>NC_134690.1:287999266-288361766 GCF_050947455.1 Rhinoderma darwinii | reverse complement strand
CTGATTTACTCCGCACAGCTTACATATACCCTGATGTAATCCGCACAGTTTACATATACCCTGATGTACTCCGCACAGCTTACATATACCCTGATGTACTCCGCCCAGCTTACATATACCCTGATGTACTGATCACAGCATACATATACCCTGATGTACTCCGCACAGCTTACATATACCCTGATGTACTCCGCCCAGCTTACATATACCCTGATGTACTGATCACAGCTTACATATACCCTGATGTACTCCGCCCAGCTTACATATACCCTGATGTACTCCGCACATATTACATATACCCTGATGTACCCGCACATATTACATATACCCTGATTTACTTCGCACAGCTTACATATACCCTGATGTAATCCGCACAGTTTACATATACCCTGATGTACTCCGCACAGCTTACATATACCCTGATGTACTCCGCCCAGCTTACATATACCCTGATGTACTGATCACAGCATACATATACCCTGATGTACTCCGCACAGCTTACATATACCCTGAAGTACTCTGCACAGATTACATATGCCCCCACATTATAAACTGAAATACCGGTAAAACCCCAAACAAAACTACTACCAAGCAAAATCTGCGCTCCAGAAGCCAAATGGTGGTCCGTTACAGCCTGCCAGTGTGCCTAAACAGCAGTTTATGACCACATATGGGGTATTACTGTATTCTGGAGAACTAGCTTAACAATTTATGGGGTGTGTGCCTCTAGTGGCACAAGCTGGGCACAACATATTGGTCACTGAAATGGCATATCAGTGGAAAAATTTCACTTTTCAATCTGCAACATCTACTGTGCACTAATTTTTGCAAAACACTTATGGGGTCAAAATGCTCACAATACCTATAGATTAATTTCTTCAGGGATATCGTTTCCAAAATGAGGTACATTTTTGGGGCTTTCAAATGTAATGGTACCTTAGCTCAATGCAACATGGTGTCAGAAAACTAATTTTGTAAAATCTTCACTTTAGAGCCTTGCTGTATGTCCAAATAGTAGATTATGACCACATATGGGGTATTGCCAAACCTGGGAGAAAGGGCTTTACAAATGTTGAGTGGCTTGTTTCCCTTTATCACTTGTGAATTCAACCTTTTTAGTGGAAAAAATGTTGATATTAATTTTACAGCCTAATTCCAATAAATTCTGCAAAAGACCTGTGGGGTCTTTATACTAACCTCTTACTATACCACTAGATTCCTTAAGGTGTGTAGTTTCCCAAATGGGGTCACTTTTTGGGGGCCCCGAATGTTTTGGCCCCGCAGGGGCTTTTGAAATGTGACATGGCATCCGAAAACCATTCCAGCTAAATTTGAGCTCCAAATTGTGTCTCTTCCCTTTTGAGGCCTGCAGTGTGTCCAAACAACAGTTTATAACCACTTATGGGGTGTTGCCGTAATCGGGAGAAGTTGCTTTTCAAATGTGGGGGTGCTAATTTTCTTTTATTCCTTGTAAAAATTTTAAATGTCCACATTTTAATCGGAACAAAAATTAGCTTTTCAATTTGATGGCCTAATTCCACTAATTCGGCAATAAGCCTGTGGGGTTAAAGTGCTCACTATACTTCTCGATAAATTCTTTTAGGGGTGTCATTTCCCAAATGGGTTCACTTTTGGGGGTTCCCACTGATTTGGTCATGCAGGGGCTTTGCAAATGTGACATGGATCTGCAAAGCATTCCAGCAAGTTTTCCCTTCAAAACCGTGCTGTGGGTCCAAACAGCAGTTTATTGCCACATATGGGATACTGCTGTGCTCAGAAGAGGTTGCTTTACAAATTTTGGTGTGCTTTTTCTTCTTTATATATTGTGAAAATGGAAAAATCTGAGCTAAAACTACATTTTATTTGAAAAACCGTAGATTTTCATGACCTAATTCCACTAAAGTCAGCAAAAAAGCTGTGGGATTAAAATGCTTACTATAGCCCTCGATAAACTCCTTGAGAGGTGTAGTTTCCCAAATAGGGTCACTTTTGGGGGTTTTCCACTGTTTTGGTCCAACAGGAACATTGTAATTGCGACATGACACCCGAAAACCATTGCATCAAAACTTGAGCTCCAAAAGACAAATGGCGCTCCTTCCCTTCTCGGCTCTGCCGTGTGTACAAACAGCAGTTTATTACCACATATGGTGTATTGCCGTAATCTGGAGAAGTTACTTTTCAAATGTTGGGGTATTTTTTATCCTTTATGCCTTGTAAAAATTGAAAATTTCTAGGTTTTATTGGAAAAAAATTAGATTTCCATTTTCACGGCCTCATTCCACTAAATTTAGCAAAAAAAAAAAAAAACGTGGGGTCAAAATGCCTACTTTACCCCGTGATAAATTCCTAGAGGGGTGTAGTTTGCCAAATTGTGTCTTTTTGGGAGTGTTTCCACTGTTTTGGCCCCACAAGACCTCTTCAAACTAGACATGGTGTCTAAAATATATTCTAATAAAAAGAAGGCCCCCAAAATCCAATGGTTCTCCTTTGCTTCTGAGGCTCCCTCAGGGGCTCCCTCTAGGAGCGGAATATCCAGCCAGAGCGTCGGCAACGCTCTGGCCGGGGATTCCGCTCCAGGAGGATCCCCTGACGTCACAGTCCATATATGGACAGTGACATCAGGGGCTCCTCCTGGAGCAGAATCCCCGGTTAGAATGTTGCCAAGGCTCTAGTCCATATATGGACAGGGACGTCAGGGGCTCCCTATAGGAGTGGAATACCCAGCCAGAGCATTGGCAACTCTCTGGCCGGTGGGCAAACTTACAAAATCAGCAAGGGATCAAATACTTATTTCCTTCACTGTATATATGTGTGTTACAGTGTTTATTTGTGTTTTCTGTATGAAAGAATGTATTACACAAGCGTGTGCATGTTCATTGCCGTGAACCCCTTTTATACAATATTGTGAATGGCCCTGGCCACACTGATCATTATAGGCTGCGGCCGCAAGGGGCATACCTCCCAAACATCCCAGATTCAGTGGGACGGTCTCGGATTCGAGGCGGTTTCCCGCTGTCCTGGACGGCCGTGGTATATCCCAGTGTCATGCTGTATCAACTGTAACTGCGCTGAACCCGGGGAAGCCCTTGACGTCATTGTCCATATATGGACAGTGATGTCGGGCTTTCAACTAAGGAGGCCCTGGACAGAGCAACGCAAGTTTTCTGGCCAGGGATTCCTCTCTTGGGAAAGCGCTTGACGTCACTGTCCATATATATGCAGGGACGTCAGGGGCTCCCTCTATGAGCGGAATACCCAGCCAGAGCGTTGACAACTCTCTGGCCAGGGATTCCAGTTCTGAAGAACCCCCTTACATGTCTGTCCATATATGGATAGTGACGCCAGGAGCTCCTCCAGGAGCGGAATGCCCGGGCAGAGGGTCAGCAACACTCTGGCTGGGGATTCCACTCCAGGAGGAGCCCCTGACGTCCCTGTCCACATATGGACAGGGACGTCAGGGGCTCCCTCTAGGAGCAGAATCCCCGGCCAGAGCGTAGGCAATGATGTGGCTGGGGATTCCACTCCAGGGGAAGCCCCTAACGTCACTGTCCATATAGCAACAGGGGCTCCCTCTAGGAGCAGAATACCCTGCCTGAGCGTCGGCAACACTCTGGCCAGGTATTCTGCTCCAGGAGGAGCCCTTGACGTCACTGTCCATATATGGACAGAATCATCAGTGGCTTCCCTCTAGGAGGGGAATCCCCGACCAGAGCGTCGGCAATGCTCTGACCGGGGATTCCGCTCTAGTCAACTACGCATTTCAATATAGGGGATCTCACAAAAAAGAGTGTTCTGCTCGATGTATGCTTTTGTTTTTGTTTTTTACAATGTGAGTCAATGGGCAATTTATGCCACTGTCATAGACTTGTATTTGTCGTGGTTATATGTACAGCTTTTATGTCGGGAGCATTTATGATGCACATAAACATGAAACAAGGTCGGAACAGAGCCTAAGTCTTACAGTGAGGTCAACATGTAAAGGAAAATATCAATTCTACAATATTGCATAATAGAACTCCTGAAACTCCCTCATATATGAAGCAAGCTTTAACAGCATGTAAAGAAAAAAACATTTTGCTATTAACAAAGGAAAACAATTATTACCAGGAAAAACAAGCCATGTTCTAGCTTTCTTGCCAGCTGCTAAAATGGATGGATTACAAAACTTGGCTCCTCTGCTGCAACTTGCTAGAAATCTGCACATTCTCTAGATAAGATTGGAAAAGACTGAGAGCAGGACATTTGAAATGTAAATAAGGGCTGTTTTCCTTTTTCTTTGAACTCTACAGACCGCCTAGGGAGAGCTAAAGTGCACAAAAATGGAGGAATCTCCCAGGTATTTTGGGATTGTAAAGACAAAAACGAATCCCTCGTAATAATTCCAAACTTCTGAAATGTCCTGCATAGACTGAATCCAGATGAGTTTCCTGGAAAGTGTTGTGATTTCAAAGGGATTACGGGTTTACAGCCAAAGAATATGTTTTCTTATACGTTAAAATGCTGATTTTTGAGCACTGTTTACATGTACTGGTTAGTGAAACATTAGCAATGCATGCTTGTTTTCATTTTCGATAAGTAATATTGTGGAGACATATGTTAAGTATTATAGGTTGGGACCAACCCTTAAAACATTGTCTTACTTCCAGCTTGGCATTTTTGAGCAGGCCTTCGAATAGCTGGAATTACCATTCCGGAGGCCGGATATTATTATTTTGGGGAACTGAAGGAGAAAAAAGGGCCAGAGATGTTGTCTCATGAAAATTCTTAAACGTGACAGAATATATTGCAAATCTAGTATTAGGTGGAGGAACCTTAGAGCAGTTCTTGCTTTTGCTGGTCATCAAAATGTTATTTTCAAGGTCTCCTGTATGTCATATATGTAACATTCCCCCCACCAACTCCCTGTAATTCATCCTGGTGAATCTTCACTAACAGTGGCAATCGGCAGTCAAAGTGCCCAGGGCCATTGACATTTTAGTCACATTTTAACATTGGTGGTAATATATGGTGAAGATTGGTGAGTGCCCTAGTAATGAGAATGATTGATGTTAGAAATTAACATTTAAAATAAACATTATAAACTTGAAATAAAAAGTCAAATAATTTTATCTTGTTATACTAGGTGTTAAACATTGAAATTCTTACAATTTAATCTATACCAGTTGTACAGTGTTTTGCTTACTCCCATTGGGGAATTAAACCTAAAAAAAAGTATTCAGATCATTTCTTGAAATTATATTGTTGAACTTTGACACTATTTCTCATCTGACATTAGGAATATTATTCAAAGAATACTGTAATTACTTTTAAACAGGAACATCGCACCGGTTGTAAGAACTTGGGTATTTTAGCTTGTCTGGAATTCTGTCTCATTAGTATTTAAGGTTGTTACAATGCAGCAGAGAGATTCTTTATAATGTATCATTCCACTTTTTGTCTCCATAGATTACTATTTGCCTTGGTGAACAGAAAACAAAAAGAATACATTTTGAATACACAAGAAAAAGCCATCTTCTCAGACCACATTTAAGGTATCATATTTCTGCTTATATATATATATAAGGAAAATGAGATGGGGAACCCCTTTTGATCGCATCATAGGGAATCCCTGTGATGCAATCGAGGGAGGTGCCTTGCATGGACAGATATCCCAAAGTCCATTGAAGGACCCCAGGTCTGTCTGGCCATATTTCCTGTTGTTAGGGCATACTTGGGTATGTCCTAACAACTGCCTGCATACTATCAGTACATAGGCTAATGTACTGGCATATAAATATATGCCAGTACATTAAAGATAAAAATCTAAATTAAAAATCTCCTATGGGATTAAAAGTAAAAGCAAAATTAATAATAAAAAACAATAATGTTAAATTAAAAAATCAGTATTCCAGTAAATATAATATGAACAAATACAAAGGTTTTACAATAAATAAACGTTATTAGAAATAAGACCCAAAACATAAAATAATATACCCATGTTTGGTATCGTCCCGACCATAACAACCAGCACAACAAATTTATAGCGTAATTCTGTTAAAAAAAAGTAAATTAAAACTGCAGCAGTACTGCTTTTTTTCTGTAATTTTGCCAAAATAAAACTTTATATAATTAAATGATAATGTAAATGTACCAAAAAATGGCACCCACATAAAGTACAATTTGTCCCACAAAAAAAAACAAAGAGAGCGCCGGAATGCAAAGAAGAGAATATTTAAAAATGGTCCTTTTCTCAAGGCCAAAATCGGCAGTGTCCTTAAGTTAAAGCAAAGCTCCTATGCACTGTAATTAGAAAAAAATATCGGATTAGGCTGGGGCTGCACATAGGCTTTTGTACTTGTAGTGGAGTTGTGCAATACAAGTCTCATCTATGAAGGACTTTTTCCACTCACTGTATCTTCTTTTTTTTTTTTTACATAGAAAGTGATCATGTTTGTTTGGCAGTCGCATTAAAATGGGATGTGATTGGAGATGGCAGTTGCAGTTACATAAAACGGTACGATCAGAGTATTCCTATGGACTGCAGCTGTCACATGACAACAGTCTGAATGTAGTCTCAGCCTTAAAGGGGTTATCCGAGATTTAATGACTTTGTGTTAATGCTTGTAATTTCTAAGTGCAAATACATTTGTAATATACTTACATTTTCCAAAGTGGCCCCATTTCCAGATCCACTTTGGAAAATGTAAGTATATTACAAATGTATTTACATTTATAAATTACAAGCATTAACACAAAGTCATTAAATCTCGGACAACCCCTTTAATAAACAGAGCAGAATGATTTTACAGACCTCTTTTTTTTAGATTCCTGTGGCTGCCTTATGGACTGCTGGTTTCATTTCTCACCTGAGTTGGCTAATGAACTGCTAAAGCAGACTCCCAAAAACTGGCAGCGTATGTGGTCAAAGAGGGAGGACAATTTAACATTCATGTTCTTCAGAGTGTATTAGGGCATTGCTTTAACAAGTTACTGGTTACAAGTATGAAGAATTACTACAGATTAAATGTTACACCTTCTCACATGTGGAGCGGTTTTTAGATAAAAAAGGAAGTCGGTCTCAGGTGGACAATATTTATTCTTGCATACGTTTGGTAAATATAATTGTCACTGTGGCTTGGATTGCAGCTATCTTTGATAAGAGATAGATATGGTACGTCTATCATCTCAATGAAGGAAACAAGAAAGAGAAGGAAGTGACATGAATTTCAAACCTAGTAACACCAGCATAGCCACCCATGCAGAAACGGATAACAGGAGATTCTAATACCTCAGAAGTTTATGTTCTTTTTTTTCCCAAACCAGTAAGAACTAAGGAAAATATAAGAGCCAGGGAGGAACTTAGTTTGTACCTGAGTACTGTGGTGTGTTCTAGGGAAACACTCTGTCCCCTCACCTAGAGCCATGTACTTTAACTAATAAAAAACCCAGAAAAGACAATATTGCTGAAGCCCATAATTGCCATCATTCCCATCTTTTGCTGGGGAATTGCCCAGTGGTACTGGCATTCACTGTTTCTTTTGGAATTTTGGACCAGGTGACTATCAGTAGGAATGTGTTGAGGTTGTTATTTAAAGTTGATCTCTTTCTTATAAACTTTGATTTGTGGTGGTAGAAATGTTAAATTTTCACATCATCTCCTTTTCACCATTTCTGAGCTTGGCTCTATGCATAGTCATTCATACAGCGCTTCAATCCCTTGCTTTGATTTGTTTCTATAAAAACAAGTTGCTTCTACCTTTCCTTGGAGTTTACGATGTGGCAGCCGCTGACAGGAACAGGCTTTCTCCTACCTTTGTGGTTTATTTTGACATTCACGAATAAAAAACAAATTACAGTAATACATAACATTCTAAAAATATTCAATTTACGACCTTTCCTAATGATATCCTGATGGTCAGCTAAGAGCTGTGGCTTGACATCCAAGCTACCATTAAATACCACAGTCAGGCTGCTATAAAGACATTTTCATTCTTAAAACATGAACTTAAAGTGTTCATGTTTATAAAGAGCATGGTAATACCTCAAATATCTGATGGTACTAATTTAAAGAATATCCTAGTAAAATGTAGACAGGTTTATCTTGCACTTATTTAAAACAAATCTTGTGATCCATTTAAAAAAATAATTGCCTGTAATGAAGACCCATACGTAATATAAATATGTTTCTATGGAAGAGCATTAATATAATTGTAATTGTTCATTTTCTGTTACATTTTAGTGTGATTTTACCAAATAAAATTAAAATTTGCCTGCAAAAATTGCATCAGTGCCACTGCCTCAATTTATCTTGACAATTACTTCTAACGGTTTTTTCTAACTTCATGGGTGACATGAGTTGTAATAAAAAAGTCAATGTAAAACAAATAATAATAAATTAAACAAAATACCAATATATAACTAAAAAAACAAACTAATAATCTCCCGGAAAGCGTCAGAAGCCCCAGCTCTTACACAATTTCCTTAAGTAAGCCATCTAATACAGTGTATCAAAATAAACAGAAGACAATAGCGGACACAATAATATATTATGTTTTATGATATCTTTGTGATTAAAAAAATTAGAGAAGATGACAGAAATAACAAATACAACATCATTACAAAATTGAAGTAAAAAAGTAATGGAAAATGTTGATAAATGATTTGCGCTCAGCACGACTCTGAATCCCTGGCCACTTTTTCCAAACATTTCTACAGCGGCAGATTAAGTGTACCATAGGCCCTGGTCTGTTCACAAAACTTGGGCCACTTGCCGTATCTATAATGAGCAACACTTTTACATGCCAATTCATGGTGTTACTCCTTCCGCCCCAAGAAAAGTTAAAATACAGAGTTTTGAAGTATTTGGGAAGTACAAACTAGTATAAATAGGTACTGAATTGGATAGATAGATAGACAGACAGACAGACAGATAGATATGAGATAGATAGATAGATATGAGATAGATAGATAGATAGATAGATAGATAGATAGATAGATAGATAGATAGATAGATAGATAGATAGATAGATAGATAGATAGATAGATAGATAGATGATAGATAGATAGATAGATAGATAGATAGATAGATAGATAGATAGATAGATAGATAGATAGATAGATAGATAGATAGATAGATATGAGATAGATAGATATGAGATAGATAGATATGAGATAGATAGATATGAGATAGATAGATAGATATGAGATAGATAGATATGAGATAGTTAGATATGAGATAGATAGATAGATAGATAGATAGATAGATAGATAGATAGATAGATAGATAGATAGATAGATAGATAGATAGATAGATAGATATGAGATAGATAGATAGATAGATAGATAGATAGATAGATAGATAGATAGATAGATAGATAGATAGATAGATAGATAGATAGATAGATAGATAGATAGATATGAGATAGATAGATATGAGATAGTTAGATATGAGATAGATAGATAGATAGATAGATAGATAGATAGATAGATAGATAGATAGATAGATAGATAGATAGATAGATAGATAGATAGATATGAGATAGATAGATAGATAGATAGATAGATAGATAGATAGATAGATAGATTAGATAGATAGATAGATAGATAGATAGATAGATAGATAGATAGATAGATAGATAGATAGATAGATAGATAGATAGATAGAACTGATAAAACTGTATTTATCCCTGCAGGGAAATTATTTGGTTATTCTCATCTCCAAATATTTCACAATACATAGTCAAACATAGAAAAACATTTATGTGACAAATCACAAATACATTCATAAATACATTAAAAAAACATATAAAAATAAATAAATACTACCCCATTAACACAGACTTATTATAAAGTGCTATTGCAGTTGGCATAAAAGAACATCTATACCTCTTCTTACTACACCAAAACTGTAAGAGACGTTGACTAAAACAACTACACCGCGCTTCCACTATGTAATGGATGTGACTCGTCCAACATAATCGCAATACCTAATGTTCTTTTTCTCAATTCCTCTTCAAACAATGGCACTCCTCCACCTATAAATGGTCTTCCATTTTTGATCACCTTATTACTGCCCCAACAGACCATACCATCAGAGGGTATATAATAACTAATTTGGCTATTATAGATTGTTTTGACAGGAAATGTGGTAGGGGTTCGCTATATTTCCCCAAGATTCCTATGTACGTATGTGTACTGGGCTGCAGGAAGTATCTGATAGAAGGAATCCAGAATAGCTTAGTAGCCTTATCAAGGAGTAGTTTGCTAAGGACTTTGGTAATTTCCAAATTCAGGCCTGGATCTTTATGGAATGATAGGCAGGTTGGAAGTGGCGCCTATCATTCCCTTCCTGGCCAGTACGTTTTTCTTTTCTCAACTCAGGTGTCGCAATTCAGCTTATCACTGAGCTTTAACCCCTTGCTGACATTTGTCGTAAGTATACTTCATGGAAAGCTAGTGCTTCACGCAATTTGTCGAAAACAAATGGATTGCATGGGCTCAGAAACTGAGTCTGTGCCATCAGCCGTGGGTGTCAGCTGTATAATACAGCTGATAACCTGCTGTAATAGCGGGCACCGAAGTTAACTTTGATCCCCGTCATTAACCCCTTAAATGCAGCGGTTGAAAGCATTTAAGGCATTTGTAGCCAATCGGCACCCCTGCGACGCGATTGCCGGGGTGCCAAAGGCAGCAATGGCAACCGTAGGCCTAACACTGACCTTCCAGTCTGCAGAATACGGAAGCCTGCTAGGCCTCGCCCGGAGGTAGGGCCAAGGAAAAATATGGTACCGATGGGAAGATGGCGTGGGCTCAGAAGCTGAGCCTGCGTCATCAGCGGCGGATGTCATATGTATGTTATAGCTGACACACTGCTGTAACGGCAGGGACCGGCGCTAGCTCCAATCCCCGCCATTAACCCCTTCGATGCAGCGATCACTTTTGATCGCTGCATCAAGTGGTTTGTAGCAAACCAGCGACGCGATTGCAGGGGTGCCGACTGTTGCTATGGCAACAGGGGTCTAATAATGGCCTCCCGGTCTGCCAATTACAGAACAGGATTAGGTGGAGCCTAATCTGCTTGCTGTCAGTGAACTAATGACAGTTCTAATGCATTGCACTAAAAATAAGTGGAAAAAAAATGAACGTTTTAAGTAATAAAAAAAATATCACCATTTTTCGCTTAGCAATTCCTTTATTATTAAAAAATAAATAAATAAACCATACATATTAGGTATCGCCACGTCTGTAATGGCCTGAACTATAAAAATATTATGTTATTTATTTATATGTGGTGAACGCTGTAAAAAAAACACAACTAGAAAACAATGCCAGAGTTGCTGAATTATTCAAAAAATGTGAACAAAAGTCGCATGTATCTAGTCGCATGTGGGGAAAAAAAATAATTTTTAATTTTCACGTCCAAATTAGAATAAAATCAATGAAACATCTCTGGGGTGAAAATGCGCACTACACCCCTAGATTAATTCCTTTTGGTGTAGTTTCCAAAATGGGGTATTTTTTGTGTGTTTCCTTTGTTTTGACACTAAATAGCCTTTTCAATCCTGTGGGATATTTCTAAAAAATTGCATAATCTGGGCAATAAATATTGATTTGTGTTTCTATGGTAAAACCTTCTGTATTACGAGAAAAAATGGATTAAAATGGAATTTCTGCAAAAACAATTACATTTGGAAATATCACCTTCACTTTGCTTTAATTCCTGTGAAAGGCTTAATGGGTTAAGAAACTTTCTAAATGCTGTTTTTAATACTTTGAGGGGTGCAGTTTTTAAAATGGAGTGATTCATGGGAGTTTCTAAAATATAGGCCCCTTAATTCCACTTCAGAACTGAACTGGTCGCTACAAAATAGGCTTTTGAAAGTTTCTTGAAAATGTGAGACATTTCTGCTAAACTTATAAGCCTTGTTGAATCCTATAAAAATAAAATAAAAATAAAAAAACAATGCCAACATAAAGTAGATTTATGAGAAATGTTAATTAGTAACTGTTTTGTGTGGTATAACTGTCTGTCTTACAAGCAGATACATTTAAATGTAAAAAAAAAATCTTATTTTTGCAAATTTTCTAGATTATTTTTTTTACACAAATAAATTAATATATCCACCAAATTTTATCTCTGACATAAAGTACAATATGTTACAGGAAAACAGTCTTAAAATTGCTCGGATAGGTAAAAGCATTGCAAAGTTATTACCACATAAAGTGACACATGTCAGATTAGAAAAATGAGGCTCTGTCTGGAAGGTCATAAGTGGCTGCAGCGGGAATGGGTTAAAAGTTGTGCACTCCCTGCATTTGGTGAGGCGACGTGGAAAAAGACAGAACCTGTCCCTCTGTCTAGAAACAATAATACTGAGGTCTGCTAGCCTCCTGCTGGATTTTTGCATGTTGTGTGAGGTAATACACGGATTCTGGTTTTGTATCGGATGGTTGGTAGTATGCCACTAAAGTGAGGGAAAACTTGATTAGTTAGCGCTAAGCCAAGCAGAGTTTACTTTTTTTTGTTGCCTGAATGTAAAGCCTGTACATTTTATTTAGTATCATGCCTCAAATAAAAGAGAAGGAAAACCACCTGTTTGAATCCAACTTCTGTGTCACCGTCTCTGACAGCAATTTGGACTTATTTTGCTACCGCTACAGAATTCCCACATTATATAAATAAATCACTAATTGGGCTATAATGGATTATTTTTTTATATTATGTATAGGTCATTATAGTGGACTATTTTAGCACCTGTAAAATAGCTAAATAATTATTTGTATCCTAAGTAATGATTTGTATACAGTATTTCATAAGTGCTAACATATATATCTAAAGCCCGACTTCTGCCTAAAATGTTATATGTTAGATGGCCCAAAATTATCACCTTTTATATAATGAGCCTAATATAGATTTTCACAAAAAAAACAAAAAGCAACAACAATATCTTTGGGATATTAAACAATCCACTTATCCTTATCCCAAATATTGAATGCCTATATGTATATATTCTTTTATTTAATATTATTTTATACTGTTAACCTATTAAGTAAAATTAGGGAGGGACAGGGAATATCAGTCACTGACAACAAAGCCAGGAGAGAGGTAGAAAGCTAGCAGGGACAATAAGCTGGATATGCAGCTACGATCTCACAGAAAACAGACATGGACGATCTAGGCATCATGCAGAGCTCAGAGTTGGTGCAATAAGAGTCAGGTGGGGGTCAGCAATGTATCTGGATTTGAAGTGTTGGGTGGCTGGAAACAAGGGACCCCCCCATCTCGGTGTGGCCTGCCAGACACCTATGGCCATACCTCCCAACTTTCAAGTATCGCAAAAGGGGACACCTTTTTTCCTTTTAAAGAACGCCTCTAACCTGCCCAAACACACCTGATTCAGCGCACACAATATCTTGCACCCATAGTTCCTCCCCAGAGTATAATGCCCCCTTAGAACCCCCACATGGTAAAATGCCCCTATAGCTGCCCCCACACAGTATAATGCCAAATAGCTACCCCTACACAGTATAACGCCCCCGTAGCTGCACCCATACAGTAAAAAGCCAACACAGATGCCCCCATACAGTATAATTCCCACACAGATTCCCCCATACAGCATAATGCCCAAACATATTCCCCCATACAGTATAATTCTTCATAACTGCCACATACAGCATAGTGCCCCCACACAGTATAATGGCCACACAGATGCCCCCATACAATATAAGGCACCCTTAGCAGCCCAATACAGTATAATGCCCCCTTATCTGCCCCCATAAAGTATAATACCCCCTTAGCTGCCACTGTACAGTATAATGCCCAATAGTGCCTAACAAAAAATAAATGCAATTTATAGATGGACTACATTCGCACAACAGTGAAAAAAATGGCTGTTTGTCATCCGTTTGCCACCTGTTTTTCATGACTGTTAAAAAAAGTATGGATTTGCCAGTGCCCACATACTACCACTGTGCCAACATAGTGCCCACATTAAGGGTGCCAGTGCCCACATAGTGCCACAGTGTCCTTGTAGATAGCGCCACAGTGTCCCCTGTAGATAGTGTCCATATAGTGCTACAGTGCCCATATAGTGCCACAGTGCCCATGTAGATAGTGCCACACCCCCTTGAAGATAGTGCCACCCCTTATAGATAGCATTACCCCCCTGTAGATAGAGCCATTGGGGCTTCCTCTAGGAGCAGAATCCCCAGCCAGAGCATCGGCCACGCTGTGACTGGGGATTCCACGCCAGCAGGAGCCCCTGACGTCACTGTGCATGCATGGACAGTGATGTCAGAGGCTTCCTCTAGGAGCGGGATCCCTGGCCTTAGCATCGGCAATGCTCTGGCCAGGTATTCCACTCCAGGATTAGCCCCTGACATTACTGTCCATATATGGGCGTTGCTGACGCTCTGGCCGGGGATTCCGCTCCTGGAGAGAGCCCTTGACGTCACTGTCCATATATGGATAGTAATGCCAGGGGCTCCTCTAGGAGCGAAATCCCCGGCCAGAGCATCTGCAATGCTCTGGCCGGGATTTCCACTCCTTGACAGAGGCTCTCTGTAGAAGTGGAATCCCCGGCCAGAGCGTCAGCAATGTACAGAGCGGCTGAGCAAAAGGATCTAATGCACTCATCGAGGACTACGCAGACACAGCGCCACTTTAAGCATACAAAGAGCAGAACACTCTTTTTTGTGGGATCCCCTGTATTGAAAAGTGTAGTTGACTAGGCTTTTCAATACTGTGGAAAACCAGGGTACGCCAAGAAATACCACCTTAGTGAATAGTTGCCAACAGTCCCGAATGTGCCGGGAATGTCCCGGCAACGGCCATATTCAATTCGACCTGCGTCCTCAGGATGCAGATACAATTAAATACTATAGCAGAGCGGGAAATTATCCGCTCCCTTCTATGCCATTCACTCCTCCTGGAGCGGAATCCCCGGCCAGAGCGTTGCTGACGCTCTGGCCGGGGATTCCGCTCTGAGAGGAAGCCCCTGAAGTTCTGTCCATATATGGACAGTGACGTCAAGGGCTCCTCCTGGAGCGTAATTCCCGGCGAGAGCGTTGCCGACGTTCTGGCCGTTTATTCCGCTCCTAGAGGGAGCCCCTGTTGATATATGGACAGGGGGTCTTCCTAGAGCAGAATCCCCAGCCAGAGTGTGGCCGACCCTCTGCCCAGGGATTCCGCTCCTGGAGGAGCTCCTGGCGTCACTATCCATATATGGACAGACATGTAAGGGGGTTCTTCAGAACTGGAATCCCTGGCCAGAGAGTTGTCAACGCTCTGGCTGGGTATTCCGCTCATAGAGGAAGCCCCTGACGTCCCTGCATATATATGGACAGTGACGTCAAGCGCTTTCCCAAGAGAGGAATACCTGGCCAGAAAACTTGCGTTGCTCTGTCCAGGGCCTCCTTAGTTGAAAGCCCGACATCACTGTCCATATATGGACAATGACGTCAAGGGCTTCCCCGGGTTCAGCGCAGTTACAGTTGATACAGCATGACACTGGGATATACCACGGCCGTCCAGGACAGCGGGACACCGCCTGGAATCCGAGACCGTCCCACTGAATCTGGGATGTTTGGGAGGTATGCCCCTGGCGGCCGCAGCCTATAATGATCAGTGTGGCCAGGGCCATTCACAATATTGTATAAAAGGGGTTCACGGCAATGAACATGCACACGCTTGTGTAATACATTCTTTCATACAGAAAACACAAATAAACACTGTAACACACATATATACAGTGAAGGAAATAAGTATTTGATCCCTTGCTGATTTTGTAAGTTTGCCCACTGTCAAAGACATGAACAGTCTAGAATTTTTAGGCTAGGTTAATTTTACCAGTGAGAGATAGATTATATATAAAAAAAAAAAAGAAAATCACATAGTCAAAATTATATATATTTATTTGCATTGTGCACAGAGAAATAAGTATTTGATCCCCTACCAACCATTAAGAGTTCAGCCTCCTCCAGACCAGTTACACGCTCCGAATCAACTTGGTGCCTGCATTAAAGACAGCTGTCTTAAATGGTCACCTGTATAAAAGACTCCTGTCCACAGACTCAATTAATCAGTCTGACTCTAACCTCTACAACATGGGCAAGACCAAAGAGCTTTCTAAGGGTATGTTCACACGAGGGCGTCCGTTACGGCTGAAATTACGGGGATGTTTCAGCCTGAAAACATCCCCGTAATTTCAGCCGTACCGGCATGTGCAGGCGCTTGAACGCCGCGTCCATTACGGCCGTAATTAGCGCTGCTATTCATTGGAGTCAATGAATAATGGCTCCAATTACGGCCAAAGAAGTGACAGGTCACTTCTTTGACGCGGGCGTCTATTTACGCGCCGTCATTTGACAGCGGCGCGTAAATATACGCCTCGTGTGAACAGACAAACGTCTGCCCATTGCTTTCAATGGGCAGATGTTTGTCAGCGCTATTGAGGCGCTATTTTCAGACGTAATTCGGGGCAAAAACGCCCGAATTACGTCCGTAAATAGGCCGTGTGAACATACCCTAAGGATGTCAGGGACAAGATCATAGACCTGCACAATGCTGGAATGGGCTACAAAACCATAAGTAAGACGCTGGGTGAGAAGGAGACAACTGTTGGTGCAATAGTAAGAAAATGGAAGACATACAAAATAACTGTCAATCGACATCGATCTGGGGCTCCATGCAAAATCTCACCTCGTGGGGTATCCTTTATCCTGAGGAAGGTGAGAGCTCAGCCGAAAACTACACGGGGGGAACTTGTTAATGATCTCAAGGCAGCGGGGAACACAGTCACCAAGAAAACCATTGGTAACACATTACGCCGTAATGGATTAAAATCCTGCAGTGCCCGCAAGGTCCCCCTGCTCAAGAAGGCACATGTACAGGCCCGTCTGAAGATTGCAAATGAACATCTGGATGATTCTGAGAGTGATTGGGAGAAGGTGCTGTGGTCAGATGAGACTAAAATTGAGCTCTTTGGCATTAACTCTACTCGCCGTGTTTGGAGGAAGAGAAATGCTGCCTATGACCCAAAGAACACCGTCCCCACTTTCAAGCATGGAGGTTGAAACATTATGTTTTGGGGGTGTTTCTCTGCTAAGGGCACAGGACTACTTCACCGCATCAATGGGAGAATGGATGGAACTCTGTACCGTCAAATCCTGAGTGACAACCTCCTTCCCTCTACCAGGACATTAAAAATGGCTCGTGGCTGGGTCTTCCAGCACGACAATGACCTGAAACATACAGCCAAAGGGATCAAATACGTATTTCTCTGTGCACAATGCAAATAAATATATATAATTTTGACAATGTGATTTTCTGTTTTTTTTTTTATATAATCTATCTCTCACTGGTAAAATTAACCTAGCCTAAAAATTCTAGACTGTTCATGTCTTTGACAGTGGGCAAACTTACAAAATCAGCAAGGGATCAAATACTTATTTCCTTCACTGTACATATACATTCACGCACTCACATACATACATGTTAGGTATAGTGTCAGGAACCCTCGGGCTAGTTAGGTTTAGTGTCAAAGAAGACCACTTGTTCTATAAAAACTAAAAAAAAAAAATCTAAATATTTTTATTGTTAGTTTAGGTAGCAGCCTATTTCTGCTGGTTAGAGAAGTATATTGTCACGTTGGGTGCGTGGACCCACTGGACCTTACCGCCTTGATGATATAGCAGCTGGCCAACAGGGCGCAGGTCACAGTCTATAGTTCGCATAGTGTACCTGTGGCAGCTCGGACAGTAGCAATGACAGGCTCGCCTGGGACTTAGGTAGCAGGCAGACGTCAGGTGTGGTTTAGCAGGACAGGCGTGGAATACAGCACAGCACGACTACAGCTCAGCACGGCACTTGATCAGGTAGCACGGGATACAGGTACAGGAACGGGGAGGGAACTGGGAAACACTAGGAGACCATTTGCTTAGACAAACTTAGGGTACGACAACAACCTGGGAGGAAGGGGCTGGGCTCTTTTTATAGGGTACTCATGGGCTAATTTTTACATTGAACTCTGGTGTGCGCGTTGGCCCTTTAAGAGCGGGCACGAGCGTGCGCGCGCACCATACGGGACCCAGCCAAGGTAAGCGGAAGTGAGCGCTGGCGTCTCCTGAGGAGGAGACTGGGGCCAGCGGTCGCAGGCCCATCGCTGCGGCCGTCAAGAGGTGAGTGAGCCTGACGGCCCGCGTCCATGGACATATATTTTTTTTTTCAAGTTTTCAATAGTTATATAACCTAATTGCACATGGTTCATATTTTTTTGCTGTGTATACACCTAATACCTACTTTTTTCTTTATAACAGTTGACATACAGTATACATTTACCTATGCATGACACAACACAGTAAACATTTCCCAACAGTCATTTACTGCCGAAGAGGCATATTCATTTCTTGCCTCCGACACAGACTCGCCGGAGGGTGATTATTTGTCAACCTCCTGATCCAGCGATGAAGAGAAGACAACCTAGGACCACTGCCACAGTTGAAACCTCCGAGAGAAGTGACCCCAACGCAGTTGAAACCCCCGAGCGAAGTGACCCCATTTGGACTACCACACCAGACTATTACGAGCCCCAAATCCCTGAGTACACGAGCAGCCCAGGGATAAAATTTAATACGGCAGGGCTCAGTGAGATGGACTTTTTCAAGTTCTTTTTCATGCATGGATTTATATAGCTTATGGTGTTCCAGACAAGCTTATATGCCCAACAGTATGTCATCAGGAACCCCACATCATTTTATGCCCAATACCACAGGTGGTCCCTTGTAGATGCAGCAGGGTTAGGAAAGTTCTGGGAACTGCTCTTGAACATGGAGATCCTGAAAAAGCCATCCATTATGGTCTACTGGAGCACGTACATCTTATACCACACCCTGATGTACCGCATGGCCATGTCCAGGATGCTTTATGAGGCAAAATTTCACTTCTTACATTATGCTGATTATGAGCAGTGCCCACTCCGAGATTTTGACCGTTTGTATAAACTGAGACCCCTATTAGACCATTTAAGTGCCCGATTCACCCAAGCATATACCCACGAAAAGTGGATTTCTATTGATGAGTCCCTAGTACAGATATAGTCGTCTCTATCTTAACTTTTAATGCAGTAAATACAGAGTGGCAAGATCTCTTATCTTGACTTTTTCAATTACTTTTCAATGGCTTTTGTTGTGTGATATCACGCTGCAGTAAGTTTTCAGAGTCAAGTTAAAAATGGCTACATCTGTACATTTAAAGGGAGGCTTCAATTCCGCCAGTACCTGCCAAGTAAGGGGGCAAGGTATGGCATGATGTATAAGCTGTGAGAGAGTACATCATGATATTTTTACAAATTTAGGATATATGAAGGGAAGGACACCAGTATTCAGTCCTCAGAATGCCCTCCGCTTCTGGGAGTTAATGACAAAATGATGTGGGATTTGGTTCACTAATCGCTGGACCAAGGTTACCGCTGCTACCTGGATAATTTTTATATCAGCATTCCACACTTCAAGTGCCTCGCTTCCAGAAGTACTGTGGCATGTGGCACTGTTAGAAGAAATCTGAGAGGCCTCCCTAACACTCTGCTTGGGCAAACACTCAGAAGGGGTGAGAGCAGGACACATTCTAGCAGCAATATATTGTGTGTCAAGTACAAGGACAAGAGAGATGCCACACCAGTACCCATGTACCAGTACGAGGTACCAGTACAGAGACCCCCAAACCAGACTGCATCCTGGACTACAATAGGTACATTGGAGCGGTGGACTTGTCAGATCAAGTCCTGAAAGCCCTGCAGCGCCATGCGGAATAACAGGCTGGCTGTGCACATCATACAGGTGGCATTGTACAATGCATACGTGTTACATCGATGTGCAGGCCAGAGGGGAACATTCCTGCAATTTTAAGAGGTTGTTATGAAGAACCTAATCTGTAGGGACCAGGAAGGAGGGGGGGCAACCATTACTTTTAGAAGCGAGGCAACACGCATAGTACCAGGGCAATACTTTCCAGGAGAAGTTCCCAAACTGTCAAGAAGGGAAAGAATCAAAAGAGGTGTAGAGTCTGCTCAAAGAGGGGGATAAGGAAGGACACACTATATTAATGTGACACGTGTCCCGACAAACCAGGGCTCTGTATGAAAATGTGTTTTCAAGTTTATCATACATAGTTTTATTTTTAATTTACACTCTTTTATTTGCCCTGATGTACTCGACACATTTTATCCCCCTGCCGCATGTTACTTCTTACACTGCACAATCTCACTGTGCTGTGGATCATGCTGGGCTGGAACAATGAGAAGTGTATGACGCTGATTAGTCACTGATTGGCCAGCCTCATACACTCCTTTGTACAACGCCCAGTTGGTAAAAAGTAAAAACACGCCCAGCTGTCCATTGAGAAACTCATTAGCATAAATCTAAACTAGCTCATAACTTGCTCAAAAATGATCGTTTTTCAAAATAAAAACCACTGCTGTTATCTACATTACAGCGCCAATCAGATTATGTAGGAGATAGGGCACTTACAGTATAATGTGGTGACAGAGCCTCTTTAAATTGAATTTCTGCAACAAAAAAAAAATTTAATTGATACATTTCACTTGTACTTTGCTTTAAACCGCCTGTGAAACGCCTAAAGGATTAAGATACCTTCTAAATGCTGTTTTGAATACTTTGAGGGTGCAGATTTTAAAATGGGGTGTTTTATGTGGGATTCTAATATATATGCGCCTCAAGCCACTTCAAAACTAAACTGGTCCCTAAATAAATAGGCTTTTGAATTTTTGGGGGAAAATGTGAGAAATTGTTGCTAAAATTATAAGCCTTGTAACGTCCGAGAAAAATAAAAGGATGTTAAAATAATGATGCCAACATAAAGTAGACATATGTTAACTAGTAACTATTTTGTGCGGTATAACCATCTGTCTTACAAGAAGATACATTTAAATTTAGAAAAATTATAATTTTTGCACATTTTCTTTCAATTTTTGTGTTCTTCACAAATAAACACTGAATGTATTGACCAAATTTTACCACTAACGTAAAGTCATGAGAAACCTGTCACGAGAAAACAATCTCAGAACCGCTTGTATAAATTAAGGGCGGGTTCACACATGGCGGAATTCCACTTAAATTCCGCTGCGGACACTCCGCAGCGTTAATCCGCAGCGGAGCCGTTTCTCCATTGACTTTCACTTTAAATTAGCAGTGTTCGTTTACACGATGCGTACAATTCCGCTGCGGAGCATAGGCTGCGGAGCGGAATTTGGTGTCCGCAGCATGCTCTGTCTGTTGCGGAGCAGTGGCGGACTCATGGCGGAATTTCTCCATTGACTTCAATGGAGATTCAAAGTTCCGCAATGAAGTCCGCAGCTGTCATGCACATGTCATGTGTGCTGCGGATACGTCTTGCTTTTTTAACTTGACATTTCTTCATTCTGGCTGGACCTATGTATTTCTAGGTCTACAGCCAGACTGAGGAAGTCAATGGGGCTCCCGTAATGACGGGAGCGTTGCTAGGAGACGTCTGTAAATAGTCACTGTCCAGGGTGCTGAAAGAGTTAAGCGATCGGCAGTAACTGTTTCTGCACCCGGGACAGTGACTACCGATCCCAATATACATGTATCTGTAAAAAAACATATAAGTTCATACTTACCGAGAACTCCCTGCGTCTGTCTCCAGTCCGGCCTCCCAGGATGACGTTTCAGTGTAAGTGACGGCTGCAGCCAATCACAGGCAAAGCACAGGCTGCAGCGGTCACATGGACTGGCGCGTCATCCAGGGAGGTCGGGCTGGATGCGAAAGAGGGACGCGTCACCAAGACAACGGCCGGTAAGTATGAAAATCGTTTCCTTTCACTAGGGAAAGTGCTGTCCCTTCTCTCTATCCTGCACTGATAGGGAGAAGGGAAGCACTTTTCCCGCAGTCTGCAGCAGCTAGTCCGCATCAATGTACTGCACATTTTGTGCAGATCCGCTGCAGAATCTGCAACGCAGATTCTGTGCGGCATCGATGCTGACAGTTGCGGAGGAATTCCGCCATGTGTGGTCATGCCCTAAACATTCAAAAATTATTACCACATAAAGTCACACATGTCAGAGTTTAAAAATTGGTGTCTGGACCTAAAGACCCAAACTAGGCTGCATCATTAAAGGGGTTGTCCATCTTCTGACAACTGATGACCTATCCACCGGATAGGTCATCAGTGTATTATCGGTGCGGGTCAGACACCCGGACCCCGCACCTATAAGCCTCTCCTATGTACGGAGCCCAGAAGCAGATTGCTCCGTACATGGCATAGCGGCCGTGCTAAAGAACTGCAGGTCCGCTCCTATTCACTTGGCCGGAGCTAAGTGCTTCCAGCATGTACGTCTGGTGCACTAAGGCACCTGACCAGCTGATCTGTGCGGGATTCGGGTGTCAGACCCCCACAGATTATGTACGGATGACCTATCCGGTGTTCTTTAATAATGTACAACACGAGTGTGAGCAGTGATTGTTGTAGATATTGTTAAAAATGTATTGTTTTATATCTTTAGCATAATAGAACACCCTCTTAAAAGCCCTCAGGAGCAAGATTTCAAGCAAATTAAAGAGCCTGCTTGGGTAAATGAGTGAAGGTAGACTTTGTAAATGAACGATAATAACATAACCACTTCTGTCTGTAAAATTAACTGACGATGAATAAAGTGAATAGACAGATGTGTTTACACCACTGGTGTCTTATAGTTTACATGGTTTATTACCTCAACACATCTGCCATAGCTATTTTATATTCTGAATACATGTGTCATGTAATTTGAAATAAAAACAGATTGAGATAAAGATCTTTCCGTAGCAGACTGAGAAGTTAGGCAGTGACCTATGCAGGCATGAGGGCCAAATGTTGCTGCTCCACTGCTAAGCTTTTGACACTTCAATCTTTTGAGAGATTCAGATTAAGCAATACCACAGAGCATGGCACGATAACGTCAGACTTTCTTTTGTACCCATTTTGCTGCCAGAGGATCAGTGTATAGGCAACACTAACCAACATGCAAGGTCCAGATAGCATTAGGTGACAGTATCAGAGGTTGCCACAAAAAACAGACTGTTTGCATTGGCAAGCAGATCAAAGAAAAACACCATGCTGTGACCGTGATTCACCATCCCAAGTGGCCTGCCCTGCCAGACTGCTATCAATATGTTTACTCAGTATATAAATTGTTTCTCTCTCTTCACCTATGACCTAATTTATTAAGCACAATGGTTTTTACTTTCTGCTAATAACCAATTTACTATTTTTTCATTGGTTTCAATAATATTTCCTTCAGGACGCTTTCAAAAAAGACATAATACGAATGCTCTTTTGCATCCGTATTATGGACGCAATCCCCGAACCACCTATGGTGCTTTAACTACGGGAGGTCTGGTTATTGTGACCAAAAAAGCACACATATTACACCTGTCTAAAAGCAGCCGCACCCATAATTTCAGGTTTCTGTATTATTTTGTTATTCTGATACATTTTTCGACCTATACCAATACTATGGGAGCTTAATGGCATGGGTTCCTATGGCTGAGCAGCTGCATGCAAGGCTTACATGTTATAAAAGGAGGCAAACTTTTAAGAAGTATCATGTTAGAATAACTGGAGTGCTTTTAACACAGCAATAAAATCTATGCCACAATATAATATACACTATGTGGACAAAAGTATTGGGACACACCTCTTAACCATTGCATTCAGGTGTTTCATTCGGTCCCATTGCCACAGGTGTATAAAATCAAGCACCTATCCATGCAGTCTGCCTTTAAAAACGTTTGTGAAAGGATGGGTCGTTTAAAGAGTTTACTGAATTTCAGTATAGTACTGTAATAGTATGCCACCGATGCCTCCTAAAATGCTGAGGCGCATGGTGCATGAAAGTCATCAACTAACTCAATAACTGCAGAGTTTCAAACCTCCTCTGGTATTAACATCCGCACAAAAACTGTGCTCCGGGAGTTTAATGCCGTGGGTTTCTATGGCAGCTGCATGCAAGCCTTACATCACCAAGTACAATGCCAAGCATCGGATGGATTGGTGTAAAGCACATGTGTTACAAAAGAGGAAGAATAAGAGAGACCATTTATCAGTGCGAAACCTGCCCCTACAAACCTGGCCTGTGTATAAAGGATTGATGTAAAGTAAATTACACAACCATGTATTATTAATTGTATCATTTATTTAACCCATTATTATTTCAACGCTTCATGGCGCCCACAAACCAATTCAAGCAAAATCCTTGCTCCGAAGGCCAAATGGCGCTCCTTTATTTTCACGCCCCACTTCCAAAAATTTCTGCAAAAAACCTGTGGGGTCAAAATGCTTACTATACCCCTAGATAAATTCCTTGAAGGGTATAGTTTCCCAAATCGGGTCACTTTTGGGGGTTTCCACTGTTTTGGCCCTACATGGGCTTTGCAAATGTGACATGGCCACTGCAAACCATTCCAGCTAAATTTCGGCTCTAAAAGCCAAATGGCGTTGCTTCCCTCTTGAGCTCTGCGTGTGTCCAATCAGCCGTTTATGACCACATATAGGTATTGCTATACTCGGGAAAAATTGCTTTACAAATGTTGGGGGGCTTTTTATCCTGTAATCCTTGTGGACATGATTTTTTTTTTTTAGCTAAAACTACATTTGATTGGAAAAAAAATTTGATTTTAATTTTTACGTGCTACATCCAATAATTTCTGCAAAAAATTTTTGGGTCAAAATGCTCATTATAACCCTAGATAAAAACCTTGAGTAGTGCAATTTCCCAAATGGGGTCACTTTTGGGGGGTTACCATTGTGTTGGCCCCTCAAGGGCTTTGCAAATGCGATATGGCCTCCACAAACCATTCCAGCAAAATTTCAGCTCCAAAAGCCGAATAACGCTCTTTTCCTTCTGAGCCCTTCCGTGTGTCCAATGATCCATTTCTCAGTAGAAATTGCTTTACAAATATTGTGGTACTTTTTCTCCTTTAGTCCTTGTGGAAATGAAAAAATTAGACGTTATATTGGATATAATTACATTTTTTATTTTCACAGACTAATTATAATAAAATCTATGAAACACCTGTGTGGTTACGTCAAAATGCTCAGTACACACCTAGATGAAATACAATCTAATAAGGGTAAAGCCACATGGTGCGTCGTTGATGCGGTTTTGTTGCGTTTGAAAACCACATGCAGTTAAACTGCATGCGTTTTTTGTCTCTGTAGTGCTGCAGTTCTGTTGCGTTTTTAAAGGAAATATTTGATGGACATAGTTTTCACCCGTGTTGAAGTTTGTGAGGTGCTTCCTGTATATAGTTCATTACAATGCATTGCAGAACTGTCAGCAAAAACGCAAGCAGTTCAGCAACAACATTGGCAGCGCGGTCATTAACTGCATGCGGTCAGACATTATGAAGATTCAGTTACTGCACAAAAAACACATTGTAATATAATAGCAGCCGTCTGGCCATAACACAAACTTCACCATTGACTTCTATTGAAAAATGACTTGCTGCAGTTTAAAAACGCAACATAAACGCAACGTGGCCGCACCGTGTGGCCTTATCCTAAAAAGACGGCTCCAAAATCCGCTGGGTGCTCCTTTGCTTCTGAGGCCTGTGTTTCAGTCCATTAGCACACTAGGGCCACATGTGGAATATTTCTAAAAACTGCAGAATCTGGGCAATAAATATTAATTTGTGTTTTTCTAGTAAAACAGAAAAAATGGATTAAAATGGAATTTATGCAAAAAAAAATCAAATTTGTCGATTTCACCTCCACATTGCTTTAATTCCTGTGAACCGCTTAAATGGTTAAGACACCTTCTAAATGCTGTTTTGAATGCTTTAACCCTTTCCCGCCGCCGCCATTTTTCGGATTTTCACTTTTGTTTCTTCCTCCCCACCTTCCAAGAGCCATAACTCTTTTATTTTTCCATCAATATTGCCGTATGAGGGCTTGTTTTTTGCGGGACGAGTTGTAGATTTTCACAGCACCATTTTTTTGTCCCATATAATGTAGAGGGAAACGAGAAAAAATATATATGTGGGGTGGAATAGGGAAAAAACAGAGATTCCTCAACCTTTTGGGTGGTTTTGTTTTTACGGCGTTCACCGTACGGTAAAAACGGCATGTGAACATTATTCTCCGGGTCAATATGATTACAGTGATATTAAATTTATATAGTTTTTTTTATGTTTTACTACTTTTACAAGGAAAAAAACTGATTGTTAAAAATAAAATTGGAGTTTTGTCGCCCCATTCTGAGAGCCATAACGTTTTTATTTTTCTGTCGATTTAGCCGTGTGGGGGCTTATTTTTTGCGGGGCGAGCTGCAGTTTATATTGGTACCATTTTGGGGTTTGTGAGACTTTTTGATCACTTTTTATTTATTTTTTTTGTGGGAGAAGAAGGGCCCAATTAACAGCAATTCTGATGTTTTTATTTTTTACGGCGTTCACCGGGCGGACTAAATAATGATATATTGTAATAGCTCAGACTTTTCCGGACGCGTCAATACCAGTTATGTTAGCTTTTTAATTTTTTTACATTGTGCTTGAGGGAAAATGGAAAAAGGTTTTTTTTTTGAGCTTTTAATTTTTTTAAATTTGTTAAAAAAAACTTTGTTTTACTGTTTTTTACTTTTTATACTTGTCCCGCTAGGGGACTTTAACCAGCGATCGTTAGATCGCTTGCACGATATACTGCAATACTAATGTATTGCAGTATATCGCGTTTCTGACAGTCTCCTATTAAGCCCTGCCGGAGGCAGAGCTTCATAGGAGTACAAAGATGGCGGACCTTTGGGACTTCGTCAGGCCCCCAGGCAGCCGTGCCAACCAACGTTACCCCCCACCGATCGTGCCACGGGGGGGGGGCCGCTGGGACGTTTTTAGTAGTTTAAATGGCGCGATCACTATTGAAAGCGGCATTTAACTGGTTAAACAAGCGGGATCGCGCTCGAACGGGATCCCGCTCGTTACCCGGAAGTGTCAGCTGTAACACACAGCCGACACTCGCTCTATGGAGCGGGCTCAGCGCGTGAGCCCGCTCCATATTCCCCCACCCGGCGTGCGCCGTATATATACGGCGGATGTCGGGAAGGGGTTAAGGGGTGAAGTTTTCATGCGATGATTTATGGGGGTTTGTATTGTATGGGACCCTCAAAGCCACTTCACAACTGAACAGGTCCCTAAAAAAATAGGCTTTTGAAATTTTCTTGAAAATGTGATAAATTACTGTTTATAAGCCTTGTAACGTCCTAGAAAAATAAGGATGTTCAAAAAACGATGCCAGTCTAAAGTAGACATATGGGAATTATTAATTAGCAACTATTTTGTGTGGTATAACTTTCTGTCCTACAAGCAGATACATTTAAATTGATAAAAAAGAAAATTGGTGTTTTTCACAATGAAATATTAAATGTATAGAGCAATTTTTACCACTTACAATGTGTCACGCGAAAACAATCTCAGAATCGCTTGGATAGGTAAAAGCATTCCCAAGTTATTACCACATAAAGTGACACATGTCAGATTTGAAAAAGGAGGCTCAGTCATGAAGATCAAAAGTGGCTGCGGCGGGAAGGGGTTAAACAAGATGTTGTTTTCCTGCTTGTGGTACAATTTTTAACTGTGATCCTGGTGAATTTACTCCTTTGCAAGGCTTGAACTTTATTGAACATGGTCCAAGAAATACAGCTGAGTAATTTGCAGGAAGCGATCTTTTCCTAGAAATATGCAGTTCCAAATCCGTACAATTTCTCTACTGAGACACCAGAGTCGGGCAAGCAGATCTTGTCTAAAAAGACTTAAGTAACAGTATATAAAACAAGCTTGTTGAGCTCCGCAATTAGAAATTCTTTATAACTTCCAGAAGCTGAATGTACTGCCTGGAGAAGAAGCGCTGCTACGGTGCCAACACCAGTTCGTCAGTCAGTTCAGAGGCAGCTGTTTCCTGACATTTCTGTAAAATGTTGTGGAAAAACTAATGAAGGTGGTACAGTAATGGTTTCAAGCTTGGTTAGTGGAAAATATGACACTGTTTCCGTCAGCAATTAAGAATGAACAGGGCGGTTTTTTCCTCTAGTGGGAGCAGCATGTAGTTGATGCACACAGGAAGGAGAAGAGACAGCAGAGATGTAGGGTTGTGTTAGGTCAGCAGTACAGCTATGAGTAAGGCGTAATGTACTCTGTGGACACATGGAGACAATGAGCCCATGTTTCCATGAAAGGGACAGGCGACCATTTCCTTCCAAGTTAAACAGGAGAAGCCCGTTTTTGGCATCTCTACCCACAAGATATTATCGTAGAGCTTCCCCTGCTCTTTCCTGGTAGTACAAAATGACACGCAGTAGCAGCTGTGGAGGAGGACAAAACAGCTTTATCAGCCATCTTTCATAATCTGCGTTGCAAGAAACAAAGAAATGAAATCCACACTCTGTTTTATGACTTCTTATTGAAAAAAAGCAAATTAAGAAATTATCTTTCGCGGTCATTTTAGCTAACTTTTTGCTTTTTTAATTTTCTTAATTAGATTTTTCCTAACAGAAAAAGAGACGCAAGAGGTGAACTCTATATAACCATAATAAATAATAATAATAATAATAATAATAATAATAATAAATGCCCTCAATTGGAAAAGCTATTTTTTTTAAATTTTGTCTAGAGATTTACATTTGAATTTAAATGTGCGGTGCTACATAGATTGTCACTATTTGACATCAGTCCCTGTCCCCAATGGGGAAGACAATCTAATTTTCCGCACACACACACACACACACACACACACACACACACACACACACACACACACACACACGCACGCGCATGTTAATTGTTTAGGAAGCCAATAAATATATGGCAAATCACCAGAGCAAGCTCTAAGCGAAAGAGATTTCAGCTCTGAAGCCTAAAGAAGTTTGAATGCAGTTCTGGAGAATAATACAGGCTGTAACTCAAGATCAATACCAAATGTGTGATGTAATATATTCATAGATTTTTTTCAACTTTTTATGTAGATTAATTCTATGTAACCTGTTAAATGATGTTTAAAAAGTGGACATACACTTTAATCCTTAACTTCATTTCTTTCAAGAAATAGATTAATCCCAACCATGTACTAACACTTTAGTATATTTAGGGTTGGTGCACAATAAGTGTAGCGTCCACGGCCGCAAACCGTCAGGATTATTCGCCCCCCGACGGCTGCAGCCTTGGATCTGTGAGCGCTGGCCCGCATCTCCTCCCCAGGAGACGCCAGCTCTCACTGCCGCTCCGTTCTGCTGTGTCCCGTAGGGTGCGCGCGCACGCTCGTGCCCAGCCTTAAAGGACCAGCGCGCGCACATGAACATAATCATCAATTAACCCATGATTACTCTGGACTACAAAAAGGGCTCTGCCCTTTCACTCATTGCCTGAGCGTTGTTGTGTTTACCCGTTTTAGTCTTGCAAATGGTCCCTTCGAGTTATTCTGTTCCCAGTGTTCCCGTACCTGATACCTGTATCCTGTATCCCGTGCTACCGTTGTTCTTGTGCCTTAGGAAGTTGGAGTCGTGTTGTGCCATCGGTCACGCCTGCTGTGTTACACCACGCCTGGTGTCTGCTTCCAAGATCCCAGCTGAGCTTAGCCGTTACTACTGTCTAAACTGCTACAGGTACCCTTGTGCTTGGACTATATAGACATTGACTTGGTACACTGTTTGGCCAGGCGCTATCCCGCTACGGCGATACGGCCCAGTGGCTCCACATACCCACAGATCACAGGTTTCTTTGATAGAAAGGTTGAATATAATCAATTAAAAGAACCCCAAGGTCCTGTTCACACAGAGTTTTTTTTACACTGTTTTTGCAGCGATAACTGCGTAAAAAACTGCCAAAATTGCCTCCCATTCATTTCAATGTGAGGTGGAGGTGTTTTTTTTCCCCGCAAGTTTAAAAAGACGCTCACGGGAAAAAGAAGTGGCATGCCCTATATTGAGGCATTTTCTGCCTCAAAAACCCCATTGAAATCAATGGGAGACGGAAAACAACGCGAAGAATGGCCGCAGCGTTTTTCGACGCGTTGTTTGACGCGTTTTATGCCAAAAAATGCCCATGTTTTTTTCATTTGCCTGTTGAGGAAAGAGGTAAAAAAATGTGCCAAAATTCACGCCAAAAGACGCTTCAAAAAACACATGTGGTACTAAACCACTTCAAAAATACGGGAGCTGATATTTCCAGGCAGAATTTTCTGCCTGCAAAAAAAACTCTGTTTGAACAGGGCCTAAGGCTGGGTTCCCACATAGTGTAAATGCTGCAGAATTTCCGCAACAGAATTCTGTGTGGAAATCCTGCAGCATTTACAGTACCAGCAAAGTGACTGAGATTTAGAAAATCTCATGCCCACGCTGCGGAAAAAAAACCACAAAAATCATGTGGAAAGGAAGGAACACAGACTTCTGGTTGAGTATCAGGCTTTTTTATTTCTGAGTTGCGTTTTTTGTGGTGGGATCGCTGCGAAAAACGCAACAACATCTATTTGTTGCGGAATTTAGCCCCTTGTTGAATTCAATGGGGAATTCCCACAACAAATAAGCAGCGTTTTCCCAAATACAATTGACGTGCTGCGGAATAAAATTTCTGAGCGTTTTTTTCCGCTCAGTTCTGCAACGTGTGGATGAGATTTGTTAAATCTCATCCACTTTGCTGCTACTGTATTATGCTGCATTTTTTCCATCTGCAATTCCGGATGGAAAAAACGCAGAAATTCCGCTATGTGTGGACAAGCCCTTATGTTGATATGAACAGACCCTGAGGGTATGTTCACACGGCCTATTTACGGACGTAATTCGGGCGCTTTTGGCCCGAATTACGTCCGAAAATAGCGCCTCAATAGCGCTGACAAACATCTGCCCATTGAAAGCAATGGGCAGACGTTTGTCTGTTCACACGAGGCGTAATTTACGCGCCGCTGTCAAAAGACGGCGCGTAAATAGACGCCCGCATCAAAGAAGTGACCTGTCACTTCTTTGGCCGTAATTGGAGCCGTTATTCATTGACTCCAATGAATAGCAGCGCCAATTACGCCCGTAATTGACACGGCGTTCAAGCGCCTGCACATGCCGTTACGGCTGATATTACGGGGATGTTTTCAGGCTGAAACATCCCCGTAATTTCAGCCGTTACGGACGCCCTCGTGTGAACATACCCTTAGCTGTACCTGCTTTTCTAATTTTGCATCTTGATATAAAAAGTGGTGACAGATGTATCGCCAGCAGTAAGAATCTCATCTTATGTTGCAGAAACTTTGTATTTATAATAAATTATTATTTAACATATTCTTTCATTTCTGAAAAGAGGAGAATGGTTTATCATAGCAGACCAAATATAACGGGATGCTTCACATCGATTTTTGACGTTACCTGGCTGCTTATTCGGCAGGTGAAGTTATTATCGGACCGGCAAGAATTTTATTGTCTGATCATAATGTCCCCAAGTTAAGTGTGCTGTATGAGATTAGGAAAACGGGTCTGCTTTTTTCCATAAACTGCACTCCATGAACTGTGTCTGGTATTGCAAATCAGGTCCATCCTTGGGGCTAAGCTGCAAGTCAGTTTTTTCTAGTCTCATCCATTTAAAGGTTGTCTACTTTGAACAATCCTTTTTGTTATAAGGGCTCCCCAATAATAAGCTGATCCCAGGATTTTTCGCTAGTGGGACCCACAGAGAGCTGTAATCTGTGGAGGAACTTTACAGCAAGTGTTCAATTTCCCTGCACAAGTACCCATTAAAATCAATAGGGGACTGATGAGGGGACTGAATTCCCCTATGTTAATTCAGAATTCGCTAATAGGGTATTTAAAAAAAACAAAACAAAGCAGTGATGAAGGTATCTATTACATTGCTCATATGACTTTAGTGGTAGGCTGGTGGTAAACATTCCAGAATTAAATCCTAAAAAAAAATGTTAAGTCACTTTTGTAAGTACTAGCTTTACTTATCTTGTACAGATTTTTTTTTTTACATTGTGACTATTTTTTTCTCCATTCACGTCCAAAGCTAGACTCTATTGATATCAGATTGACATTTTTAAACAGATTTCCCCTTTTAAACTGTTAAAATGTTTTATTTTTGAGAAAATGTTAAAAACATCAAACACACATTATGGCTGTGTGCAAATCAGTACAAATGTTGTCAGTACACACAGATTGTTTTAGAATCATGTTTCTGTTTTCATGCCAGAAAAGACAGTGGGGATCACTCAAAGATCAAGTGAGTCACAGAAGAATCAGATCTCACGAGTTATATGAAATCAGTGTTGAAGTGGAAGTTAATGTGACTTTAATGCAGAGGTGTGGTTTGAACGTCAGCACTCTACACATTTGTCAAGGGGGTAAGAACTTAATAATGTCATTAAGCACACATGGTCCCAGACAAATATCTCCTGATAAGCATTGATTTTCCTCCCTTTACTGAAGTCATTGCACTTAAGAAAAAAAAAACACATTCCTATTTCCATTCCCTAGGGGACAAAGAATGGCCTTGTGATAATGGAACATACTCTTTATCATGCTCTTAGAAAAACTTTGTGTGGAGCAGTCAACAACTAGATCTGGGCTTTATGCGGTTATTAAGATAATAATGGTGATATTGATTTTTCATTTAAGCTTAAAATGCAAGAAATAAAAGTTAGCTATATGCTCAATAAAGAACAATCATATCATATTGTCTTACTAGGGTCATGTATATCAATAAAAGTTTAGGGAACAATGAGAATATTATGGACGTGACTATGTCCAGTAGCTTAAATACCAACAGGACGGCCCATGTTAGCAGGTACTGTGTATGTTTAGATGGATTTGGGAGGTTGCACCCATTTTATTTAGACATACTTGCTTCTTTTCTTCCACCCCTCTCCATTTCCGTGACGCATCTTTCCCATCTATCCTATTTTTTTTGTTCTTTTTATAATCTCTTCTTCTTCCCTTTCCTTGCCCTATCAGGTCCCCACTTTCCCCCATGTTTTTTGCTTTTCTTCCCCCCTTTTTCTTTACTCCATAGCCCCATACATTTTCTGCACAAACAAAGAATGTGTAGGAAAAAAGTACTGTTCATTTTTATGTTTAGTTACCGTATGTTACCAGTGCAAAACAGAATTTGTTAGCCTATGCAAAGAATCAACAAGTTGCCGTCCAGCTGGCCCAGTGTATCCAGATGGAAAAAAATCTTTATGTTGTCTTAAGCCTTTGTGTAAGACACATTTTTTACACACATGGGGAAGATTTACAAAGCTAAGAATTGTGGCTCAATTTGCAACAAAAAAATTGCGAAAATGTCTTATATTATGTGTTTTAGACAATTTTTGTGCCTCACTAGACGGTATTAAAAAGTATCTCGAAAAAGGGACATGGCTTCACTAAAAGAGGGCCTGGCTTAAAATATGCCAAAGTGCACCAAAACTTTGCATCAAAATAAAAAGTTTCTAACATGTTTAGCAATTGGCGCCAAATTTATCATACAGTGTGCACCACTGTGATAAATTTGATGCATTTTATGCCTTCCTAGTCTAGTTTTAAGCTGTATAAGTTTAAGGTCTGTAGAAATGTGCACGGCCGTGATTTTCGGGGTCACTTTCGAGTGTCACCTGCGAGCCGCCCGCAAATCGCGGGCCGTGCACATGGCCGCGGCCATTATTTGCTATGAGCCTGGACCGCAGAACACGGCCGTGATAAGACATGCCCGTTCTTTCTGCGGTCCAGGCTCCTGGGCCATGCACGGACCATGGAAACCACGGTCGTGTGCATGGCCCCATAGGAATGAATGGGGCGGCAATTCTCCCGTGGATTTTTGGGGGGAATTGCGGCTGCAAAAGCACGTCCGTGTGCATGGGGCCTAAGACAGAAAATAATAAATGCGCCCCACAGTTCTTAGTAGCTAATAGTCCCCAATTTTCTGTAACCATAAGACCTCCATGTGCTGTCATATAGTGCCTCCATACAGCAATTCTAATACGGCTTCCAATGGAAAATGGCACAAAATATTACAGAAAAAAACCCTGTTTACCTCCTTATAAAATCATGGGCATACGAAAGAATACGAGTATGTTCCCACGGGCTGAATGCTCTGCAGAAAAGTCAGCAGCGTATCCACACTAGAACCTGCAGGGATATCCGGCCAAATATTCACACCAAATGTTGCTTTAATTTGGTGTGGATATTCGACCATATTGTGCCTGCGTAAAAGGTCCAACCAAAAATAACAAAAACCCTATACTTAACTCTCCTGACCCTGCTATATCAATGCCTCCCTTCTCCTCCGGCTTCTCTTTGTAAATCCGGTCTCCTGTGATGAAGTTTCATCACATGTCACCGCTTCAGCCTGGGATTGGCTGCAGGGGTCACATATAATGAAACATCATCACAGGAGGCTGGCTGTACACACAGCTGTTGACACATTGTTATGGGAGTGCCAGGAAAGGTGAGCAAAGTTTTCATTTTTTATTTTTTTTCAATGTGTGGAATTCACTGCGAATACATAATTGCAGCAAATTTCGCAACTGTTGGCGTTCGTTGAACTAAATGGGAAAATTCGGCAATAAATATGCAGCCTTTACCCAACATAAATTGACATGCTATGGATTTATGCACCTATTCTGTGTGGATTTTTTCCGCAGTGTCTGGATCAGATTTGCTTAAATATCCACTTTGCTGCTTCTGTAAACGCTGTAGAATTTCTGCATTAATAATCTGGTCGGCTATTCCACACCATATCTGGCCCGTTGTAACATACCCTAATAGGGCACCATAGATTTTTTTCGGTAATACGGTCATGTACATGAGCACTAGTGATGTTTTTCAACCCTATTATTACTGTACAACTATTATTATAGTTAATATTCTAGGCCTTTTAGTTGGACTGTATAAATAGTGGTGGGGCCCTGCTTGTGATATCTGGATAAGTGACGCAAATCTCAAAATGTTTTATGGATACCCATCTTCACAGAAGCATACATAAAATCGTGTTTATGTGAACAGAACTGGCTGTTCATTTCAATGGTAATGTAGGGCGAACAAGACAAGCGTTATATGAGAAGGGCAGCAAAGACTTTATAGTGCTCTCATTTGTTTAGAGCAATGACATGTAAATTTTGCATGCAAATATTTAGGATAAAATCTTGCTTGTGTCAGTGTTTAAGATCATACAATTTCCTGGAATTTCTTTTTACCTTAGGCTGGATTCACACAAGCATGTTCAGTCTGTAAAATACGGAACGTATTTCAGCCGCATTTCCCGGACCGAACACACTGCAGGGAGCCGGGCTCCTAGCATCATAGTTATGTACGACGCTAGGTGTCACTGCCTCGCTGCGGGATAACTGTCCCGTACGCTAATCATGTTTTCAGTACGGGACAGTAGTTCCACGGAGATGCCGGGACACCTAGCATCATAGATAACTATGATGCTAGGAGCCCGGCTCCCGGCAGTGTGTTTGGTCCGGGAAATGCAACCGAAATACGTTCCATATTTTACGGACCGAACATTCTTGTGTGAATCCAGCCTTAGAAGTATCTGTAAACTGTAGAGCGCAGCAATAATGATAGATAGATTAGATAGATAGATAGATAGATAGATAGATAGATAGATAGATAGATAGATAGATAGATAGATAGATAGATAGATAGATAGATAGATAGATAGATAGATAGATAGATAGATAGATTTTGGAATCCCATTTCATTGCAATATTGAGGAATCACCACATTTTAAACACAACTCATTTGATTTTTTTTCAAGACTAATAGCAAAAGTAGAGCAAAATTGTTGGGTTGTATGCATTATTGAAGCATGTAAAGACACCCTAAGGCCCCATGCACACGGTCGTGCCCGTAATAATTTTTTTTTAGGATTTTAGGGTCGTGCTCCCATACAAAGTATGGGAGCACGGCCCGTAAAATGCAAAAGAATGGACATGTTCCATAATTTTCAGAACATTTCTACTGCATGGGCACCCATCCGTAGCGAAACGGAAAGGTGTTCGCGGCCAATAGAACTGAATGGGTCCGTAATTGCGGACCGTATTCATAAAATGAATTGAAGGAGGTGGTTTTATTTTTCCCTTCATTTCTTGAACAACTGTTGCGCGAATCATGCGCAGCACACCGAAGTGCGTCCGTGTGCTGCGCGTGATTTTCACGCACCCAATGACTTCAATGGGTGCGTGATGCGCCAAAAACGCTAAAGTATAGGATATGCAGTGAGTTTCACGCAGCGGACACATGCTGCGTGAAAAACATGGAATGTCTGAATGGCCCCATTGAATTACATAGGTCCGTGCGACGCTCGTGAAAACACGTTCGTGTAAACAAGGCCTAAGAAAAGTAGTTATACCATACAAAATAGTTGCTGATTATTAATTCCCATATGTCTACTTTAGATTGACATCGTTTTTTGAACATCTCTTTATTTTTCTAGACCATTACAAGGCTTAGAACTTTAACAGAAAATTTCAAAAGGCTTTTTTTTTTTAAGTTCATTTTTTCTGTAACACAGAAGGTTTTACCAGAGAATCGCAACTCAATATTTATTGCCCAGATTCTGCAGTTTTTAGAAATATCCCACATGTTGCCCTCGTGTGCAAATGGACTGAAGCACAGGCCTCGGAAGGAAAGAAGATCCTAGAGGATTTCTTGGCCTTCTTTTTATTCGATTATATCTAATGTTCACACGGCTTATTTTCGGCCGTTTTTCGGGCTGTAAACGGCCGAAAAATCTGAAGCAGAACGTCTACAAACATCTGCCCATTGATTTTAATCGGCGTTCCGTTCCAACGGGGTGTTTTTTTTACGTGCCCTTTTTGAAAAAATGGAGCGTAAAAAGACCCCTTATAAAAAGAACTGCATGTCATTTCTTGAGCCGTTTTTGGAGCCGTTTTTCATTGACTCTATAGAAAAAAGCTCCAAAAACTGCCGTAAAAAAGCAGCGAAAAACACGAGTTTGCTTAAAAAACTTCTGAAACTCAGGGCATGTTTTCCATTGAAAACAGCTTCGTATTTTCAGACTTTATTTGCTAAGCGTGTGAACATACCCTAACACCCCAAAAATACCCCATTTTGGAAACTACACCCAACAAGGATTTCATCTAGGGGTGTAGTGAGCATCTTAGCCCCACAGGTATTTCATAGATTTTATTAGAGTTTGGAAGTAAAAATAAAAATTTTTAATTTCTTCTAATAAGATGTCGTTTTAGCAAAAAAAAACATAAAAAAAAACATTTCCACAAGGAATAAGGAAGAATAAGCCCTCCAACATTTGTAGAGCAACTTCTTCAGAGTATGTAAATACCCGATATGTGGTCATAAACTGCAGTTTGGGCACATGGCAGGACTTAGAAGGGAAGGCACGCCATTTGAATGTCTCATTTGCAAAGCCCATAACGCACAAGTACAGTTGAAACTCCCCAAAAGTGACTCCATTTGGGAAACTACACCACTTGAGGAATTCATCTAGAGGTGTAGTGAGCATTTTGATCCCACAGGTGTTATAGTCATACATTTTATTAGAATTTGCGCAGTAAAAGTATTTTTTTTTTTTTAAAAATTCAATAACACGTAGCTTTAGCTTAAATATTTTCATTTTCTCAACAAATAAAGGAAAAGCACCCCAACATTTATAAAGCAACTTCTCCATAGTACGTAAATTCCTTGGTCATAAACTCCTGTTTGGGCACAAGGCAGAGTTCAGAAGGGAAGGAGCGCCATTTGGCTTTTGGAGCACAGATTTTGCTGGATTGGTTTCATGGCACCATGTCGCTTTTGCAAAGCCACTGTGAGACCAAAACAGTGAAAACTCTGCAAAAGTGACCCCATTTTGGAAACTACACCCCTTGAGGAATTCATCTAGGGGTGTAGTGAGCAGTTTTACTCCACAGGAGTTTCATAGATTTTATTAGTATTGGGCAGTGAAAATAAATATTAAAGGGGTTGTCAGAGATATATTTTTATTTAAAATTTAAACACACAATGCACAATTTAAATATTCCATAATATACTTACCTGTGCAATCTTGCTTCTGTTCTCCGTTCTGGCAGCTCTTTTCTTCCGATCACCTGTCTTCTGACGTCACGTTTTCTTCCTCCTCCACTGTCGTGTCGTATCCCAATCACATGGTCTCGCCCCAGCGAGACCTCGGATGGGATACGACACGTCACTGGAGACGTGTCGTTTCTGCGGGTGCCCGCCCAGCCTATGCAGCTTTTTTTCACTGTGAGCGCGCCTATGCGTGTTCACAGTGAAAAAAGTGAAGAGGGACGGCACCTGCGGACTAGCGAGGTACAGTGGCATCTGTACGTTTAGTTCTTACCCTATCAAAGCCTACACATAGTAGGCTTTGATAGGGGATCATACTTCACGATGCAGCACACGGATCGCATGCAGCCCTTGAGGCTGTTATCTGCGGCCCGCGGGACACCGTACACTGTTTAACAACTGGTTCCCGACCGCTGGCTGTATTTTTACGGCCAGCGGTCAGGGACGGGTCCTTAAAACCCGAGCTATAGACTTTCTACGACTCGGGTTTTAACTTGCTGCCCGTGCGATCGGGCAGCTGAATGTCGGGTCTCCGGCTGTCAGTGACTGCCGGGGACCCTGAGGAGAAGATAGAAGCAGCTTTCGCTGCTTCTGTCTTCTCCGGTGTCTTCTTACACAGCGTTCAATGAACGCTGTGTATAGGAATAGAGACAGCAGCAGCGGCGCTGTCTCTATTCCTCCCGGTGATCATGTGACTGGTCACATGATCACCGGGTGCCGTTAGTGGCAGACTGTTGCTGGCTCTAACTAGACCCAGCACAGCCCTATTAGTGACAATCGTCACTATGAGAGGGCTGATTTCCCCTGTAACTGGGGCTGCTGTGCAGCCCCAGTTACAGTGGAAAAGATGGTGTAAAAGGGAGAAAAAATATATAATGTTCCCCAAAGGTCTTTTTTGACCTTTGGGGGACACACCATAGTAATAAAAAAATAATAAAGTACAAAAAAAAAATGAAAATAATAAATACACATAAAATACCCACCCCAAAAAGAAACGTTCCCCCCGCCAATCATTGTTGTAACGCTAGCGCTGACCCAATTACCCTAATATAGAAATGTAATATATAAAGATTTACGGTAGACAATGACGATCACAAATAAAAGGTCTATTTTAGGGTAAAACTATATTACCAAAAAAAAAATAGCTGAAATGTAAAAAAGCTTATTTTTTTACTATTATTTTCAAACTTTATGAATAAAAATTCTAAAATGTCAAAAAAGGATGTGTATAAAAACGATTAAAAAAGAAACCTGCATTGTCTACGGAAAAAACTTCGCAAAAATCACGTCGTTAGCCCAACAAATAAAAAAGTTATAGCCATTTTACTAACACGTGCTAAAAAGGGCTAAACGGTGTCTGGTCCTGAAGGCGCAAAATAGCCCGGTCCTGAACTGGATAAGATCTTCTGGGGTCCTGTATCTAAGCCTACATTGTTAGGCTTAGATACAGGGTCTAACAAACAGTGTCACACATGGAGCCTGTATCTAAGCCTAACACAATGTAGGCTTAGATACAGGACCCCAGATGACATTCTTTTTATTCCTGTATAAGGGTATGTTCACACGGCCTATTTACGGACGTAATTCGGGCGTATTAACCCCTGAATTACGTCCGAAATTACGGCTTGAAAGCGTTGGCAAACATCTGCCCATTGAAAGCAATGGACTGACGTTTGTCTGTTCACACGAGGCGTATATTTACGCGTCGCTGTCAAAAGACGGCGCGTAAATAGACGCCCGCGCCAAAGAAGTGTCATGTCACGTCTTCAGGCGTAAATGGAGCCGTTTTCCATGGACTCCATAAAGAACCACCTCCAGTTACGTCCGTAATGGACGCGGCGTGTGAACATACCCTAAGATTAGTGTTATGGGGCCCTGTATCTAAGCCTAACATGTGGTATTCTTAGATACATGGCCCATGTGTGACACAGTCTGCTTGGGTAATGTATCTAAGGCTACCTTGTGGTAGGCTTAGATACATGGTCTAACAGTATCAGGGTATGTGCACACGTTAGCAGGCTTTTACATCTGAAAAGACAGACTGTTTTCAGGAGAAAACAGCTGCCTTGTTTCAGCCGTAAAAGCTCCTCCTCGCATTATGCGAGGCGTCTGTGACGCTCGTAAATCTTGAGCTGCTCTTCATTGACTTCAATGAAGAACGGCTCAAATTACGCCCTGCACTTCTTTGCCGAGGCAGTCCATTTACGCGTCGTCGTCGTAAATTACAGGTCGTCGGCACAGTACGTCGGCAAACCCATTCAAATGAATGGGCAGATGTTTGCCGACGTATTGTAGCCCTATTTTCAGGCGTAAAAAGAGGCATAATACGCCTCGTTTACGTCTGAAAATAGGTCGTGTGAACCCAGCCTTACACATGAGCAGTGTATCTAAGCATCCCTCTTTTTTTTTTTCTTAGTTATTAGGTGTTTTTTACAGTTTGGCTCCTTGGTACTACATCAAGTTCAAGGACTACTTCAAGGACACCTTTTTTATTTTTAATAAAATCGTTAAGCAGTGTTGTGTGTGTTATTTTATTTCATTACAATATTTTTTCTATGTCCTTCTCATTTATTTAAAAATTTATTACTAGTGCATTATTAATGGTCACTGTCTAACAGCGTCCATTAGTAAGACTTCATCCACACTAGCGTGTGTATTTTCCGCGCGTGAAAAACTTGCGTCAATCCCGTCCGTGTGTTTGCGTTAGGGCGGATTAACACGAACGTGCTATACGTCCGTGCAACTCGTGTGGTATTCACGCGGGTCGCACGGACCTATGCAAGTCTATGGGGCAGTGCAGACAGTCCGTGAATTTTACGCAGCGCGAGTCCGCTGCGTAAAACTCGCGACATGTTCGATATTTCTGCGTTTTTCGAGCATCACGCACCCATTGAAGTCAATAGGTGCGTGAAAAGAAAGCGCAGCACACGGAAGCACTTCCGTGGGACGCGCGTGATTCGCACAACAGCAGTAAAAGAATGAATGTAAACAGAAAAGCACCATGTGCTTTTCTGTTTACAAACATCCAAATGGAGTGTCATAATGATGGCGGCTGCGCGAAAACCGCAGCTGTGCATCCGTATGAACATGACACGGAGCTGTCAAGTGCACCGTATTTGTGTGCGCAAAACGCACACGCTCGTGTAAATCCGCCCTTATGCATCAGTGTGCTTTTCGATTGTCATGTGTTATTCACGCACTCACAAAGCCAGCCCATTTTTTTCTTCTTTTTTCCAACAAATTGCTGTGTAAATCACGCACCAAACACGTGTGCGGTGCGTGGTTTTCACGCATGCATTGACTTCAATGTGAGTGTAGGTGCATGATAACGCACCAATAGAGGACATGCAGTATGTTTCACGCAGCGGACTCTCGCTGCATGAAAAGTCACACATGTGTCAACGGCCCAATTGAAATAAATGGGTCGCGTGTGTTGTGCGTTTTTTCAAAGCACAGAACACAGACTTGATTCACGCTTGTGTAAATCGTGCCTAAGGCCCCATTCACACCAGGGCGAATCTCATCCGTGTGCTGATTGTCGAAACCACGCACAGCACACGCGACCCATTTATTTCAATGGGGCCGTTTTCACGCAGCGAGAGTCCGCTGCGTGAAACATACTGCATGTCCTCTATTGGTGCGTTATCATGCACCTACACTCACATTAAAGTCAATGCGTGCGTTAAAACCACGCACCGCACACGTGTTTGGTGCATGATTTATGCTGCAATTTGTTGTAACAAAAAAATTGCCTTTCTGAGTGCGTGAATAACGCATGCCACGTGCTAAGCACACGGATGCATAACGCACACAAACTGACCCGATTCATACGCGTTTCTCACGGGCGTCAATCTTACACGCAAGTGTGCATGAGGCATAAGACGGGGCTGGACGAACACTAACCATCACTATGACCCTGGTACGCTCCGCCACCAGGGGTACTGGGAATAGCATACCTGGGTAACATCCAATAGCTGACCATCGCTAATACTGTGGTGGCCACAGCGCTGGCTGTTATTATTAGGGCACGTTCAGACGTGGCAGAGTTTTTATGCTTCAAATGTTGTTGCAGATTTAGGGGAAAGTACGCAACGAATCTGCACCAATATTTGCAGTTTTGACAAGTAATTCAGACGTTGCAGAAAACACAGCTGAATTGCCACATATTTCAGTTTTTGCATTGCAAAGGCTGAAATACTTTGTGCCATTCCACTTCTCCGCAACAGACAGTGCATGCTGCGGCTAGAAATTTCTGCACCGCTGCCTATGGTCCGCAGCCTAAAAATGTGTAGAAGGCCTGATTCAGACGAACGTGGCGTTTTTGCGCAGGCAAAACACGCTGCGTTTTGCCTGCGCAAAAGCCACTTACCTGCTCCGTGAGGCAGCATCATATGATGGGCGGCTGCGTGGTTTTTACGCAGCCGACATCATTATGACACGCCATTTGGATGTTTGTAAACAGAAAAGCACGTGGTGCTTTTCTGTTTACATTCATCCTTTTGACAGCTGTTGTGCAAAACAGACGCAAAAAACAACGCCAAAAAGGCTACGATAAACGCCGCAAAAAACATTGCAAAAAAAGCCGCAAGCAATGCGGCAAAGAACGACACGAGAAACGACAGGGAAAATGCCACGAAAGATGCAACGAAAAACGCAGCAAAAAAACCTGCAAACAACGATGCAAAAAAAAGACGCGAAAAACGACGAAAAAAAGGCTACGATAAACGCAGCGAAAAACATCGCGACAAAAGCCGCAAACAAAGAGGCAAAGAACGCCGCGAAAAACAACAGGGAAAACGCCACGAAAGACGCAACGAAAAACGCAGCAAAAATAGCCGCAAACAACGACGCAAAAAAGAAACGATAAACGACGCGAAAAAGGCTACAATAAACGCACCGGAAAACACAGCGAAAAACATCGCAAAAAAAGACGCAAATAAACAAGCAAAAAACGCCAAGATAAACGAAGCTAAAAACGCCCCGAACAAAGCGGCAAACGAAAACACAAACCGCGCACAAAAAACGCCGGGAAAAATGACGCAAAAATCAACGTGCAGGGAGAGGTAAATCTGCCGCAAACTTCAAGACGGAATGTTGAGGCAGATATTCCTCCTGCAAAAAATCTCTGTGTGAACATAGCCTTAGTGGAGAGAGACAAGAGATAGAAGAGGGTGGACGAGGGTGACGGTGGACGAGGGTTAGGGTAGACACGAAGAGGTTTATAGACCTGAAAAGAGAAAGAAAACATAAATGTGAAAAACATAATGGGGGGAGAACATTTGCTCATCATCCTTCAAGAATGTCAGCAAGGAGACAAGTCCAGTGAAGGATGTCAGCAGGGAGGAGCAGGGACAGCTCACGTGAACTCTTGGAAGGTACGTGCACGCTCATTGCAGCCTGCAATGAGCGTGCACGGAAAAAAGTTTCATCACAAGGAAAGATCAACAAACCAGACCTGAACTGCATGTAAACAAGCTGTGCTAAATTCAAAGAAGAAATGTGGTAAGTAGAATTTTTTTTTCAAATAATGCTTTATTTAGGTTGTCTGTATAAGGGGTAATGTATGACACCGTTTTTGAAAAAATTTTGGTATCTCGGACAACCCCTTTAAATTTTTTTCCAATAAGACACAGCTTTAGCTCAAATTTTAGCTCAAATTTTAGCTCAAATGAAAAATTATATTATATCCAATAAAACGTAGAGTTTTTTTCATTTCCACATGTACTAAAAGAGAAAAAGTACCACAATATTTGTAAAGCAATTTTTCCCGAGTACGGCCATACCCCATATGTGGTCGTAAACTGCTGTTTGGGCACACGGCAGGACTCAGGAGGGAAGGAGCGCCATTTGGCTTTTGGAGTGCAGATTTTGCTGGATTGGTTTCTATGTCACATTTGCAAAGCCGCTGTGTGACCAAAACAGTGGAAGCCCCCATAAAGTGACCTCATTTTAAAAACTACACTCATCAAGTTATTCACCTAGGTGTGTAGTGAGCATGTTAACTGCGTAATGTCTTCTCCAGAAATTAGTGTACACTCGATGTTGCAGAGTGAAAATGGAAATTTTTCTATAGATATGCCAATATGTGGTGCCCAGCTCGTGCCACCATGAAAAGACAGCTCTCTAATTATTATGCTGTGTTTGCCGGTTTTAGAATTACCTTACATGTGGCCGTAATATTTTTCCTGGAGGATCAACAAATTGAGGCCTAATTTGGCAATTTACAAAGTATTTGTGAAGGATTTGCCTGACACAGCTTCTGTGTCGACGCCTGTGGTTAATCAGCCTGCATCTGTTCCTAGGTCTGCTAGAGTGACTCGATCTGCTACCACTCAGGCTGGTAGGCTGAGGAGTGGGAGATCCTATCGCAGCCTGGCCAGACGGTTCTAGCTCCCGCCCTTGGTCCACTTATACCTTCATTTACTGCTTGTCCTTTGCCTGTGATTCTCTTGTTTCCTGGCTCTGCTGTTCCTGCTGTTACCATTGACCTCTGCTTCATATTGACCCTGGCTTGACTGACTATTCTCCTGCTCTGCATTTGTTACCACGTACACTCCTGGTTTGACTCGGCTCGTCCACTACTCTGTTGTTCACGGTGTTGCCGTGGGCAACTGCCCTACATTCCTTTGCTTTTGTGTTCCCTTGTCTTGTTTGTCTGTCATGCACATATTGAGCGTAGGGACCGTCGCCCATTTGTACGCCGTCGCCTAGGACGGGCTGTGCAAGTAGGCAGGGACTGAGTGGCGGGTAGATTAGGGCTCACCTATCTGTCTCCCTATCCTGACATTACAGAATCACAGGCCCTTCGGGAAAACAAACTCTTTGCTAAAACCGAAAAATGTGTGTTTGGGGTGCAGGAGATACCATTTTTGTGTCAAATCCTCACTCCTAACGAATTCCACATAGGAAGGGTCCAGTGGCCCCTCATAAAAGGGGGGGGGGTACTGTGAAGGATTTGCCTGACACAGCTTCTGTGTCGACGCCCGTCTTTAATCAGCCTGCTTCTGTTCCTAGGTCTGCTAGAGTGACTCGATCTCCTACCACTCAGGCTGGTAGGCTGCGAAGTGGGAGAGCCTATCGCAGCCTGGCCAGATGGTTCTAGCTCCCGCCCTTGGTCCACTTATACCTTCATTTGCTTCTTGTCCTTTGCCTGTGATTCTCTTGTTTCCTGGCTCTGCTGTTCCTGCTGTTACCATTGACCTCTGCTTCATATTGACCCTGGCTTGACTGACTATTCTCCTGCTCTGCATTTGTTACCACGTACACTCCTGGTTTGACTCGGCTTGTCCACTACTCTGTTGCTCACGGTGTTGCCGTGGGCAACTGCCCCACATTCCTTTGCTTTTGTGTTCCCTTGTCTTGTTTGTCTGTCGTGCACATATTGAGCGTAGGGACCGACGCTCAGTTGTACGCTGTCGCCTAGGACGGGCTGTGCAAGTAGGCAGGGATGAGTGGCGGGTAGATTAGGGCTCACCTGTCTGTCTCCCTATCCTGACATTACCGTATTGGTTCACAATTGCAGAGTCTGTGATGTGAAATAATAAAAGAAACCCCTGAGAAGTGATCCCATTTTGGGAACTACACCCCTCCAGGCATTTATTAAGGGGTGTACTGAGCATTTTCACCCCATACATCTTTGCACCATCCGCAGCGCATTAGTTTATGGAAAAGTACAAAATGCAATTTGTTCCCTAGATGTGCCATTTCAGTGGCAAATATCTCATGCCCAGCTTGTGCCACTGAAGTCACACATCCCACTGGTTTGGCGATGCCATATGTGTGGAAGTAAACTGTAAACTACTGTTTGGGCACACTGTAGGGCTCTTTAGGGAGGGAGCGCCATTTGGATTTTGAAGCGCGGATTTTGCTTGTTAATAGTTTTGTTTAGCGTTTTACTGGTATTTCAGTTTATAATGTAGCGACATATGTAAGCAGGGTAGAGTACATCAAGGGCATAGTCAGGTGGTATAATAATGGAGTAAAAAAAAAAGAATCCATAGAATTATGTTACGCTGTGAAGCAAACCTTTATGCACAGGCCAGTGTCGCACTGATATATGGTGTCCTTTCTTATCTTCCTTTTGGTACATACTCTGCACCATTGCAGTTGGGGGAATTTTTGCTGGGAAAGTGTTGTCCTGGTATAATGCGGGCACCCTCGCTTCCAGCAGATCTGTTTGGGCCCTCCCCTCCTCTTGAAACAGAAGAAATGTTCCCCTCGGGCCTGCACAACTGTATATTTTCTTGACTTATAAGTGCCTTAACTTATTTTATTTTTTCATAGACGTAGTTGTATGAGGGCTTTTTCTGAGCTGTACTTTATTGGTACCATTTTGAGGTGCATGCGACTTTTTGAGCACTTTTTATCTTTTTTTTTTGGGAGGCAAGGTGACCAAAAAACTGCAATTCTGGCATAGTTTTTTTTATACAGCGTTCACCATGCGTTTTAAATAACATGTTAACTTAATTCTGCGGGTCAGTAGCATTCCATCGATACCAAATTTATAGCACTGTTTTATGTTTTACAACTTTTTTCACAATAAAATTACTTTTGTAATATTCTGCGAGTCATGACTTTAAATTTTTTTATTGATGGAGCTGTATGAGGGCTTATATTTTGTGAGACGAGCTATAGTTTTTATAGGTTTCATTTTTGGATTACTGCAACTTTTTTATCATTTTTTGCTCCAATTTTTGGAAGTCAAAGTGACCAAAAACCAGCAATTCTGCCATTGTTTGTTAGGTTTTTTTTTTTACGGTGTTCACCGCACAGGATAAATAACAATATTTTTTTATAGTTCAGGCCGTTACAGACACGGCGATACCAAATATGTATGGTTTATTTATTTTTCTCAATAATAAAGGACTTGATAAGGGAAAAAGGGCGATTGTGTTTTATTTTATTACTTGAAACTTTTATTTTATTTACATGCTGCCCTATTGTTTCTGGTATTTTTGGCGGAATCTGCAACGGAGGCCCCTACAACGCAGATGTGAAATAGGCCTGGGAGCCTATGGGTGACGGATGCCACTGTATGGCATCCGTCACAGGTATACATTAAACGTATACCTCCGGGAGCTCCCAACATCACTGTCCATATATGGAGATTGTCGTCCGGGGCAGTACTGGAGTCTCCATGCAAAGCGCTAGTGCCTAGTTGGCAAATTAGGGCCTGGATACAGGCCCAGCAGACATTATCACACATGGTAGGCTTAGATACAGGGCCATGTGTGATACTGTCTGCTAGGCCTTGTATCTCAGCCTACCAGATGGTAGGCATATAAGCCTACCATGTAATAGGCTTATATGTATAGTGGGCCCCAGCAGCCAGAAATCTAATACTTAACCTCCTCTTCGGCTCAGTGCACAGCGCAAGTCCTGATGCCATTCAGCGTCATAACGTTGTGCGCGGTGCCTGTAGCGTCGTGATGTCATGACGCTAAAGACGTCTGGACCAGCAATGCGCCCGGAGCGAGGAGGATAATTATACTGTTACTACAGTAACAGGGGCCCGTGTAGTCTATTACATAGGCCCCAGTTAGTATAGTAGCTGTAAATAGGTGTGGTGCGGGGGGCCATGGGCTCCCTTGGCTTCGGTCCTGGTTGCAATTGCAACTGCTGCGACCCCTATAGCTAAGCCACTGTGTACATAGTGGTCTAAGAACTGAAAATTCAGTTTTAAACATATATAATTTATTTCATATATACTAATAAAACTGAACACTAAATACTTTCAAAATCTTGCTTTACCTTGCATAAGCTTAGTGAGACAAGCATCAGAGAAGCCTGAAAACAGCATGGGATGTTTCTGATGGACCGCTGTATGATCAAACCATATTGTCACTCAAGCATCTGCAGCATCAACATTAGGTTACATGCACATGTTACGTATTTTGCTGCGGAAAATACACATAAAATTCGCAGGTAAAAATTGTGCCTAATCGTGCATTTTTGGATGCTTTTTTCGCTGTGGTTTTTATGTTTTGATGCATAAATTGGCGCATTTTCATGCTGCAGACTTTGGCACTATTTTCCTCTGCACTAGGCAGATGGAACTCGCAAGAGACGTAAGATAAATTGACATGCTGCAAATTTTAAAATCCGCACCGCTGGTCAATTTCCGTCCCGAAAAACACTGCACGTACATGAGTTTTCTGTATACGCATCGTGTCTTAGGCCTCATGCACATGATCGTAAAAACCGCGGTCCGTAACACGGTGGCGGTTTTATGGACCCATTCAGTCCTATTGGCCGCGGACACCTTTCCGTATCGCTACAGATGGGTGTCCATGCTGTAGAACTGGGCCACGATTACGGGCAGGGTCGTTACATGGGGCCTAACGGTTAGCTCATAACACTCTCCACAGCTGTCCTGAGCACCCGAAGCGTGGAGGATTTCTTTATTGATTATTCAGTATTTGGCAGCCCCTGTAATAATTTGAATATTGATGGTCCTAAGGTAAGGCCGTTGACAAACACTTTAAAGGGAACCTGTCACCAGCATTTCACCTATTGAGCTTTACCTATCCCTCACGGGCCTCTGCTATAAAAAGTTAATTGCCATTATCCCCTCTCCTAAACTCCTCGGACTGTAAATAACGCTCTGCAAACATTTTGCGCCTTTTATCGTAATAATTCGGTGTCACTTTGTGCGCACACCCCAGAAGAGGACATCAATGCACAAGCGTGGGATTTTGTGTGCTGGGGGAAGGCGAGGAGTTGTCAATCAAAAGAAAGGAGGCGGGGTCAACTCGGAAAGACTTGAGGAATGAAGATATGACTCTTTTCAAACGAAGACTTGATTCTTTTCATACGAAGACTTGACTCTTTTCAAATGAAGATATGACTCTTTTATGCTCATTAGCATACGGTGTGGGAACACTAAAAAATGAATATTAAAGCTACAGAGCCCACTAAGAAGACAATTATAGGTTATATAGAAATGATTTTTCACCCACTTCCACCAGGTATTGCTGGTTTGATAGGTGAAATGCTGGTGACAGGTTCCTTTAAGGCTGAATGCACACGATGCGTATTACGTGTGGTTTTGCCACGCGTATATGCATGCGGCAAAACCGCAGTGTAATACAGTACCAGCATAGGCAATGAGATTCCAGGGAATCTCATGTACACACTGCAGTATTTTCCCGCACGTAGATTGACCCGCGGTGCGTATTTTCGGAAACCGCAGCATGTCAATTTATCTTGTGACTCCACTTGCGAATTCTATCTCCCTAGTTCTGGAGAAATACGCATGAAAACCCACAGCATGAAAAAGCAGCGATTTGTGCAGCAAAACGTAAAAACTGCACCAAAAACTGCAGCAAAGAACAGTGGTTTTTTTCCCACTAATTTCTTGCGGTTTCCTGCGGTTTTTCTGCGGATCCCCAGGAGACTGCCACATAATGACCTAGCTATAGCGGTCGCAATTGTGACTGGGGTCCGCGGCCACCCACACTACGTTTATAAACAGTTACTATAGTAACTGGGGCCTATGTAATAAGCTACACGGGCCACTGTTATTATAGTAACTGACATTAATGACGTTGCGCACAACATATCAACGCTGAATGGTGTCAGGATCTCTACTGCGTCCGGAGACGAAAAGGAGGGTAAGAGCGTTACTGCCTGCTGGGGCCCTATATCTAAGCCTAAATTGTGGTAGGCTTAGATACAGGGTCGAACAGACAGTATCATGCATGGGCCCTATATTTAAGCCTACCATGTGGTAGGCTTACATAAAGGGCCCAGCACACAGTATCACACATGGTATGATCCTGTGTGCTGGGCCCTGTATCTAAGCCTATTACATGGTAGGCGTAGATACATGGCCCATGTGTGATACTGTCTGTTATACTGTATAACAGTGTGGTGTGATCCTGTCTGCTGGGTCCTGTATATAAGCCTACCACATGTTAGGCGTAGATACTTGGCCCATATGTGATCCTGCCTGATGGGCCCTGCATCTAAGGGGAGATTCACACGAGCGTTGCGTTTTTGCGCGCGCAAACAACGCGGCGTTTTGCGAGCGCAAAAACCATTTGACAGCTGCGTGTGTCATGCGTGTCTGATGCGCGGCTGCGTGATTTTCGCGCAGCCGGCATCATAGAGATGAGGCTTGTCGACGCCCGTCACTGTCCAAGGTGCTGAAAGAGCTAACTCTTTCAGCACCCTCGACAGTGAATGCCGAACACAACAGCGAAAAACCTGTAAAAAAAAAAGATAAAGTTCCTACTTACCGAGAACTTCCCGGCCGTTGCCTTGGTGACGCGTCCTTGGTGACGCGTCCTTGGTGACGCACCTCTCTTGACATCGGGCCCCACCTCCCTGGATGATGCGGCAGTCCAAGTGACCGCTGCAGCCTGTGATTGGCTGCAGCCTGTGCTTGGCCTGTGATTGGCTGGAGCTGTCACTTGAACTGAAGTGTCATCCCGGGAGGTCGGACTGCAGGAAGGAGACAGGAGTAATCGGTAAGTTAGAACTTCGTTTTTTTTTACAGGTTCATGTATTTTGGGATCGCAAGTCACTGTCCATGGTGCTGAAACAGTTTAACTCTTTCAGCACCATGCACAGTGAATCTCTCCCGACGTCGCGGACCGGAAATTTTTTTGCCGGGTTCGGCCAAAACGAGTTTGGCCGAACCCGGTGAAGTTTGCCTCGGTTGTCGGGGTTCGCTCCTCGCAAAGACACTCCGTTTGGATGCTTGGAAACAGAAAAGCACGTGGTGCTTTTCTGTTTTCATTCATCCTTTTCACTGCTGTTGCGCGAATCACGCTCGTCCCACGGAGGTGCTTCCGTGTGGTGCGCGTGATTTTCACGCACCCATTGACTTCAATGGGTGCGTGATGCGCGAAATACGCAGAGTTATTGAACCTGTCGCGCTTTTTGCGCAGCAGACAAACGCTGCGCAAAAAGCACGGACTGTCTGTACTGCCCCATAGACTTGTATTGGTCCATGCGTGCCGCGTGAAAACCACGCAGCCCGCACGGACCGAATACACGCTCGTGTGAATCCCCCCTAAGTCTACCACATAATAGGCTTAGATACAGGGCCTCAGCAGACAGTAATTTTATACTGTATAAGATTACTGTCTGCTGGGGCCTTGTATCTACGACTAACATGTGGTAGGCTTAGATACAGGGCCCATCAAACAGGATCACAAACGGGCCATTTATCTAAGCCTACCACATGTGTTACTAATGGTGTTTTTTTGTGTTTGTGCTTTTTTTACAGGTTCGGTTGTTAGACTACTTCGGAATCAAGGACTACTTTGATGATGGCTTTTTTTATTTTCAATAAACGGGTTAATGAGGGTTGAGTTTTTTATTTTATTTCAATAAAATATTTTTCCTATGACTTTGTATTTTTTTTAAACTTTATTGCTACCGCCTTAGTAATGGCCGCTGGCTGATTGACAGCATCCATTAGTAATGCGGGGCTTAGTGTTTTCTGGTGAAAAGGCTAGCACTAACCCCCCCCCCCTTATTGCCCCGGTGCCAACTGCCACCAGTGTACCGGGAAGAGGTGGTTGGGTACTAGATCGTACCTGGCTCTTCCCGGCACCCCTGGTGGCGGTGGGTACCGAGGTAATAATGGGAGTTAGGGTATGTTCACATGCACTATTTACGGACGTAATTCAGGCATTTTACACCTGGAATTACGGCCGGAAAATACTGCTTGAAAGCGTCGGCAAACATCTGCCCATTTATTTGAATGGGTTTTACGATGTACTGTGCAGACGGTCATTTTTTTACGCGCCGCTGTCAAAAGACGGCGCGTAAAAAAGATGCCCGCGTCAAAGAAGTGCATGTCACTTCTTGGGACGTAATTGGAGCCGTTTTCCATTGACTCCATAGAAAAACAGCTCCAATTAAGTCCGTAATGGACGCTGGGAAAAACGCCTGCACATGCCATTACGTCTGAAATTCAGGAGCTGTTTTCGCCTGAAAACAGCTCCGTAATTTCAGCCGTAACGGACGTGCACGTGTGAACATACCCTAAGTGTTAGCCTTTTCACCGGCTAACATTAAGCCCCGCCTTAGTAATGGATGCTGTCAATCAGCCAGCGGCCATTACTAAGGCGGTAGTAATAAAGTTTAAAAAAAATACAAAAAAATACAAAAAATATTTTATTGAAATAAAAAACCCCCACACCAATCGTTAACCATTTTATTTATTGAGAATAAAAAAAAACGCTGTCATCGAAGTTGTCCTCGAATCCGAAGTAGTCTAACAATTGAACATGTAAAAAAAGCACAAACACGGAAAATAAATTAGTAACACATAAAAAAGCAAAGCAATTATTATACTTACCTTTCCTGAGTTCCAGCGCTGGAGCCGCAATGACAGCAAGCTGGGCCCTATATCTAAGCCTATCATGTGTGATACTGTCTTTTGAGCCGCTGTATCTAAGCCTATCATATGTGATAAAGTCTGCTGAGACAATGTATCCAATTCTATCCAGTGGTGCAGCTATAGGGGCCTTAGTCTTATAGATATGCGATATGTCTGTAAAAAAAAATTTTTTCGAGGGGGCGGCTAAACATACAGTTAGGTCCAGAATTATTTGGACAGTGACGCAATCTTCATGATTTGCGCTCTGCATACCACCTAGTTGGATTTGAAATGAAACAACAGATGCAATTAAATGTAGACTTTCAGGTTTAAAGAGGCTCTGTCACCACATTATAAGTGCCATATCTCCTATATAAGAAGATCAGCTCTATAATGTAGGTGACAGCAGTGCTTTTTATTTAGAAAAACAATCTATTTTTAACCACTTTATGAGTGATTTTTAGCTTTTTGCTAATGAGTTTCATAAAGTCCAATGTGTCACGAGAAAACAGTCTCAGAATCGCTTGGATAGGTGAAAGCATTGCAAAGTTATTACTACATAAAGTGAAACATGTCAGATTTGAAAAATGAGGCTCTGTCAGGAAGGTCAAAAGTGGCCAAAGCAGGAAGGGGTTAAGCAAAACCCATTTCTTCCCCATTCTAGTACTGCTTGTTTTAATGCGTTGAGTTGCTGCCAAATGACTGGCTGAAAGATATACTTGCAACATTTAACATGCCGGTGTCCAGGTGGCTACTGAGTATATCTGTGTGTAAACATCTAATTTGTGTCTATGGGTAACATCACCCTTGTGAATTTAAGATGATCCCATATTATTACCCTACATTGTTTAAAAACTATGGGAAATGATGTGGATTATGTATTATATTATCAAATGGATTTTGAAACATTAACCAGGATGAAAATATCCTTTTATCTAAGGGCTAGTTCACACGCCGGATTTTGCATGGCGGGTCCCGGCGCGGAACTATTCCTTCCATTGATATCAATGGGAGGTTCGGGCAGAATCCGCCCAAACAACGAGCACAACGCTTCTTTTTCCCGCTAGCTGGAATAATCAGCTACCGGGAAGCGTTTGACTCCCATTGAAATTAATGGATTCTGCCTGCAATATTCCTCCGTGCGAACAACACTAAATCCGGGGAGCAATACTGAAGGTCCATCATTTCATGACTTATTTACAATAATATCTTAGGGAATTTACTTAAGAATTCTACAGTCTTGAAAAAATGAATTATTTTCTTGAACTGGAATGAGTTTTACTGTGAAATCTGAAGTAACGGGCTGTGTAACAATATACAACACATTGTTCTAAGTAAATGGTTATAACAGCCGTGGAAAGATTTGACTTTGATTTTTCCGTCTAGGTGTCCTCCCCCTCAACTCAGGTCATGCTGTCTCCTAATATAAATAGAAACAGGAAGCTGTTGGGCATCAGATAGTTAAGTCAGATAAGATTTTCACAAAGAAAAAAAGTTCACTGAGCTAAATATAAACCCAGCTGTGCCTATTTATAGCCACATTTCTGACATGAGATCTGCCTCAAGTTTCTAGCTTGCTACGATTTCCTTGTCCCTTGTGAAACTGCAATTACTGTGTGGGAGGAGGAAGGCTGTCAGGTGTCACTTACCGTATGTCATCATGTGCTGTGATGGGTGAGCTCAGGCGGGAGGAACTAAGCTAAAAAAATCACAAGTATTCTCTTAATAATTTGCCCTTTGCCGCCACTGAGTCTTATCTGGCCACCCACGCTCATCTGGCTGCTGACGTGGTGCTCCCTTCATTTGCACACAATATTTTTGTATAATTTGTCTTCTTTTGAGGAACCGACAGTGCAGGCTGCCTTGTAATGAGTTCTATCTCTCTCCAAATAGAAAAGTAAAAATACTATAGCTTGTTCCTCAGAGATTTTTCTCAATCCATGTAACTGATAATAATAACTGCAATAAAAACGGTGGTGCCAGGGGACACCTATTTTATTAAAATATTCTCTAATTTTGGCCACATTCACATGGCCGTAACATTGGTGCATTTTTACATCAGAATTAGGCTAGATTCACACGAACGAGTGCAAACTCGAATGTGAAATACTGCAGTTTTTCACATCCAAGTTGCATCCATGCGGGTCCCGATTTCACATGTCCCCCTAGACTTGAGTCTATCGAGGAATTCGTGAAAATGGAAGAAAATAGGACATGTTCTATTTTTCAACGGACTCTTCAGACAATGGCCGTGTGTACGGCCCCATTGAAATACATGCGTCCATGTAACGGCTTTTGTTTTAACGACCGTCAGACGCAGCTCATTTTGGAACTGATTTTAAGACGCAGAAAATTTCTTAAACCAAATCTGCCGCATGATATTGCACCTTTAGGCCAAATGCACACAATCCATATTACGTGCAGATTTTTCATGAGGGAAAATCTGCAGCGCAAGGGCTCATCCACATGCTGCGTAAAATTTCCGAGTCACAATTGACCTGCGGTGCATATTTTTTGGACTGCAGCATGTCAATTCCTGCTATGGAAAGTGTCTAGAATTGCTGTGTTTTTCAGAGGAGATATCACCATCTCCTAACATTGGGAAAAGCGCAGCAATTTACACAACATTTTCTGCCACAAAAAAACGCAGGAAATGGTGCGTTTTTGCTGCAGCGGAAAGCCTTTGACTTTCAACGGAATTGCTGCAGAAATTTTCTGCAGCAAAACTGTTGTGTGGAAAAGCCCTTAGAATTAGCAGACATTCCGCTGCGGAAAAAGCGTACCTTTTCCTCTGTTTTTTACTGCAGAAAATAGTGTGGATTTTGCTGCGTTTTTCTCAATCCTGGAAGATGGTGACATCTCCTCTGAAAAACGCAGCAATTCAGTCCACTGAAAATTACATTCTGCGGTCCGAAAAATACGCACTGCAGGTGAATTTCTGCTCGTAAATTTTACGCAGCGTGTGGATGAGATTTGTTAAATCTCAACCACTTTGCCACTACTGTATTCCGCTGCGTATTTTCCGTCCGCAAGAAATTGCAGCATCTCCGCAGCAATATGCGCAGTAAAGACGCACTATTTGCTTCTGTGACTGAGTTACTGGGTCAATGGGTGCGTAAAAACTGTGCACGGCACACGGAAGCACTTCCGTGTGCCGCGTGCGATGCGCGCTACAGTAGTCAAAACTATGAATGAAAACAGAAAAGCACCACGTGCTCTTCTGTTTACAAACATACAAACAGAGTGTCATAATGATGGCGGCTGCGCGAAAATCACGCAGCCACGCATCATATGCTGCTGACAAACGCCGCGTTTTTTGTGTGAATCCGGCCTTAAGCTGTGTTCACATCAGCGTGCAAACGCTCGTTCATCGACGATCTGCTCTTTTGTGCAGCATTAAAAATCAACGTTATCGGCAGCGCATCTCCCTGTGCTGCTCGGCTGTCTCCACAACAATCATACAACAGAATAGAGAGAGCTACGCGCACATGTGACCCTCGCTCCACTGGTCTCCGCCTGGATTATTCGGTCAGTTCTTGATATAGGTGCAGGTCCCAGAGCTATTTTTGGCATTTCCTGTGCATATGCCATGAATGTCTAAGATGGGAAAGCTCCTTTAATAGAATAAAGTGAAATCCAGTGACTAACCAGTGACGTCTTCTCAGATTAGAGTCGCTCCCTTTTCCTCTTCTTCTTCATCCGGCCCGGATTGCCCCGACTACGAATTGCATATGCAGAATTTGCAACACAAACATCTTTGGCTTCTCACTTTTCTAGCACCTCCCCACCCTCTACAAAAACACCATTTATAGTTCCCCAGATGCCACATGCTATAATAGTACCACACACCTCTCCCTATAGATAGTGCCACACACAGCCCTCTCTCTTGTAGATAGTGCCACACGCAGTCCCTTCTCTTGTAGATAGTGCCGCACACAGCCCCTTTTCTTGTAAATAGTGCCACAAACAGTCCCCTCTCTTGTAGATAGTGCCACACACAGCCCCCTCTCTTGTAGATAGTGCCACACACAGCCCCCTCTCTTGTAGATAGTGCCACACACAGCCCCCTCTCTTGTAGATAGTGCCACACACAGCCCCTCTCTTGTAGATAGTGCCACACACAGCCCCCTCTCTTGTAGATAGTGCCACACACAGCCCCTTCTCTTGTAGATAGTGCCGCACACAGCCCCATCTCTTGTAAATAGTGCCAGAAACAGTCCCCTCTCTTGTAGATAGTGCCACACACAGCCCCCTCTCTTGTAGATAGTGCCACACACAGCCCCCTCTCTTGTAGATAGTGCCACACACAGCCCCTCTCTTGTAGATAGTGCCACACACAGCCCCTCTCTTGTAGATAGTGCCACACACAGCCCCCTCTCTTGTAGATAGTGCCACTCACAACCCCATCTCTTGTAGATAGTGCCACACACAGCCCCCTCTCTTGTAGGTAGTGCCACACACAGCCCCCTCTCTTTTAGATAGTGCCACACTAGCCCCCTCTCTTGTAGATAGTGCCACACACAGCCCCCTCTCTTGTAGATAGTGCCACACACAGCCGCCCCTCTTGTAGATAGTGCCAAGCACAGCCCGCCCCTCTTGTAGATAGTGCCACACACAGCCCCCCCTTTTATAGGTAGTGCCACACACAGCCCCCCCACTTATAGGTAGTGCCACACAGCCCGCCACTCTAGACAGTGCCACACGGCCCCGCAGACATAATTTTTTTTTTACGTACCTAGCCCCGTTCCCGTGACGGACAAAGCAGCTCCACAGCCTCGGGACTCTGAGATGGGACGTTTGCGTTGGCCAGCGTGATGCAGTGAACGTCATCACACCGGCCTGAGCAGGGATTCTCCTGTGCCGCCCAGCCCATAAATGTTATGTGCCGGGTGGCCCTGCTTACAAGAGTGAGCAGTGGGGCAGGGAGACAATGTCTCTCTGCTCTGCTTCCGGATAAAAGCAGCTTGCTGCCTGGGCCCACCGGTGGATCCTTGAGTCCTCTGGTGAGCCAGTCCAACGCTGCCAGCCAGTATCTGAATGTGGAAGATATGAAGTGTATTAGGGTGCAAGGAGTGTGGGAGATACTGTTGAATGTACCCGGCTCTTCCCGGTATCCCTGGTAGCGGTGGGTACCAGGGTAATAATGGGGGTTAGTGTTAGCCTTTTCATGTCTAACATTAAGCCTCGCATTAGTCATGGGCGTTGTCAATCAGCCAGCAGCTATTACTAAGGTGGTAGTTATAAAGTTTAAAAAAATACAAAACCATAGATAAAATATTTTATTGAAATAAAGATCCCACACACAACCCTCATTAACCATTTTATTGCTAATAAAAAACCACAGTAATCGAAGTAGTCCTCGAATCTGAAGTAGTCCAACAACCGAACTTGTAAAAAAACACAAACACAAAAAAATAATTAGTAACACATAAAAAAGGAAAATAATTCTTATACTTACCTTTCCTGGGTCCAGCGCTGGAGCCGCAATGTCAGCGAGCTCGGCCCTATATCTAATCCTATCATGTGTGATACAGGCTGCTGGGCCCTATATATAATCCTATCATGTGTGATACTGTTTACTGAGCCACTGTATCTAAACTTATAATGTGTGATACTGTCTGCTGAGCCGCTGTATCTAATCTTATCCATAGCTATAGGGTCAAATTGCTATAGATATGCTGTCTCATATATGTATATATATATATATATATATATATATGCACACATTTACACACACATATACATACACACACGCACACATTATTTTTTGGGGGGGACATATACAGTGAAGGAAATAAGTATTTGATCCCTTGCTGATTTTGTAAGTTTGCCCACTGTCAAAAACATGAACAGTCTAGAATTTTGAGGCTAGGTTAATTTTACCAGTGAGAGATAGATTATATATATAAAAAAAAAAAGAAAATCACATTGTCAAAATTATATATATTTATTTGCATTGTGTACATAGAAATAAGTATTTGATCCCTTTGACAAACAAGACTTAATATATGGACAGAGTCATCAAGGAGCGCTCCAGGAGCGGAATCCCCGGCCACACAGGGATTCCGCTCCTTCAGGGAGCTACAGTGGCACTATCTACAAGTGGACTGTGTTCCACTACCTACAAGGGGGCTGTGGGCTGTGTGCCACTACCTGCCAGGGGGCTATGGGCTGTGTGGCACTACCAACCAGGGGGCTGTGGGCTGTGTGGCACTACCAACCAGGGGGCTGTGGGCTGTGTGGCACTACCAACCAGGGGGCAGTGGGCTGTGTGGCACTACCAACCAGGGGGCTGTGGGCTGTGTGGCACTACCAACCAGGGGGCTGTGTGGCGCTACCAACCAGGGGGCTGTGTGGCGCTACCAACCAGGGGGCTGTGTGGCGCTACCAACCAGGGGGCTCTGTGGCGCTACCAACCAGGGGGCTCTGTGGTGCTACAAACCAGGGGGCTGTGTGGCGCTACCAACTAGGGGGCTGTGTGGCGCTCCCTAACGGGGCTGTGTGGTGCTCCCTACTAGGGGGCTGTGTGGCGCTCCCTACTAGGGGGCTGTGTGGCGCTCCCTACTAGGGGGCTGTGTGGCACTATCTACAAGGGGGCTGTGTGGTGCGATCTACAAGGGGGCTATGTGGCGCTACCTTCAAGGGGTCTGTGTGGCACTACCTTCAAGGGGGCTGTGTGGGGCTACCTACAAGGGGGCTGTGTGGCGCTACCTACAAGGGGGCTGTGTGGCGCTACCTACAAGGGGGCTATGTGGTGCTACCTACAAGGGGGCTGTGGCACTACCTACAAGGGGGCTGTGTGGCACTACCTACAAGGGGGCTGTGTGGCGCTACCTACAAAGGGCTGTGTGGCGCTACCTACAAGGGGAATCTGTGAGTGGTGGGCTGATGGTCATTTTACTGTGAGTGGTGGGCTGATGGTCATTTTACTGTCAGTGGGGGGCTGATGGTCTTCAAGTGGTTTCCGCCTCTGACCTCCAATTGAAATTAATAGGAGGCAGAAAATACCTGCGGCGCTCGCTTGGAGCTTTTTTTCCTCCGTCTTTTGCATTAGCTTCAACGGCTTAAGAAAAAAACACAAAAAAAAGGTCAAACAACGCTGTCAGTTCCTGAAGGAATTTTGTGGCAGATTTTTTTGCCTTACAAAAAACGTGTGAACATACCTTACGGGTGTAGTGCTTTTTTTTAGCCGTTTTCTGTCTTTCTCGAAATAATTTTGGTAGGGGTGCCCTGAGGAAATTTTATTTTTCAAGTGCTGCCTCAAGTCCGAAAAGTTGAGGCTTCAGGATCACTCCGGCAAGGATCCCGTCGTGGAGCAGCCCTGTTCATAATGGGAACGGGGCCTTGGTGAGTACAATTTTTGTTTTTGTTTGGGGGCACTGTCTACAAGGGGAAGGTGGGGGACTGTTTTGCACTGTCTACAAGGGGGAGGTGTGGGGGGCTGTAGGGCACGATCTACAAGAAGGAGGTGGGGGATTATGGCACTGTCTACAGGGAGGCTGTATGGCAAAACCTACAGGGGGGCACTATACTATGTGGGAGCCACTAAGCGGACGTTATACTGTGTAGGGGTACTACAGGTGGCATAATACTGTGGCCACAATTAGAGGACAAAATACTGTGTCCTTGAAGGGGTTGTAATATATTATTAAATATTATTATTATACTGTATGGGGGCACTAAAGGGGCATTATAATTTTTTTATGGGGCATTTTTTTTAATGATGGGGTGGGGCGCTGAAAGATAATTTCGCAGGGAGCGTCATCTATCCTAAGGCTGGCCCTGGGTTTAGGTAACCGTTAATTTTCCTGTGACATTTTGAACATATGACTGATATGTACAATATAAACTTCCCATAATTCCAGCATTGTCCTGTACTGGATCCTTTTTGTTATGTGTGTCAATTCAAGAAATATTTCACAAGAACAAAACAAATTTTTAAATGTTTCTGCTAAATGTGACTTTGAAGAAAGGTGGGGGCAAAGACTACCAGTTACCGCATATATACATACCTCTCAACAGTTCCAGATTCAGCGGTACAGTCCCAGATTCGTGGTATGTCTCGGTGTCAATTGTATCTGCATCCTCAGGACAAACAGGCGTCATGCAATTACGTCATTGCGCCTAGCCACTCATAGTACAGAGCAGAGACGCATAGGGATCTACTCCATTCGTTGTGGGAATGGGGCTAGGTAAGTATATTTTTTTTATAATTTTTTGGGTATGCAATATGGGGCATTATACTGTATGGTGGCAGCCAAGGGTGCATTATTCTGCATGGGGGCAGCTATGGGGGCATTATACTGTATGGGGAAGCTACCTTGCCTCTTCCCGATTATAAAAAAATGGACAAAAAAAAATTAAATAAAATGAAATAAACTAAAAATTATAGAAGAGAAGCGATAAGGTGAGTATGTGTTTTTTATTTTTTATTTTATGTCCGATGAAGGGGGAAATGTACGGTGCATGGCTGACGTCATTGTACCACAGTTGTGGTGCATGGTCCCAGCCGAAACATGTGACACATTCGCAGTTTACTCTTAACTTTTCTTAATATTAAGACTTTGTGGCGGAATTGCAGCTTTTCTGCCGCAAAGAGCGCAACATTTGCTATTTGTTGCGGCTTTTTCTTCCCCATTATTATTATTATCCACCAGATAAGTCATCGGTACATAATCTGTGGGTGTCCGACACACGGACCCTGCACTGTTAAGCCGCTCCGGCTGCCTCCGGGCATCGGATATACATGCCGAAAGCAGTTGTATACTATTCTATGTATGGAGCCAACTGATTCCGGCTCCGTACATCGCATAATGGGCAATCACATCCGGTACCTGCACACCACCGAAGTGGCTGATCGGTGCGGGGTCTGGGTGTCGTACCCGCACCTATGATATACTGATGACCTATCCGGTGGATAGGTCATCAGTTGTCCGATAGTAGACAACCCCTTTAATTGGATTTCTATGAAACTGGCCCTTGTGTGTGTGTGCGACATAGGAAATTTAGATTGTGAGCCCCTCCTGGGACTGGTGTCCTGTGGAATTTGATTGTTCTATATTAATAATTGGACATATTGTTACATAGCAAAGCAATACAAAAGGACTGATGTTCAGAACCAGTTCTGCCACTCTATACGTACTTTGTTCATTAGTTATGCTTGGAGTCTCCTTTTGTATAAACAACTAGCCAGCAATATTTCTCATAACCAATACATTCAATTTTCTAGATCTTATCATGTGTATGCACAGACTTATGGTTCTTAACAGATTTTGGAACCATTTATAATTGAAATTGTTTTGACTTATGAACTCTGACAGGGCAGGCCTCAATTTCTAACTGCTCTTAATGCTGATGCTAACGCTCATGTTGACATGATCACATGCAATTAATGTTTATATACAGGATACATAGGAGATGTTTCTTAAAAAGTAAAAGAAATAAAGTAATTTTTAGGGGTCTTCTGCTATTTCCTGACGGTACCCTTGCTACTTTTATACTCTCCCTCCTGCGCAGTGTGGCAGTCTATGCATGTTGAATCCTTCTCCCCTGTTTTCTTTTGGTGCCTCACACTACCAGAGAGGAGTAGTGCGCAGGAGGGAGCGCATAAAATAAGTAAAGGTACAGTCTTTCCTTGTGGGGCTTAGGGGTCCGGTTACAACTGCCCCTTATAGCTAAGCCACTGGCAGTGGGTTGACCCCACCATGTAAGTGGGCTTGGGGCCTCCGCCCCCTACCCCTCCGTTAGCTATGCCTCTGTGTGTTCCTAATGGTTGTGTGAGCTATTATCAGCCAGCCATAGACTGCCATTTATAGTAGCCTGTAGTCAGGACCGCACCGTCCATGAGACAAGATGAGCATCTCGCCTCAGGCGGCCGCCTGCTGTCTGTCTGAGGGGATGGCGGCACCACTGATACCAACCACCGTCACCATAGGATGCAGATGCAATTACATGCATAAGCGCTGAATGGCGGGGCACGTTCCGTGCTCCACTGGTCAGCGCCTTTCAATGACGTAAGGGGCACGATGACGTAATCGCGCCGCTTGCGTTATTGAATGACAGGGCAAGGCAGCCTGCCCATCATCGCCTTTTGGCAGAATGACTTGCCCTGCCACTCAGCACCGCTTTAGTCGTTGAGCCCCAGCAGCCCTGCTCAGAAGAGAGCAGGCCTGCATTGCAAGAGGATGGCGCGTGAACGGGTTTAGGTGAGTATGTAAAGTTGTTGTTTTTTCTGTTAAAAGTGTGAGGGACTATATGTCTGGGGCTGTATGTGGGGGCTATATGTGGAGGACTATCTACAGGGGGTGGGTGCTATATATGTGGGGCACTATCTACAAGGGGGGCTATATGTGGGGCATTATCCACAAGGGGGCTATATGTGGGGCACTATTTACAGGGGCTACTATCTACAAGGGGCTCTATGGGGGCCACTATCTACAGGGGGCTGTATACAGGGCACTTTCTACAGGAGGCTGTATGTGGGGCAATATCTACAGGGGCTACTATCTACAGGGGAATCTATGTAGGGCACTATCTACGGGGGCACTATGTACGGGGGCACTATCTATGGGGGCACTATCTATGGGGGCACTATCTACAGGGGCTCTATGGGGGCAGTAGCTACAGGAGGCTCTATAGATGGCACTATGTATCTGGGGTACTGTCTACATGGGGCTCTATGGTGGGCACTGTCTACAGGGGCACTATCTACAGGGGGCTCTATTGCGAGAACTATTACAATCCGGGGAACAGTATATGGTGCTATTATAATCAGGGACACAGTCTATGGTACTATTAGTATTAAAGGTGCAGTGTATGGCACTATTATATTTAGGGGCATTGTCTGTGGCTCCATGAGAATTTTATCTTAGTTTATAGGTTCAGAAATGATTGAAAAGTGAGAAGCTGAAGACATCAGAGCGGAAAACTGCAGAAATGGGCCATGGCCGGGAGAAGTCACCATAAAGGTCTGGACCAGATGGAGAAGAAAAAAGAACAAAACAACTGGAATCTGAGATATCACCTGTGAGTCATTTAATGTAAATGTTTATTCTGCCTCTAATCAGTACTCCAGTTACTGTATGATTTGCAGCGAGATAATGGGTGGTATAATTTTTATTTTTTTTGTGAGGCTGCTAATGATGTAGAGCAGCCATGGGTATGTCAATCAAGATCTGGTGGGTGCCATTTAAATTTTTCCTCAGGCAGCAGAAAAGCTAGAATTGGCCCTGTCTGTAGACTACAGATGGATATAGCATACTAATAATGTGGTAAGAGAGGGCACTTGGAAATTAAGCTGACCCATTGTATTTTAAGATTGTAGCTCTCTAAGGCCTCATGCACACGGCCGGTCTTTTGCGGACGCAGTTTATCCGCATATTTGTGGATAAATTGCAGACCCATTAATTTCCATAGACCCAAGCACACAACTGCGGTTTTCACGGATTCATGCTGGGGCCACAAATCTAGACCGCAAAAACTTAGGACTTAAATCATTTTACGGTCCGGAGTTGAGGTCGCTATTACTAGTAAATTGTTGTGGAACCGTGAGTCCTGACAACACACGGATGCACAACAAAGGTTTTTTACGGTCCGATGGACCACAACAGACCTGCGGTATTGCAGATCGCAATACCAATGTGTTCACGTGCATGAGGCCTAATAGTTTTTGCATAAGTACCTCAAAATCAGAAGTACTCCTTCACACGGTATGTGATGTAGGTGCAGTAATAGTACTAAGCCAAAGAGGTTTTTTCAGGAGAACGATTTGAGTGATTTTTGGTCACAGCCGATCCTAGATGACAATTTTGACCTGTTACTTTTCAGTTTTCAGGCTACAAATATAAATACACATCAATTAGCAGCATAAAAGATGAACTTCGTACACAATGTTACACATGGAAAGTTCACAAAAACAGATGCTGCCTACCAGCCTTAGATGTGTGACCAGTAGAGTTTAATGAAATAGGAATATTTGTCCAAGTGAACACAATGGGAACATTAGCCATCACAGTTCAATATGCTTTGCATCTTGGCATCTTACACATACAAGTAACGTATTCAATAGGAGACTTTCCAGGGGCAGGCCAACAGCTCTTGCCAGCAAAAAAGGTGTCTAAAGAAATGAATTTGGCAACAAGTAAGAGATTTATAGCCATCTTGTGGAAATAAGTCTGTGTTTAGTTTGGTTCTGGGAATACGCCATGCTCTTCGAGAAACATTTTCCATATAGAAAAAATCTGCCTCAAAATTCCTTCAGATTTTTTGTGGCAGATTTTTAAATTCCACCATTTTTTGATGCATTTTTGCCGCGTTTTTGCCGTGGCATTTTAGGCATGTTTTTTTTAATGAATCAAATGCAAAAAAACACAGCGGATTTTGGTTAAAAACTATGGCAAAAGATTAGCGGTGCTGTTTTTTTTCTGTGTCTCATTGGTTTGAATGGAGAATTCTCCATGAAAGGGCATGCCCCTTTTTTTTTTTTCGCGAGTGGCCAAAAGCCGCCCTGGAAAAAAAACGCCTCTGCCTCCCATTGAAATCAGGTTCCAAGTGTTAATAGTATTAGTGATAATAGGTGAACGAAGATGAATTGTAATGGGTCTAAGATTGATATATTAAGATTTTCAAATAAAGAATTGTTATATCTTAAATCCAAGGCACAGGTTTTTTAATTTGTACATAGGACATGCACCATACCATTTTTTTTTCTTAAATCTTCTCACAATTGCTGATTCAGGGATGTGTCTTGTTAGTTGCAAATGTGCAATATATTTTTCAAAAGTCTAAAGATAGAATTTTACAGAATGTGTAAATGCAGCAGAACTGTGCCTGTATTCGAACATTCTATAGCAGTGCTTCCCAAATTATGGTAAATAAATTTGAATCCAATGCTGGAGCAAGGAGCGGACGGCTCCTTGCTCCACCATTCATTATGCAGTGAGCGGAAAGCGGTGAGCGGCTCGGAGCATATAGGCGGTGTACAGTGATGTCATTGATCGTTATATAATTCCCCTGAGGCCAGAGTGAAATTCTTAGGTCAAAACTCTTCATATTTTCCAATACAAAAGGGGACACGGCAGGGATGCCCACTGTCTCCTCTCCTTTTTGCACACGCCATGGAGCCTCTTGCACAGAACATTTGCCCAAATCAGGATGTTAAGGGATACTGTTTAGATACCCATGAGTTCAAATTTAGCATATATTCAGATGATATGCTTTTATTCATTACAACACCACTTGTCTCTTTAGCAAACCTTATGGATATTCTCACTCGCTTTGGATCATATTCGGGATTGGTACTAAATCCGATTAAATCAAATGCTATGCATATTAATATGTTGCCACATCAGGTTGAATTAATAAAACTTAATTTTGGCTTTCAATGGAAACATTCCAACATGACATATTCGGGAATTACCCTTACTAGAGACCCAAATAATCTACTGTATATCTTAGTAACTACCCCAAAAAATTTGCATCCGTCAGGAAGCTTCTAGGGGAATGGTCTAGATACCACATATCATGGATGGGCAGGCTCATCGTAGTTAGAATGACTATTCTACCCAAGCTACTGTATTTATTTAGGGCCCTCCCCATAAAAGTCCCTTTGCATGCTATCTCGCATATACAATGCATAATAAATGAATGTATATGGGCAAACCGTGTACTGAGAGTAGTTAAATCTACTTTGCATCGTTCAACCTCTAGAGGCGGACTTAGTCTACCAGACTTGAAATTATATTACTATGCCTCACAAATACGACAAATCACCGCCTGGAACTATAATCCCAACGCTGTTAAATGGGTTTTGTTTGAATCTCTTGCTACATCTCCTCCACTTCGGGCACTGATGTGGTCCCCAGAATTGAAGTCCCACATATCTGGTATTGACAATAAAATTGTTAAACACTCTCTAACACTCTGGCTTATATGCCGAGATAAGTTTCAATTTATATCACATCCATCCTCTTTACAACCTCTTTTTCTTAATCCTTATTTTCCGCCTGGATTACAACCGGAGGATTTTGAGTGGTGGACTACATCGGGACTCAATTCTTTACTTAAATTATGCAAAGGAGGTAAACTCCTCCCCTTTGAGATTCTACGACAGGACCTTCAAATCTCACTCAGGGAACATTTTCGTTACCTCCAAATACACCACTTTCTTTCCGTATCCTCCTTTATACCACAAGACTCCAGTCTAACTTTTTATGAAGTTACATTTCGCGGCTCACCTAGGGAAAAGGGGCTGATTTCAGTCTTGTATTCACAATTTAGAAGCTCAACATACAACGGTCCTACTCCATATATGCTAGCTTGGGAAAGAAAACTATGGACTTTGCATGATTCGACCTCGTGGCAACAGATATTTGATAGAACAACTACAATCTTCTTATCAAACAACATTAAAGAAACTTCATATAAAATTTTGGTGGTACCTCACTCCTAACAGAACAGCCAAATTATTTCCGGGTAGTGCCGATAACTGCTTTCTAAATTGCGGAGAAAGGGGAAATATGACCCACATATGGTGGTCCTGCCCAGTGGCACAGGCTCACCGGAAAAGAGTAGAATGCCTGATTAATTCTAAATTACATTTACAAATCAAGTTATCTCCTTGATGCGGACATCCCGTATATACCTAGACGTAGTAGAAAGCTAATCTCACAAATTCTATCCGCTGCAAAATGGACGATAGCAATATACTGGAAATCCCTGACTATTTCATTCTTGAGGACACTTAATAAAACTAAAGAGATACACCAGTTTGAGATTATAGTCTGTATCCTCGAAAATAGGCTCCTGAAATGTGATGCCCAATGGTCAGGTTGGTCCTCGTAAAGATTTTCTTCAGACACTTGTTTGTTTATGTGGAATACCTACTCATGAAAGAACCAAGGTACTTCTATAAAGTTAGTTGCACCAGATTTAGAATGTTTTACTTTTAAGTTTAAATCTACTTTAATAACTTCTTCCAACTCAGACATGGTATTCGAATACTACTTAGAGATAATCCTTAACTAAGTTTTGAAACACAATGGTTTTGAAAAAGATTATGTGTATTGAATTTGTCATACTTATGTATGTTATTGACTATACTGTAAAATATTGAATTTAGTGTACATTTGTTTAATTCTCATTCTACGTTGAAATGTTTCTACTACTATTGATATCATAGCTCTACGAAGCTATAACTGTTCCCGACCTGTGGGAAAATACACTGACCCATCATGTCTTTTATTGACAAATAAAGAGTTTGAATTAAAAAAAAGTTATACGTACCAAAAACTGGTACCGATAAAAACGACATCTCATCCCGCTAAAAATAAGCCCTCACACCGCTCAATCGGTTAAAAAAAGTTATGGCTCTCAGAATGTGGCGACACAAATTTTTTTTTTGGACAAAAAGTTTTTTATTAATAAAAGTAGTAAAATATAAAAAAAAACTATATAAATTTGGTATCCCGTAGTCGTATTGAGCCACAGAATAAAGATAAATTGTTGTTTTGACTGCACCGTGAAACCCGTAAAAACGAAACACAAAAAACAATTGAGGAATCACCGTTTTTTCCAACTTCAGCCTGCAAATAAAAAAATTTAAGTTTCCCAGTACATTATATGGAACTATAAATGGTAACAAAAGAAACTACAACTCCTCCCGCAAAAAATAAGCCATCACACCACTCTATTGACAGAAAAATATAAACGTTATGGCTCTTGGAATGCAGGGAGTGAAAAATGAAAATTAAAAATCAAAAAATGTCTCAGTCCCGAAGGAGTTAAGGACACTGCCAATTTTGGCCTTGAGGACAGAGCAATTTTTTCCTTCTTTGCATCCCGTCACTCATAATTCTCTTACATTTTTCATTCAACGTAGCTGTGAGACTTTGCTTTTTGCGGGATGAGTTGTAGTTTATGTAGGTGACATTTTTTTTTACATTTACATTATCGTTTAATTTTAATAAATTTTTATTTGGGCAAAAATGCAGGAAAAAATAGCAGTTTTCATCTATTTTATTTTTACAGCATACACCGATCATCTTAAATTATGCTAAAAGTTTGTTGTATAGGTTTTTACGGTCATGGTGATACCAAATATGTGTATATCATTTTATGTTTTAGGACTTATATTTAATAAAATGTATTAATTGTCAAAAATGTGCATTTGTCTGTGGTGTTTTTTTTTTTTTTAACTGTCCCACTTCGCAGCATTGCTGGCGTTAGCAAGAACTCAGTGGTTCAACAGCTTGACCCAACAACCGCTATTGGGCTTGCTGATAGTATCCTGGATGCCATCTGTTTTCTGCTGTCAGGCTCCTGAGAACATAAAATATTTTGTTAATTTATTGGAAATAATGTAACAGTAAATTCAGTGTATATTGTATGGTTATGAGCTGTCTTTTACTAAAGTATGCCGCATCTTTCCATTGATTTAAATTAAATCATTTACTAACATAGTTAAAATTCAATATAAACTTTTCATTTTCAAACATATTGATTTTCTGTACCAAGTGTAAAACAGCATCTCCGTCTTTAAAGTTGATTTTATTATTACATTTTTCAAATTTCATTAGGAAGTGAAGTAGTTTTAGTTGTAATGGGTACAATCTTGGACAACAGTGCACTGAGCAATAAAACTTTCGTACTTTTCTTCCTCTTTGACAGCCAATATAAATATGGACACAAAGTTCTTACAACAATATTTGGGTTTCATTATATTGCTTGTTCCATTTAATATCTTAACCTCTTGAAATAAGAGAAATGTCATCAGAGCTTATTTTCACAAATATTCCAGTACATTAAAGTTCGTTATTTAACTGGAAGCTTAGAAAATAGACTACATTTTTAACATATCACTTAATATGCAAATGTATCCAAAAGTATATTACTCATTTGCTCATCCACAAGGGCTTCTTTGGACTTCTCTCATGTCTTTGGATGTAGTTTTAGGTAATCTGTAAACCTGTAGTTTAGGTAACATTGTAAGATTGGGCCATAGGTTTGAATCCTCCCAGATATACATCTTCCAGTAATCCAGTTTCCTTCAAAAATTTGCAAACATCCGGGTTAGTTCATTTAATTTCTAACATGGATGTGTGTAAGGTAGACAAATTTAATTTGTTAGCTTCAGGATGGACAGAAATTGATGTGTGTGCATTCTAGGTACAGCCCTGTTGCATGTGTTGCCACTAAATAAAATAGTTGGAAATTAAAGGGGATAAGTTAGAGGTAAGAGTCTCAAGAGGACAAGGAAGCCAAATTCAATTGGACAATACAATGTTACTTGCTAGGAATACCAGTACCTTTGCAGTGGTGCCATCATATGCATATAGCCTGCAGAAATCTCCACAGCTAATGGAGCTTTCAGATGAATTACTGTCTCATTATTACAAGGACTTGTCTCTTCAGGTGAATCATTAATGCGGATAGTAGGACGAGAAGAAGAGAGGAGCTTAGAGACTTTCTCTTCTGATATTGGGCCAGTATGTGGTACTATCATAACTCATAGACAGTACACCCACTGTTTTGGGATTATCGCCAACTCTTTTCCAGTCTGCACTGGTTGCCAATTCCCTTTAAAGAGGCTCTGTCACCACATTATAAGTTCCCTATCTCTTACATAATCTGATCGGCGCTGTAATGTAGATAACAACAGTGTTTTTTTATTTTGGAAAATGATCATTTTTGAGCAAGTTATGAGCAGTTTTAGATTTATGCTAATTACTTTCTTAATGCCCAACTGGGCGTTTTTTAACTTTTGACCAAGTGGGCGTTGTAAAGAGGAGTGTATGACGCTGACCAATCAGCGTCATACACTTCTCTCCATTCATGTCCATTTGTACTCAGCACAACGTGATCTAGCTGTTCTGTCACATACACCCACATTAACCTTACTGAAGTCTTTTGAGAGTGAATAGACATTACCTCCAGCCAGGACGCGATGTCTTTTCACACTCCCAACACTTTGGTAGATCATGAACTCGCGAGATCACGTGAATAGACATCGCCTCCTGGCTGGAGGTGATGTCTATTCACTCTCAAGACTCTTCAGTAAAGTTAATGTGTGTGTATGTGACAGCACAGCGAGATCACGCTGTGCTAAGTACAAATGGACATGAATGGAGAGAAGTGTATGATGCTGATTGGTCAGCGTCATACACGTCTCTTTACAACGCCCACTTGGTCAAAATGTAAAAAACGCCCGGTTGGGTATTAAGAAATGAATTTGCATAAATCTAAAATTGCTCATAACATGCTCAAAAATGATTGTTTTTCAAAATAACAAACGTTGTTATCTACATTACAGCACCAATCAGATTATGTAGGAGATAGGGCACTTATAATGTGGTGACAGAGCCTCTTTAATTCAAAATTATGACTCTCACCCACAAAGCTCTCCACAGTGTTGCACATCTCTACATCTCCTCCCTAATCTCTTTCAACCGCCCTACCCGTTCTCTAAGTTTTGCCAACAATCTAAGTTTAGCATCTCCCACCAGTTCTGCACCAGTTTTCTGGAATTCGTTATAATCAAATTTATTCCAAATATCCACAGTTTTAAGATTGCCATAAAAACACAGCTTTTCAGGGAGGCCTATCACATTTGCTAATTTGATTCCTTTCCTTTTAACAACCCCTTCTACATTATTCCTCAGAACCCAATCTCTTCTTTCAGAAATATCTCTCACAATTCATGCTCCCTAATACACATAATACACATCTTATCTGTAGCTGCTCAGATACTGGCTGTGTGACTGACTCATGCAGTTTTATGTGTATTTCCCTATTTTTACAAAAGATGGTTGGACTATAGTTTAAATCAAGCACTTTTACTTCTTGTGTCACCGTTATTTCCTCTTACGGTGTGTTCATATATATCAGTTTCATCAGCATCAGTTTTTTTGTCTCTGATGTGATTACAACTGATGCAAAAATGTATCCATTGCCATGACCAAACCATTGGTTGTCGTTAGTTTCATGAGTTTTTACCGTCCGTTTTTTACATCAGTTTTTACCCTCCTGTAGATAGCGTCACTCAGCCCCCTGTAGATAGTGCCAAACACACCCCCTGTAGATAGTGCCATTGGCGCTCCGTCTAGGAATGGAATCCCCAGTCAGAGCGTCGCTGACGCTCGGGCCAGCGATACCGCTCCTGGAGGAGCCCCTGACATCAATGTCCATATATGGACTGGGATGTCAGGGGCTACCTCTAGCAACGCAATCCCCGGCCGGAGCTTTGCCGATGATTCCGCTCCTAGAGTGAACCCCAATGGTGCTATCTACAGGGGGGGGTAGCGCTATCTACAGGGGCGGCGTGGGTTACACTATGTTCTCCAGGAGTAGAAGCCCGGCCAGAGCGTTGGCAACGCTCTGGACAGGGATTTCCACTCTGGGTGCTGCTGGAAGGTGGACATATATGGACAGTGACATCAGGGACTCCCTCTAGTAGCCAAATCCCCGGGCAGAGCATTGGCAACGCTCTGGACAGGGATTTCAACTCTGGGTGCTGCTGGCAGGTGGATGCTGCAGCACCCAGCGTTCACTCCGTGAACATTACATTAAGATAGGATATGGCACCTGACCTCCCAGAGAGCCGGTCACAAAAACGTTTCTGGATCCGGCTCCAGCATAGGTCTGGCGCCATATGGCTCCACAACTTATGTCCCATGTGCCAGAACAGATCCCATAGAAAGCTTTGGGATCCATTCTAGAATCTGTTTCCCACTGGCGTTTCTGCAACACGCCAGAGGGAAACAGACAGGGACAATCGATATCCTCATTCCTCATGATTTGAATTACTTGTCACTCTGTAATCTCTGTTTTTGTTTGTACATGTTCCCTCTGAATTGTAAAATGCTGTGGAATATGTTTGCATTATTTAACCCCTACCCGCACCAGGACGTAACTGTCCGTCGTTGCGGGAGGTTACTTCCCGCACGAGGACGTATAGTTACTGAGTTTTTCCCGGTGCACACTGTCAGCGACAGTGTGCACCGGGAACCGGGAGGTCAGCTGTCACCGACAGCTGACACTCCCCTCTTTCCGGCCAGCGGTCCTTTGCCGCTGATTTTGGCGAATTAACCCCTTAAATTCGGCGATCGGGTGCAATCGCCGAATTTTGGGGGTTTCTATCGGCAGACCCCGGTCCGAAATCGCGGCGTTTGCCGATAGTTACTATGGCAAACGGAAGCCAAACAATGGCTTCCGGGTCTGCCATGGACGGTAGCCCATCAGGACCAACCTTCGGCTGGTCCTGATAGGCTTCCTGTCAGAGTGACAGGAAGTCACTGTGTCGTTCCCGATGGCACACTGTCGGCGACAGTGTGCATCGGGAACTTGGAGATCAGCTGTCCCCGACAGCTCACACTCCAGTGTTGCCGATCAGCGGCTCATCGCCGCTGATTTCGGCAATTAACCCGTTACATGCGGGGCTCGATTGCGATCTCCGCATGTAGCGGGTTTGTAGCGCATCAGCAGCCCCCATGCAATCGTGGGGGCTTCTGAAGCTTGTGATGGCACCCGGGGGCCAGACAACGGCCCCCAAGTCTGCCATGTATGTTAGCCTATAAGGATCAGCCTCTGCTGATCCTCGTAGACCAAGTGTCAGAGTGACTGTGACGTCACACTGACAGTTGGAATACATTACACTACCTAGGTAGTGTAATGTTTTCTAGCAGCGATCAGAGCTGCAGGTCAAAAAATGAAAGTGTAAAAAGTAAATGAAAAGTTAATAAACAAAAATATAAAGTGTAAAAAGTAAAAAAAAAGTTAATAAAAATGTTTTATAAAAGTGTAAAAATAAAAGGTTTTGTTTTCCTATAATAAGTCATTTATTATAGGGAAAAAATGAAGTACACATATTTGGTATCACCGTGTTCGTAACGACCCAAACTATGAAACTATAATGTTAATTTTTCCGCACGGTGAACGCCGCAAACAAAATAAACGGAAAACTGTCAGCATCGCTATTTTTTGGTCACTACCCCTCCCAAGATATAGAATAAAAAGTGATCAAAAAGTCGCATTTACCCCAAAATGGTACCAATGAAAACTACAACCTGTCCCGCGAAAAACAAGACCTCCCACAGCTTTTTTGACGAAAAAATAAAAAAGTTACGGCTCAGAATAGCGTGTCTCAGAAAATAAATAATTTTATAGAAACGTAATTTTATTGTGCAAACGCTGCAAAACTTAAAAAAAACTATACACATATGGTATCGGCGTAATCGTACCGACCGGCAGAATAAATGAAAACGTAATTTATTGCGCACGGTGAACGCTGTAATAAATAAAGACTTTAAAGCGCCAAAATCGCTGTTTTTTGGTCACCTTAGCTCTAAAAAAGATCCTGAGGGGCCAAAATGCTCACTATACCCCTAGAAAAATTCCTTGAGGGGTGTAGATTCCAAAATAGGTTCACTTTTGGGGGTTTTCCACTCTTTTGGTCCCTCCGGGGCGTTGCAAACCCGACATGGTACTGAAAACCAATCCAGCAAAATCTGCGCTCCAAAATCCAAAAGGCCCTCGTTCCCTCCTGAGCCCTGCTGTGGGTCCAAACATCAGTTTACGACCACATATGGGGTATTGCCGTAATCGGGAGAAATTGCTTTACAAATGTTGGGCGGCTTTTTCTCCTTTATTGCTTGTAAAAATGAAAAAACTCTATGTTTCCACAGAAAAATAGGTGATTTTCATCTTCACAGACTAATTCCACTAAATTCTGCAAAAAAACTGTGGGGTCAAAATGCTAAGTATACCCCTAGAAAAATGCCTTGAGAGGTGTAGTTTTCAAAATGGGGTAACTTTTTGGGGGTTTCGACTATTTAGGTACCACAAGACCTCCTCAAACCTGACATGGTGCCAAAAATATATTCCTAAAAAAAAGGAGGCCCCAAAATCCACTAGGTGCTCCTTTGCTTCTGCGGCCTGTGTTTCAGTCCATTAGGACACTAGGGCCACATGTTGGATATTTCTAAAATCTGCAGAATCTGGGCAATAAATATTGAGTTGCGTTTCTCTGGTAAAAACTTCTGTGTTACAGATTTTTTTTTATTACAAATGAATTTTGCCCAAAAAAATGAAATTTGTAAATTTCACCTCTACTTTGCCTTAATTCCTGTGAAACGCCTAAAGGGTTCAAATACTTTCTGAATGTGGTTTTGAATACCTTGAGGGGTGCAGTTTTCAAAATGGGGTGATTTATGGGGACTTTCTAATATATAAGGCCCTCAAAGCCACTTCAGAACTGAACTGGTCCGTGAAAAAATGGCCTATTGAAATTTTATTGAAAATATGAGAAATTGCTGCTAAAGTTCTAAGCCTCGTAACGTCCTAGAAAAATAAAAGTACGTGAAAAAAAATGATGCATACATAAAGTAGACATATGGGGGATGTTAACTAGCAACTATTTTGAGTGGTATTACTATCTGTTTTACAAGCAAATACATTTAAATTTAGAAAAATGCTAAGTTTTGCAAATTTTTGCTAAAATGTGAAGTTTTTCACAAATGAATATTCAATTTATCGACCACATTTTTTCACTAACCTAAAGTACAATATGTCACGAGAAAACAATCTCAGAATCGCTTGGATAGATAAAAGCGTTCCGGAGTTATTACCACATAAAGTGACACATGTCAGATTTGAAAAAATCATCTGTGTCCACAAGGCCAAAACAGGCTGTGTCCTAAAGGGGTTAAACAATAATAATAATTATTATTATTATTAATTCGTTTTGGTGATTACCGTATTTTTCGTACTAGAAGACGCAGTTTTTAGCAAGAATAAATCTTGCTAAAAAGTCCCTGCGTCTTATAGTCGGCCCCCTGACCGCTCCTTACTTACTCAATAGCGACCGCAGCGTTTATATTGGTTTTCCTATGAAGGATGTTTCCACAGGATATGTCATAAATGTCAGATAGATGCGGGTCTCACCTCTGGGACCCGCATTTATCTCTAGAGCGGGGCCCCCTAAACCCCGTTCTATCTTACCCGGCTCCGCTGTCTCCCGGTCACTTCCTGGTTACATGGTCGAGTTACGCTGGTTCAAGTCCCCTAGGGGAACTAATAAAATGTGTGTGAAAAAAAAGTTAAATACATTTTTAGGTGTGTAAAAAAAAAGTTTAAGTTTAAAAAAAACATTTCACATTTTTCCCCAAACACAATGTCAAAATAAAAAAATTGCTATCGCTGCATCCGTAAAAGTCAGAAACCATTACAACATAGCATTAATTGACTCACACAGTGAACGGTGTAAAAAAACTAATAATTTAAAACCCCAGAATCGTTGTCTTTTGGTCACCATAGCGCTAAAAAGAATTAAATAAAAAGTGATAAAAAAATCGTATGTACCAAAAAATGGTGCTAATAAAAACTACAGCTCGTCCCACAAAAACTAAGCATTCACACCGCAGAAACGATGGAAAAATATAATTTATGGGTTTCAGAATGTGGTGAAACTGAACAAATTTTTTTTTTTAAAGAATAGTTTTTCTTTGTAAAAGAAGTAAAATATGATTTTTTTTCCTATTTTCTGTTGTCTAAAACCTGGGTGCGTCTTATAGTCAGGTGCGTCTTATAGTCCAAAAAATACGGTACTGGAAATCTTCTTTTTCTCATTGGTGATGTATTGTTCTTGTAACGGAATTCAACACCCAATGACTAACTCCCTTCTAGGCTGCAGCAGCCCAAACTGTGACATCAGAAATCAGTCAAGAGGTGTGTTTCTGACTTCCAAAAGCTCCAAAAGGCACTGCAGTAAGACAATCATAGCAATGTCCTTTTCCTAAACTGCATTATATGTGTTTCTTTCAAGTGACAGAATTTTACAATGTGTGACTTGACTACATACTTCTGTAGCTCTGAGGGTGTTCATAGTAGTTATCTGTAAAGCATAGTTACAGGCTTCATTAGGATTTAGCTTTCATGATGGCCAAGTACCAGGGGCGTAGCTAGAGGCTCATCGGCCCTGGCGCAAGAATTCAGCTTTGGCACCCCAACACCACCAGACGTCTGCCCATGCCTATGCCCAGCCACCTTGCCCAACAGCCCCCATGGATGCATCCACAGTATGACCCCCATAACTGCCCCATACAGTGTAATGCCCCATAGCTGCCCTCATAAAGTATAATTCCCCCCATAGCTGCCCCCACACATTTTAATGCTCCCAATAGCTGCTCTCATACAGTATAATGTACCCCATAGCTGCCCCATACAGTATAATGACCCCCATAGCTGCCCCCACACTGTATAATGCCCCATACAGTATAATACCCCCCATAGCTGCCCCATACAGTGTAATGCCCCCATAGCTGCCCCAATACAGTATAATGCCCCCCATAGTTGCCCATGGGGGCATCTATGGGGGCATTATACTTTATTGTGGCAGCTATGGGGAGCATTATACTGTATGGGGGAAGCTATGGGGCATTGTACTGTATGGGGCAGCTATGGGGGCATTATACTGTATGGGGCAGCTATGGGGGCATTATACTGTATGGGGCATCTATGGGTCATTATACTATGTCGGGGCAGCTATGGGGGCATTATACTGTGTGTGGGGCAGCTATGGGGGTTATTATACTGTATAGAGGCAGCTATAATGCCCCATAACTGCCCCCGCACAGTATAATGCCCCCATAGATGCCCCATACAGTATAATGCCATCATAGCAGCCCCCATACAGTATAATGCCCCTCATAGCTGCCCCAATATAGTATAATGCCCCCATACAGTATAATGCCCCATAAATGCCCCCATACAGTATAATGCCCCCATAAAGTATAATGCCCCCATAGCTGCCCCCATAGCTGCCCCCACACAGTGTACTGTCCCCACAGTGTAATGCCCCCTTATCTGCCCTCACAGTATAATTCCCCCCATTTCTGCCCCCCACAGTATAATGCCCCCATAGCGGCCTCCACACAGTATAATACCCCCATAGCTGCCCCCACACAGTATAATACCCTCATGGATGCTTCCACAGTATAATGCCCCCATAGCTGTGCCCCCACAGTATAATGTCCTATAGATGCCCCCACAGTATAATGCCCCCATATCAGCTCCCCATACAGTATAATGTCCCCATACAGTATAATGCCCCATATGTGCATAATAGAAAAATAATAAAATTACTTACCTATCCCTGTTTTCACGATGGGTGGAGGAGATCCTTCTCCTCCCCTGTGCTGTGCTGTGAGTGACTCGGCGCAGACAGGCACGATGACGTCACTACATCGTGAATGTCTGCGTCAAGCTAATGGCTCACGGCACAGTGAATGCTGGAGGAAGGAGCCGTTAGCTCCTTGCTCCAGCATTGAATAAAACTGTATTCTGAGGGCAGATACAGTTGGAACCGAGACCTCATGAGTGGCTCACGACCCCCAGAGGTCTTCACACGACCCCCCAGTGAGTCGAGACCCGCAGTTTGTAATTTATTGTATTGTGCAGTTTGCGGTGGAGTGAACTACCGCAAACACAGACAGTACACTACATATACTTTACGGGCCCTCTCTGCAGCTCACCTGGTGTCTTTGAGGACCTTCCGCACCGACTCTTCCACGCTGGCTGGAACGCCCCTCACGTGACATCACGGTCACATGGTAGACTGAGTGTACCATGTGTCTGTGGCGTCAAAGGAGCCTGGCCCATTACCAGGAAGTGACGGCGTCACGGCACAGAGAATTTATTAAATCATTAGCGCGCTGTGTGTCAACAGGGGCCCTGTGGGGCTTCCAGGCTTAGTGGCCCGGTCACAACTGCGACCACTGTGAGCCCTATAGCTATGCTATTGCCAAGCACATTTACTTCAAGAATTCTTTTTTTTTTGTTTATATTACAAAATCATCTTTTCAACACTAGCCCTTCTAAAGTTGTTTGTATATCACTGTGAATATTTTACATCTAAAGGAGATAAATATGCACACACAGCTTTTTCAACAACGGCTCTTTCTAAAAAAAAAGGTGTTGACATGGTTCTCAAAGTTCAAATTTGAAGTTACTACATTTTTCTAGTGTATCACAGGTTATTCACAATTTACTGTTTAACCCGTTACAATATGCAAGTGAAAGCCAAATTTTTGTTTACAAAGCCCCATTATATACTGTATGTAAAAACAGTGTGCGCGTGTGAGTGTGTGTGTGTGTGTGTGTGTGTGTGTGGGGGGGGGGGGGGGATTTATTAAGACTGGTGTTTCATCCGCCAGTCTTAATAGAAAGCAAGCTGGAATATGAGGTGACAAATTTATTAAGAGGCGCACATCTGTTCATAAATTTATTGCATCTTTAGCTGTCTGTGCGTCACTGAGTGAAATCTACACCAACCAGGAACTGTCGTAGATTTCCTCTATAATTTCCACCAGTCCCTACCGTAAAGTATAGCAAATGCGTCGGTGGCCCCTGCGCTAAACTCTACCCACTTTTTTTTTTTTTAAAAAGGTGATGTGAGTGGCAAGATTTTTGCGACATTTGATTTCTTTGTGACTTTTTTACATCTGTTTAAGAAATAAAAACATGGCGTTCAATAGTGAAGAAACCTTTTGGTATATTGAGAATGGACAGAGGGACATATAACTTCTCACCTGGGTGAGATATGCTAATAACTTACACAGCTCTGTACAGTAGTTTTGAGCAGTTTAGTACCAGCTGCAGCTCCTCCTTGGTTGGTTGTACATAAAAGCATCCGCAATAAGTAGCATAAATAAAGTTAAAAAAAAACAAGGCTATCTGGGCGCCGCTGGATGAAGGACGAAGACTGGAATCCATTTAACCTAGAGTAGGGACAGGCCCCCGGACAAGGTATGAGGCCACTGCACAAAGTACAAGGAGCGGGACCCACTTCTGGTATAACAGTACCTCTCATTACTCCCCCTCTTCTTTGATCCAGCACCAGAATGCAATTTCCTTTGGAGCCCTGGGGCTTTTAACCTCTCAGGAGACTCCCAAGATTTTTTCTCAGGACCAAATCCGTTCCGATCTACAAGATAAAACGTCTTCTACATGGAGAGAATAGGAATACATGGAGAGAATTAGAGATCTAAAGGGAAGGAGGTAGACAGTGCTTGTAGTTCACCGGATTTATTTTCTTCAGGACTACAAATGGACCCAAGAAACGAGGAGCAAATTTATATGAACGGTACGGATGTTTTTAGAAGATAGCCACAGTTTATCTCCGGGAGCATACTGTGGAGGGGGTCTCCTCTTATCTGGGTACCCTTTCATACGAAAAACAGCTTGGATGATGGCAGATTTGGTTCATTGCCAGACCTATAAATAAAATGTGCGAAAAGTGGAGTTGGCAGCAGGAACTTCATAGGAAGCAGACACAGGAAGAGGTATACGAGGAGGCTGACTATATACAATGAAAAATGGTGAGGAGCCTGTGGATTCGCCAGAATAGTTGTTAATGAGAATTCGGCCCAGGGAAGAATATTCACCCAGATGTCGCATTGGGCAGGCACAAAATGGAGAAGAAAGTTCTTCAGCGTCTGGTTGACCCTCTCTACTGGGCCAATGGACTGTGGGTAGTATGCAGAAGAAAAGTCTAGCTTGACCTCCAATAGGCCACACAGAGCCCTGAAATAATCGTGAAGTGAACTGTACACCGCGATGTAATATAATATGACTGCGTAGGCCATTCAGATGAAATATATGCTGTATAAAGAGACTAGCAAGACGAGGAGCAGTAGACAGACCAGGCAGGGCAACAAATGTTGCCATTTTGGAGAAGGGATCCACCACCACCCAGATTATATTGCAGCTGACAAAGAGAGGTAGATCTGTGACTTAGTCCATCGCGATATGTTGCCAGGGAGAATCGGGAACTGGAAGAGGCAGAAGAAGACCAGCTGGTCTACTTTTGGAGACCTTGTTCCGGGCACAGACGGAACAAGAGGCGACATAGTCCTGAACATCCTTGACCATAGATGGCCCCCAAAAATTGATGAAAAATTAGTTTTCGAGTTTTACGCATGCTGGTGTGACCGGCCAGTTTAGCACTATTCTTCTTCTGGCCGAGGAAACAAAGGTTTTACCAGGAAGGATATCCTTCAGTAGGACTGGTGCCACCGGGACGATACAGGGAGAATTAATAATATGCTGTGGATCCTCAACTTGGTCGGTGACGTCAAATGACCGAGACAAGGAATCAGCCCTAGTATTCTTCTCAGCCGGACGGAAGTGCAACACAAAATCAAATCAAGCAAAGAAGAGCACCTTACTGGCCTGATGCAGATTTAAATTCTGTGCAGTTTGTAGATACACCAAATTCTAATGGACTATGTACCACCCCTTCCAATACAAATTTAATGGCCAGAAGCTCTCTATCTCCTATAGAATAATTCCTCTTGGTAGGAGAGAACAACTTGGAGAAGAAGCCGCAGGTTACAGTCTTACCAGTAGGACCCTTTTGAGTTAGGACTGCACCTGCACCAACAAAAGTGGCATCCACCTCAGGGACAAATTGTTTGGAGACATCTGCATGTTGCAATATAGGGGTGGCCGAAAAGGATTCTTTTAATCGAAGAAAAGCTGATTCGGCCTGCGGGATCCAGTTCTTGGCATTCACTCCTTTCTTCCTAAGGGCTGTTATAGGCGCCAGCAACGAGGAGACATGGGGAATAAACTGCCTGGTAAAAGTTTGCGAGTCCCAGAAAGCGTTGAATTTCACGGAGACCCTGGGGATGAGGCCAGTTCAATACAGCAGACACTTTTTCAGCATCCATCTTCAACCCCTGGTCAGACACAACAAAACCAGAATGTGAAGGGAGGATCTCTCAAAGACACATTTCTCCAATTCGGCATTGAGATTTTCTCCTGGAACCGCTGAAATACTTGGCGAACATGTTTCCAGTAAGTAGTCAAATCAGGTGATAAAATCAGGATTTTATCTAGATAGACCAACACATTAACGTATAACCGATCCCGAAAAATTTCATTTACAAACTCTTGAAATACGACAAGCATTAGAGAGTCCAAACGGCATAACGAGATATTCATAGTGGCCATCACGAGTAGTAAAGGCCGTCTTCCACTCGTCGCCGTCACAGATGCGGATCAGGTATTACCCCGCCCCCATAGATCCAGTCTGGTGAAGATCTTGGCTCCGCGGATCCTGTCACAGAGTTCAGCGAACAATGGTAGCGGGTATTTACTTTTTACCATGATCTTATTAAGACCACGTTACTTGGGCGAAGGGATCCATCCTTCTTTTGGACGAAGAAAAACCCATCTCCAGCCGGAAAATAAGTTTTCCTGATGAATCCCCTTTCTAGACTCTCTCCTAATGTATTCTGACATGGCTTGAGTCTCAGGCAAGTACAACAGATAGACTTAACCCAGAGGAGGTGTTGTTACAGGCAAGAGATCAGCAGGACAGTCATAGAGTTGATGTGGCGGCAACCTCTCAGCCTCCTTCTTACAGAAAACTTCTGCATAAGCTGAGTAGCAAGGGGGCAGACCCGGCAGGTTCTGAGACACAGGGGGGGCCGATGTAGGTTTGATTGATGCCAGGCACTTGGTACAGCAGCTTGAACCCCACTGAAAGGCTTGGTCGGAGATAAATTGCCGTAGCCAGGGAAGGCCCAGAAGTAAGGATTGATTGAGACGCACAACACATAGAAATAGATCCTCCCCAAGTGAAACACCCCCACCTACATAGTCAGATCCTCTTTGACAAACAAGATGGGCTCAGGTAGGCGCTGAGCTTTTATGGATGCCACTCCTAAGGGTCTCTCCAAACGATCAACTGGCAAGCTAAGACAGGTCACTAGGTCTTGGTGGATGAATTTTCCGGCAGCCCTTTAAGAGGCGGAACAGTGCAGCCACGAGCAAGGAACATATACAGATGCCGGCGGCCTGAAGGAGGAACAGGCCACGGACCAGGTACGAGATCCGGTGGGGCCGTCGGCAGGAGCAGGACTTGCTGCTGGCATTGCACAGCAATTCCTAAATATATTGTTATCGATGGAATAACGCCCACTGTTAGTGAGCGCAAATGAAAATCTACTATGGTTTCTTAAATAGTCCATCTTCAGGCAAGGGACTGCTTTTTGCCACTGTATGTTCTGTACCACATAAGTAGGATAAAGTCTGCCATTAATGGTGGTCTATAAGCTTTATGAAAGGCTCTCCTGCTAACCTTTACATTTCAGCTTTGTATGAATTTAAAGAGAATTTCCATTCAAAATGTGAGAAGTTAGACAGAAGTGTAGCAACAGTTTGATAATTATTTTTAGGTTACTTACAGATACTGGCATTTTTTTTTTATTATTGCTTTTTTGAGGAGTTAACTTTTACAAAAGCAGAAAGTGCATTAATTTTCTGAGCATGTTTAGCAATATCAAAGTGACAATTTACAGAGAAGCTAATTCAAATGTTATAACCAATATAAATGCACTTCCTCTTGTCACTTTTGCAAAAAACCTCCACCACAGGACATTAAAATAAATCCCAAAACATAATTATTAACATTTTTCTACTTATCTTACTTCTAATTTACTTTTATGTGTCTATTTTTATGATTTAGGTGGAAATCATCTTCACTGTATCATCATTCATCATTGTATTCAACCATTGCATTTCTAACAATAATGTTTGGTAATTTTTTGACAACAGTGGGTCAGATTTATGACTACTGTCTTAAATTTTGACAGCTGAGAATTAGACTAGATGCGCCAAATTTATCACAGTGGCTCATGCTGGATAGTACATTTTTCGCTTCTTTAGACACTTATGTCTAACTTTATACCACTTCTTGGTTGGCTCGCTTTAAACCACTTTTTTTCACATGTTGGTGCTATTTATCACATCTTAAGATACGCCCCCTTTTCCACTATGCCAAGTCCCCTTGCCAGACGAGTCACAAACATCTGTTCTTATTGTCGAATGTCATTTATAAATGTGTCAAATTATTTGCGCCAAAAACCAGGTGCAACTTAGGACAGAATTCTGGCGCAGCACTAATAGTAAATCTGCCCTAGTGTTTGAATTTTTGGATGAGGTACGATCACAGTTTGCTTTACCCTACATTGTGCAATGGAGTATACAAACCTCCTCACTGTTTAAAAAGAGGGCATTGATACAAAGGTGCAAAGAAAAATGCCAGGTGAAGAGCAGTAAAATGACAAAAAGTCTTGTGAGAGCAAATAGCTTTCACTGCTCATTTCCTGTTCTTGTTATTCTTGGCAGCTGGGTGCAATGATTTTCATTATGCAAACATGAGGTCTGCCCAAAAACATACGTGTAAGGGAATTCAAAAGTTTAGTATATTGTCCCATCCTTTTTATGATTTATGGGCTTCTTTCCTTTGTCAAGTACTTAAACGCTGATCACATTTTCTTTTCTTTTGCAGGCAACTTCACAACGCAGCCATGTGTATGATATTTCTGAAAGTAACAGGTACATACAAAAAGATTTCATTTTCTTGCTCTTGATGACTCCAGATGTATACAGGATGTAATAGTGAAACTATATGTAATAATCAAACTTTTGTATTTCTAATTGCCTCCTTGGTAGCATCTTTACAGTGCATGTGTGTGATTCTAGTGGATCAATAGAATTTGCTAAGCTAAAAAGATGTAGATCTTCTGTACTTATTTCATCCAGTGACTCCAACCAGGTAAATAGCTGAAATTATTGTACTGTAGCAGTAAAAAATAACCAATCTGCCTACTATGTTATGAGGGAGGAACATTTGCTAGTCGGATAAATGTGTCAAAAGTGGTATTGTGGTGAAGTGCTAATATATCTTAAAGAAAATACAGTATATTCCTTAAATTCACACTCCGGCAATAGCAGTGCACCTCAACGCCAGGAATAGGGCTTGAGGTATTTTTTAAAGGAAACATAATTTACTGAAATTTGCCAGATCGCTTTTAAAATCTGTCAGATTCCCCTTAGCATCGGCAAACCAAAGCTTTGTTAGCACGTACTGTTACACAAATAATGTCATCTGTTGCTTAGGAGCATCTAACAGAAATTGAAATGTCCTTCTGCATTTCAGCACAGGGTATATTCACATTCGAACTTCTTACCATTTACATAATAAGTTGAGTAACTTGATAAATATACTACATTATTATTATTTTTTTTACTATATTATAGCCCACAGCTGCTTTCACAAATCTGCTAGTTTCAGAGCTGAAATCTCCCAGCATTATTCGCTAGCTCAATGCCTACACCGTGCTTAAAGGGAACCTGTCACCAGGATTTCACCTATTAAACCAGCAATATCTGGTGGTAGTGGGTGAAAAATCATTTCTATATAACCTATAATTGTCTCCTTAGGCGACTCTGTAGCTTTAGTATTCATCAAATCTTCGTTTGAAAAGAGTTTATATCTTCATTCCTCAAGTCTTTCCGAGTTTACTCCACCTCCTTACTTTTGATTAACAGCTCCTCGCCTCGGCAATGACCTTTTGATAGCAGTGGCCAGTGAGGGATAAGTAAAGTTCAATAGGCAAAATGCTGGTGACAGGTTCCCTTTAATCTAGGGAATTAAATTCTGGAAAGTGTAGTCTTTATATCAAACACTGTAATCTGATGTAGGGAAAAATATTCCACTGCATTATAGGAGCTCAGTTCAACTGTTAGAGATGTGCCTATTGACAAGCATGATTAATTCTTTCAATAGCAATCAACAGAGTTGGGAATACTGGACTGTAATACAATGTATTTACAATATTACTCAACTTTTTATATCTGTATCTAAACAGTAATATGGTATTCAAAATAATTTACATTTTAAAAAAATGAGTCCCTTTAAATCAGGCTGTGCAGTGTGTGTGAATTGGAATTAATGTAGAAAGGAATCACACTTTAATTCAGTGTAAAACTGGCTTTGAGGAATGGAATCTTGAAACATTTATCGATACACAAGGTAAAAGTTCCCTTGGGAGAACATGAATGACTTGACATTTACTATACAGTTGAGTGTAAGCATTTGTATTCTATTAACTGCTAGATTAGACCGGCTTTAGATCCACTTAATAAACTTAAATATGGACGATAAAATTATCTCAGATGTCTCTTATTTAATTATGTCTTTAAACTTAACATGTTCCTGTGAGGACTCTACTGCCAAAGCCCTTGAATTAAGTAATGGGAATTTAAGGTTTACTGGTATTATATGTTTGCCTGATTTTTCCTATACTAAACATAGATATGATATTTTATCGCCACCCCTGTAGTTTAAAAAACAACAAAACGTAGAATCCCTCTCAATCTTTAAAATTTTCCTACAGAACCTGCAAGTGTATGGGAGGATTGACACAGATATTAGATATGCTTTTAGCTCTTATTCTTCAGCTGATTTTATGTCATATAGATTTCTCTCTTTCTCTCTATGTATGTAATACATCATATAAATGCATGTGTTTATTTTGTGTGTTGTCATTAGATTTTATGCTTTATAGGGTTTTGCTAGATTTATTTATTTACTTTGATAATCAAAATAGCTCAGCTTGCTATGTCTTCTCAGTGTGATAGTTCTGAACAATCTGTTTTTTCTCATAGAAGTCCATGTGAATGGAGAAAAGCTATTTTGTATCCACTGGCATTTTCTTTTAGAATTTTTTTCTACAGTGGATGCTCTTTATTTTTGTATTTAATACATTACAGAAGATTGAGCTGCATAAAAGCTGCAGTATACATGCAGATAAATGACATACCTATCTACCTGCATTCACTATATGACACTCATTCATTATAGACCTACTTGTGCACATTCAGCATCATAGGCATGAATATTCACTGTGTACACTGGAAGAAGCACAGTAATAAATATAGTACCAGAACCAAGCTCAGTAAATGAATACAGCACCAGAACCAAGCTCAGTAAATAAATACAGTACCAGAACAAAGTTCAGTACATATATATATATATATATATATATATATATATATATATATATATATATATATATATCTACAGCACCAGAACAAAGATTAGTAAATATATACAGCACCAGAACAAAGATCAATGCATAAAGACAGCACCAGAACCATGCTCAGTACATATTTACAGCACCATAACCAATCTCAGTACATAAAGACCGCACCAGAACCAAGCTCAGTGCAAATACAGCACTAGCAGAAATACAGCTCCGTACAGAGATTATTTGCAAATTCAGTTTAACCCCTGCGATATAGGTTTGTACGGCGTAAAACTACAGCTCCCAGTATGGCCTTAACAATGGTAAGGATAATGGCTATTTCACAAAAAAGAATGATACCACCCATCATATCGCTGCAGATCATACAGTGAATACATTACTGATCAGTCTGATGGAAAATAAATATTTACATTTAGTGGCTCACAGGTGACCTCTTAGATTCTTGTCTTTCTTTTTCTCTTTTCTTCTCCATCTGGTCCAGACCTCCATGACGACTTCTCCTGGCCGCGACCCATTTCTTCAGAGTTAGCTGCTCAGATGTCTTCGGCTCCTCACTTTTCAAATATTTTTAAAGATAAAATTCTCACGGTGCCACACAAATTGCCCCTAAATTAACACCAAACACTGCGCACTTGAATATAATCGTGTCACACACTGTAAAATAAAGCACTACACACACATCAGCCTCCTGTATATAGAGCTCCCTGTAGATCGTGCCCACCATAGAGTCTCGTGTAGATGGTAGATAATGGCACTCACAATGTTCAATGAAAAAGAAACAACTTTATAGTCTCACCTGTTCCTGTTCTCATTCTGTCTTCTAGCAACACAGGCCTCTTCCAGACCTGCTCCTTAACAACGATGCAGGGCGCGGTGAAGTCATCACGCCGCCTGCGTTATTGAGAGGCGCTGAATGGCAGGGCAAGGAACTGATGTTCCTTGTCCTGTCATTGCTAGTCAATCATTCATTTGTATTTGCATCCTATAGACTTGCAGATACAATTGTAGTGCAGGAGGGGGTGGCGGCTGTTCCGCCTCCCCCAGCTTTCCCAGCCGTCGTTGCCCCCCCGGCGTTTGCACCCCCGCCTAGTGCTAGAGACGGCCGTGGACCCTCCCCAGCACCTATAGGCTGTGGCTATGGAGGTAATAGTATAGACGCAGCATAATAAGAAGTTATAAATAAAAGAGTATAAATAAAGGAGTATAAATAAAAAAGTAAAAAGAAACACGCCAAGATATCCCTGATTATAAAAGTTGTTGTTATTATGTATTTATATAGCGCCATCAACTTCTGTCGGATTTAACAAAGCATAATATTGATGTAACACATTGTAACAATTACAAAGACAGTGTGGTACAGCCAAATGAAACAAGGATAGAAAATACACTAGTTAGGAGTTAGGATCTACAGGTAAGGGTCAGATCACACAGAGTTTTTTGTTGCTGAGTTTGTTGCCTAAACCGCGTCGGAATTAGCTAAAAAAAAAAACGGCCCAAATCACCCCTCCATTGATTTCAATGGGAGGCAGAGGCATTATTTTCACGAGCGACTTTTCGCCGCTCCCAGAAAAAAAGCAGCATGCTCTTTCTTGCCACGGTTTCCGCCTCTGACCTCCCATTGAAATCAATGGAAGGCAGAAAAAGCCTGCGGCGCTAGTTTCTTAGCGTTTTTTTGCTTCGTTTTTTTGCCAACGGACCGTGCATTAGATTCAATAGCCGCAAGCAAAAAACAGTGAAAAACTTAAAAAAAAAACAAAAAAACAGGCAGTTCAAATTCTGCCTCAGAATACCTTCAGCGCTTTATTTGTTTTGTGTTTTTCACTGCGTTATTTGCCCGTGGCCATTGATTTCATATCAGCTTGCAAAAAACTAGGGAACATATACAAGAGGTCAGGGGAGTAAAAGAGTAAGTAACTGTTGTAGAAATGTCTGGTGAAGACAGGTTGGGAACACCAGTTGAGGGACTCTAGACTATTTTATATTGCTTGTCAGAAGAGTTAATTCGAGCGTTTGAAGGTTAGAAGGGCGGGAATATGTCTGATAGAATAAGGGAGGGTATTCCAAAAGAGAGGGTAGGCATAAGAAAATTATTGTATGCAAGAATGTGAATTAGAGAAGAAATGTAGGATGGAGCAGAATTGGATAGGGCATTGTAGGTTAAAGTTAGGATTTTAAATTGGATTCTTTGTGTGATGAGCACCAAGTGGAGGGATTGACAAGAAGGGGTGGCATTAGAGGAGCGAGATAAGAAGTAGATTAGACGTGTGGAAGAGTTTAGGATAGATTGGAGACGTGTGAGTCTGGGGGTCGGTAGACCACAAATAAAAGTGTTTATGTAGTCTAGCCGGGATCTGATAAGTGTGTGTGTAAGTAATTTTGATAGTCTCCTGTATGGGAAAAGGATGGATATGGAAAATGTATTTGAGTTGGAGACGTCACAAGGTAGTGACAGTGTGAAAGTGAAGTTTAAATGGGAGTCAAATGTTAACCTTAGGCAATGTTCTTGTGGAGAGAGGGATAGTAGGGTGTTAACATATAAGGATACTTCAGGCGTGGGAACAGATTGTGATGGGGGAAAGATGACAAACTGAGTCTTGTCCATGTTTGGTTTTAGGAAGTGGGAGGACAAGAAGGAGATGGCTGACCGACAGAGACACGGGATAGTAGAGTGTCTAGGTTAGAAGCAGAGAGAGAGCTTTAGGTGTCATCTGCATATAGATGATATTGAAAACCAAAAGTTGAATGAGTCGACCAAGGCCATAGGTGTAGATGGAGAAAAGAAGGGGACTGATTAATGAGCCTTGTCCAGTCAGGAAGATTGAAGGAGATTCAATAGAACCTTTCATCTCTCTGAAATAGAGCCAGGGCCTCCTTCTTTGTTAATCTTGAAAACAGAGACTTGTCTTGGAATTGTCTGACCAAATAGTAACTTTTCTGCTTAGCTAATTCTTATATTTTAATGCTTGTTTTTATGGCGAAAGCTTGATTATATATTCACTGCAACTAATTCATTCTGTTGGTTTGGTGAATTTGAGCATGAATTGAACCTTGTCAGCCAATCACAAGGGTGTTTCAGTAAATTAGTGACTAGGCTATTCCTGGAATATTTATTTTTAAATTATGTGAAGAACAATGACGTATAAAAAGTGTTTTATTCCAAGATTTTTTTTATATAAAGAATTTAAGCTGACAGGAATACGTTTTAGGTACGTCAGTTCATTGCCTACTTCGTTTCCAACAGCCCATGGGTGCTAGGAGAAACCCTAAGGCCAGGTTCACACGTAGCATAAACACTGTGGGATTTCTGCAATAGAATTCTGTGCGGGAATTCTGTGCGGAAATTCCGCAGCATTTACAGTAGCAGCAAAGTGGATGAGACTTAGAAAATCTCATGCCCACACTGCGGAAAAAAATGCAGCGTAGACGTTAATAAATTGACCTGCGGTGCGGAATTTAAATCCGCAGCATGTCAATTTATGCTGCGTTTTCGTTGATTTTCTGTTGCGTGTTTTTCCTACTGAATTCAATGCAAATGCATAACCCGCAACAGAAAGCCAAGTGTTGCAACTTTTGCAGCGGATTCGCAGAGATTCCACCGCAAAAATTGCAACTCAGGAAAAAATAAATGATACTTACAAAGAACGCTCTCATTCTTCCTGCAGTCTGGCCTCGTGAGATGACGTTTCATCCAATGTGACCGCTGCAGCCAATCACAGGCTGAAGCGTCACATGGCCTGCAATGTCATCTTGGGAGACCGGACTACGTGCAGAAAAGAGGGAGGGGTTAAGTATGGTCTTTTTTTTTACCCCGTCTCTGCATTCCGCAGCGGTAATTCTGTTCGAAAAACCGCACCACCATTTTTACGCAGCGTATCCGATTCGTGGGAACCCGGCCTAACTCAAATTTTATTTATTTTTATAGTCCTGTGGCAGACTTGGTCTGGTTTCATTAAATTAGTGGTGCCCTCTTATCTTGCTCTATGTTGAACTATATTGAATACTAGGCCGTGTTTGTCTAGTTCCATCATTACCAGATAAAAACTTAGCAATAAACCAAACCAAACTTATCATAAAACAAATAACAATTAATAACAAAAGGTTTTAATTTGGTATCCTTTTTGAAAACAAGTTTTATCTGTTACAAATAGCATCACTTTTACAGAAAGCTATATAACTACATATGTTTACACTTGTCCACCTATTTTTCCTTGGATTATCTGATTTGTAAGTAGTTTACAATAGCTATGCCTGCGGTTATGCTTTCTTTTACTGGATCAGCTGGTATTCTAGGGAATAATTACTTTATAATTTTTCTTTAACATGTTTTATGACAAAGGTGGAATGATATAGACCAGTATTTTTTTGTGTTGTCGATAATTCAACGTCAAACAGTTGCACCAGATTCATGTAGATTTATTTTCTTAACCACATGCGGACCGCCCATAGACTATAAACTTTTGGGAGGTCCGCAATTAATTCTGCAGGGACATTCCAAAGCGTCATGCAGATTTATACTTTTTTCCACTCTGTAGCGGCATTTAGCTCCGTGATATAGCTGTCTAGACAGCTGACATCACGGAGACCAATCTCTAGGCATGTGATCATTGGGACAACCTGTCACAATGATCACTATACTTTCCCCATCAGCAGCGCTTCCCCATCCTCACGGCAGCCCCGCCCCCTCGAAGCACCGTACCCCTTTGCGGCACTGCCCCACCCCCTGTAACTTCTCCTTCTCCTGGCAGGCTGTCAGGGAGGGAGAACAGTAAGTAGTATAACATATAAACTCTTTTATTTTCTCCAATATCTATCTATCTATCTATCTATCTATCTATCTATCTATCTATCTATCTATCTATCTATCTATCTATCTATCTATCTATCTATCTATCATCTATCAATCTATCTATCTATCTATCTATCTATCTATCTATCTATCTGTCTGTCTGTCTGTCTGTCTGTCTATCTCATATATATTGATATATAGTATAGTTTTAGGCAAGGGCTACACGGCAACTTTGGCCGCGATACAAGTCACATGGCCAAAGATCACTTTGTTCCGTAGCCTACATGGGAAATAATGAAAGTGAACATATTTCATACACGTTTCCTATAATAATTCGATCCTCCACCTTATTTTACCATCTATTTCCTCTATACTATATATTTCATATTATATCATAATATATACAGTCATAAGAGGGTGTTTTTTTCACATTTCCGCCCTTGTCCCGCTCTGCTGTAGATCCCTCTATGGCATCTTATGGTTAGATTTACTGGCCTAGATATTTAATGTAAGTCATTATGTAATTTATATAGATCCGGTGGGGCTAGTTTATTCTCTTGGCTGCTTCTCTCCAACAGCTTATACTTTTCCCTTGGATGACACTTCGCCGGTATTCAATAATATGGCCGCTTTGGTTCCCTCGGTTACCATGGACGCTTTTTGGGTCCAGTTTTCTGATTGGCGCTTCTACGAGAGGATATCAGATATGACATCTCATATGGTAATTGGTGGCCCGCCCCGGTGATGCAGATTCGGTGGGCGTGACCAAGTCTTTTTAGACTCGGCGTACTTCCGGCGTGTGTGCGGACAGATACCAGTGTCGTTCACGCCGGGAGACACGATACAGCACTTTTCAGTGCTGCCCGGCAATAATCACTAACAATATATGCTCGTAAACCGGTGCCTGTCAGAAAGTAATGAACAAAATTGTCCGGTTATATCGAGCTCAATTCCTGTCTGTGACCCCTGTTGATGCACCCCTTAATCAATCTGGGGTGCTGAAACGCGTAGGGACACATAGTGTTTGATATTTAGACAATTTAGGGATACATAGTGTTCGATATTCAGACAATTTAGTGACAATTTCTCAATTCAAATATTTTTCTACTAAAGCAGTGTAATTGTTAACTCCATAGTGAGCCTCTGCTCTCTTTTAATCCTGTGCTCTAGTAAATCTGAGTGAATTGCTTTAGCCTGATACTAGTAATTTTGGCAAATAGACCATTTTTAAGGTTAACTTGGTAAATATTTCATTTTAATCATCCTTTCAGGCAGTATCTTTCTAATTCTGCAGGGACGCTCCAAAACGTCCTGCAGATTTATACTTTTTTACGCTGTGCAGCGGCATTTAGCTCTGTGATATAGCTGTCTCTAGACAGCTGACATCACGGAGCTCTACCCAGAGACCAATCTCTGGGCATGTAATCATTGTGACAACCTGTCACAATGATCACAATACTTTCCCCGTCTTCCCCATCCTCACGGCAGCCTCCCCATCCTCATGCCCCCCTCGAAGCACTGTACCAAATTTTCCAAAGCTGGTTTGCTGGCACCATACAAACATTACCGTTGCTGTGAAGTGCTGAAACACCATCAAAACCCCCAAAATGTTCTTATTAGGAAATTAGACCCCTCCTCCAGACTATTCGTTTAGTGACATATAAAATATTTTAGCCCTCTATTTTTTCCAGACAATTCATTGACTTTGATGGAAAAAATTCAATGAATTGTCTGGAAAAAATAGAGAAAACAAAATCTTATATATGTAACTAAATGAATACCATGGGGGGGGGGGTGTCTAATTACCTAATAAGAATCTTGGGGGGTGTTGATGGCGTTTTGGCACTTCGTAACATCTGTTATGGTTGTATGGTGTAGGCAAACCAGATTTGGAAAATTTGCTCTCCAAAAGCCAGTTTGCGCATCATGCAGTGTAAGCTCCGCCTTGCGCCCAGCATATAAGGAATGCACGCACATTTAGTATCGCTGAAGTCGTCAGAAGTTGCCAAATATGTATTTAGATCCGTTTACCCATTGGCATGCAACACATGTAAAAAAACATCACCTAAAAATACATATTCACTTTTTTTTATTTCTCTTTTTCCTTTTACATTTAAAAAAAAAAAATTTAATATATCTATTATTTATTTACACAATATGGAAGCCCAACAAGTTCGGAGAAAGACAAGACCAAATACATGTAGGTTGGAATAGAAGAACAATTTGCTTTTAAATTGGCACATGGCTAAAACTTGAAAATGGGCCTGCTCAGGAGGGGGGGGGGGGGGGTAAAACCTCTGGTCAGGAAGTGGTTAAGAAAAGGGTTTACAGAGAAGTGACATATGGATGGCACTTAGCATGTAATGGCAATTGCTCCTCTCCATACCATATGAGGAGGTTTATATAGTTTATTCTCATTTACTACATCAGCTACAATATTTTCTCTTGAGTTTGCACAAAACAAAAAACAAATTACATTCACAATTTTTCTTGGCATTGCGATATTTTTTAACAATTCATTATCTTGTATTCATTTTAAGTTATGTAGTCATCTCTCCTTATCATCTTCTGTAACAAAAGGGTGTAGAGGGTGTGGTCTTGAGTCCTCTGCTTTCCCTTAGTACAGTCTTTTTGTTCTTGTTGAGTCAGTTCTTCGATTCTCTTAGGCTTCGTTCACATCTGTGTCAGGGCTCAATTCTGAGTCGACTACGCTATTGATTCCGTCAAAACGACGGAACCATTGCACAACGGAGATCAACGGAAACCATTGGCACCGGATCCGTCACCATTGAAATCAATGGTGATGGAAACGGAAACCTATGGTTTCCGTTTGTGTCAGTCAGGGCTCCATTCTGACGAAAAGCTCAGACGGAACGTCGGAATTGAGCCCTGCCGCAGATGTGAACGAAGCATTACACACAGCAAAATCACATCTCTCCAAGAATCATTTTTATATTGATATTAAAACGGAAGTATAGAATAGAAGACAAAATGGGGGAGTTAGTTAAATATGTTAAATTTCTTTCACATTTTGAAAATCTTTTAATACTCTAACTCTGATCTTATTATTTTTTATGTCTTTTAGGTTGTGCATCTATGTTGGTGTTGACGAGAATTGCACGTTAGTCGCACAAAACTCCCTGGATTATCCATATCTTGTTCAACATAAAATGATTTCTGGCCAAATTTGTGAAGCTTTTGGTCATGCATGAACCTTTTGATTTATACATATTGATTGCTTTCTGGAAATATTTGTAAAGACACATTGGTGACTTTGTGAAAATAAAAATGGCAGTGACTCTAATTTAAAGAGCAAAGTCAGTCACACTCCATGTGTCTGTATAGAATTAAACTAAGCTAACACTGAAGACCAACTTATTCAAAATGGACTCTGGAGACACCATATTGGAGCAAGAATCTACCTCAAGGTGTGGCGAATCCGACAAAGTATCAAGCAGATGGAGACAACAACATTCAGCTGTTGTTACAATGAGCACTTATGACAGTCACGAAGAAGAAAGACAGGCTAACCCTGAGTTAGTTGCAAACTCACCATCAGTTCAGCATTACAATTCTTTGAAAGTAGGATCGCAAAATGAAAGTAGCCTGCAGATGCCAGGAAAGCAATATACACAGAAGCGTTCTGGCTCCTATACTCACCGGCATTCACTTTCTTTTCCCCAGCACACTCTGCAACAACAGAGGCTAGTGCACAGCACTAAGCCTCATCAGAGCCTTGAAGGACATGCTTATCCATATCACAGTCGCTTATCAGTTGCTTCAGAGGACTTATTCCTTCGTATTCAAGGACAAAGTGCAGAATTCTCCAGAAAGAAATTTTCATTTGCTTCATCATATAGCCAATATTCACAGAAGTCTATTGATCAGCCAGAAGACACTCACAAAAAAGAGCAAAAGCCCAAAAAACCTGGCAAATATATATGTCCGTATTGTACACGGGCTTGCGCCAAACCAAGTGTGCTGAAAAAACATATAAGATCTCACACAGGAGAGCGTCCTTACCCATGTGTACCCTGTGGCTTTTCATTCAAAACAAAAAGCAACTTATATAAGCATAGAAAGTCACATGCACATGCCATTAAAGCTGGTTTAGTTCCTTTTACAGACTCTGCTGTGTCCAAATTAGACCTTGAGGCTTCTTGCATTGATGTAGAAAATGAAATACATTCTGATGGGGAGCAAAGTACAGACACTGATGAAGAGACATTGTTGCTAGTTGAGGATTCTGAAAAACTAAGCCCCATTTCACAAATTCCAGTGGACATGAGTATTAGAAGTGGGGAACTTTTTGATCCAGGTTTCCATACTTCAGAAGATTCATTAGGAGGCCCAATAAAAGTGCCAATATTAATAATTCCCAAAAGTGGTATCCACCTACCTAATGAAAGCTCACATTATGTGACGTCTGAGTTAATGCACAGCCCATCATTAAGTGGAAAAAGTGATGAACCACATACTGCTAGGCAAAAACTTGCACTAAAGCTTACAGAAAAGAAGGGACATGACTCAGAGAAGTCTTTAAATCTCCTGAGCCCACATAGTAAAGGAAGCACAGACTCTGGTTATTTTTCACGTTCGGAAAGTGCAGAGCAGAATATAAGTCCTCCAAATACAAATGCAACCTCTTATGAAGAAATTATCTTTGGTAAATACTGTAGACTGAGTCCTAGATCGTCACTACAAAGTCAAGAAGCTAGTGTATCGATTGTTAACTCCAGCATGATTGAGGAGCATATCTCACAGTTTATGACAAAGAGGGAAGGGTTTCTAGACCATAGCAAGTTAAAAAGTATGAAGTCACCTGGAATTCATACTTCTGAATTACAAAAAATACACCTCATTGGAGAATCTCCTGAAAGTGAATCAAAGATGTACTCCGAAATTCCGCAAGGCCAAACTTCAGTGTTTTTAGAGCCTTCGGTGGAAACATCAACACTTATAAGAAGCAATTCAATGCCAACATCTTCTGGAGCAAGTTTAAGCATCCCTACTTCTATTAGAGGAAGTCACTCATTTGATGAACGTATGACAGGATCTGATGATGTGTTTTACCCAGGTACAACAGGTATTCCTCATCAAAGACTGCTTAGGAGGCAAGGTGCTTTTGAGTTACCATTGGTTTTGGAGGGTCATTCTGAGTTTGATGCATATGCCAGAATGTCAAAAAATGCATCTGTTGCCTACTGCAGGACAACAATGCATGAAAAACCTGTCTCATCGAAAGAAAAGAAAATGGCTTCAGTGTATGAATATGTCTCAGGAATGCATCCTAAAAGGTGGGATGATTATAAAGTTCACAAACTGAGATACAGAGATGTACAGTATATAGGTGGAATGAAACCAGGGGAATATTTTGTAGATGTTACTTCACCATCTCCTCCTCGGTTTGGAACAACGATTGAAAACAGAAAGCGCAGAAAAGAGAAGAGTGTTGGAGATGAGGAAGATATTTCTATGCCTAGCATATCAGCAAGCAGCCCTGTCATTTTGGATTTTGATACAAAATCCCCAAGTCAAGAACCTGGTAGAATTGGAATCTCCATTTCAGGGCAAGAGTATGTTTACACTGGGCCACAAGACCGTTTCGACATAAGTCGGCCACATCAGCAAATTGGAAGTCCTGTAACTGTATTGGATGAATCATCTTCAGACACAGAAAAAGTAGCAGATATAATCAATAGGAAACTTCCTGGTAATGTAATATCAGTAATACAGCACACTAACTCTTTGAGTAGGCCTAACTCTTTTGAAAGATCTGAATCAACAGAACTTCTTGCTAGTCAGCCAGATAAAGCCTGCTCTTCCTCTGAGACTTGTGACAGTGGAAATACAATGTCTTCTATGAGTCCAGACTGGACTCAGACACCAGACCTTTCTGAATCTACAGGGAGGCCTTCTCCATCTCAACACCAGCAACAGTCTACATATCACATGCCTCCGAAATTGGTTCGCCAACACAATATCACAGTACCTGAGATTCGAGTTACAGAAGAACCAGACAAACCTGAGAAGGAACCAGAAGTTCCTGTTAAAGAACCAGAAAAAATACAAGAAGAATTTCAATGGCCCCAAAGAAGTGAAACACTCTCTCAACTACCTGCAGAAAAATTACCTCCAAAGAAAAAGCGCCTTCGTTTGGCAGACATGGAGAATTCATCAGGGGAATCCAGCTTTGAGTCAACAGGCACAAGTTTGTCTCGCAGTCCAAGTCAAGAGAGTAACTTATCTCACAGTTCTAGCTTCTCAATGTCTTTTGATAGAGAAGAAATAATAAAATCTACAGCTCCAGCAAAACAGGATGAAATGGGTAGGCCACCTGAATTTTTAACTGTTCCTCCAGGAGCTTACTCGCTTTCTGTACCTAGCCATCATCAAAAAGAAATGAGACGGTCTTCTTCTGAGCAGATACCATGTCCTAGTTTAACTGAGATTCCTGAAATAAGGAGCAAATCTTTTGACTATGGAAACCTTACACATGCATCTGTCACTGGTGCCATCACTACAACTTTGTCCCCAGCCCGTGAACGGAAAAAATGCTTTCTCATTCGTCAAGCTTCTTTTAGTGGATTCCCTGAAAATTCTCAGTCAGAGCAAGAACAACTTGGGAGCCAAGAACAGTCTGATCAAGCCTATGCAAGTCGCAGGTCTTCAAAGATTGCCTGGCAGCGTTCTTCATCATCTTCTTTATCTGGTTCCATAAATCTGCCTGATGAATCTTTAAATCTAGCTGTTAGTACATCTGCCCAACCTACATGTACCTCGTCACATTATTCACAGCAGTCCATTACAAGCCATGATGTGTTGCGAAATCCTCTAGGACCACCATCTTCTTACATCGCCAAAAGACATTTGCCAGAACAGCAGCATTTATTTCCACATCCGGAGAAAATGTTATATCCACCAGTCCATAATACATATCAGTTACCTTACACTTCTGTTTGCATGGCTCAAATGCCAACTCATCCTCCTCTTTTGTGGCCATCCGGTATAGATCCTTTGCAAAGACATTTCCAGCATCATCTACAAACTTTACAAAATGCATATTTCAAGCCTCCTATACAGTCAGAGCTGCAATCCTCCTATTACCTTGATACTTCTCAAGATCCTATTGTATGTGAGTCTCCTAATTACCTGCATAGTATGGAAAAAGGCTATCAATCATATTTAGAGTCATCCTCTTCATCCGCTAAAAAATCTAAAAACATTCTTTCAAAACTACAGAGAGATCACAGTGGAGGTTCAAATGATTCATCCACTGATCAGCAACTCTCTGTGACTCCAAGTGTTGGTTCACTTCAGCCTTTGTCAGGGCCTGTTGTTCCAGTTAGAATTCAAACACATGTGCCATCATATGGAAGTGTCATGTACACTAGCATTTCACAAATTCTTGTTACTCACTCTCAAACTATTAGTCCATCCATAGTAATTTGCTGCAAAGTGGATGGAAGTACATCCCAAAAAGTAATGGCAACAAGTGCATCCATGAAAGGTTTGGGATTCAACATAGCCCAAATGCTAGCACCTTGTGGAGAACTGGAACAGTATCCTTTATGGAAAGTGCCACAGACATTGCCATTAGGTTTAGAATCTACAATACCGTTATGTTTGGTGACTAGTTCTGACAGTGCATCCTCTTTTGGAGCTGGAAAACGCATGCTCTCTCCTGCAAGTAGTCTAGAACTTTTCATGGAAACAAAACAGCAAAAAAGAGTGAAAGATGAAAAGATGTATGGACAAATTGTTAAAGAACTTAGTGCAGTCGAATTGACTAATTCTGACATAAAAAAGAATTTGTCACGAACCCCAAAACCTCAGTTGGTAAGACAAGGCCGCACAATAGAGCAAAAAGAAAGTCATTCTTCAGCCACCCGGACACCATCACCCTCACTGTCAAATTCACCACTAAGCACATCATCCTGTATTGAAAAAATATGTGAATCAAAATCCAATGATGCTCCAGAAGGTCGAATGTCACCAGATGAATTTTATGATGAGGATACTGCTTCTGACATGAGCTTAAGTCCACAGGGGATAACAAGTGAAATTCTTGAGGATGAAACACTCAAAAACAAAAAGCGTTCTGTAGGGATGTTGATGCAGATGTCACAAAGGTCCTGTTCAACAGAGGACGTACAGCAAATCCTTCAATTTCCAAGTTTGCGGACTACTACTACCGTCAGCTGGTGTTTCCTTAACTATGCCAAACCCAGCCACACCGAACAGGAATCACTAAAGTCATCCGTTTATGCTGCATGGTGTATTAGCTCTTGCAATCCCAACCCTTCAGGTGTAAGTACAAGGACATCGTTAGCACTTCTGAGGTCCAAGCAGAAGAATACAGGTGAAATTTACACCATGGCTGCTATGCACAGATCTGGAGCTGGAAAACTAACTTCTTCAAGTGTATGGAAACTGCAGTTTGCACAGGTGAGTTAAGATTTGTAATATATAGGAAAATTGCCGAATAACACATTGTTTGTAATAATAAAGGCTATGTACACCTTGGTAAGCAATCTTGTTTTATTAAATTAAATGAATGTATTCTGTATTTTATAAAAGTACATTTGAAAGTTGTTTTCATTTATTTTTTTACTTTTTAAGATACAGCTTCTATGTATCTTGAATCTAATTTAGATCTGATCGATATTAGCTGAATTCCGTATCTCAGAGACACGCAGGACCCGTTCTCAGCCAAGCCGCCAGTTCAGCTGAACTGACAGATTTGGCTGAGAGAGAACGATACAGCTTTTATGTCTACAGGATACATAGAAGCTGTGTCTTGAAAAGTAAAAAAAAAAATGGATAAAACTAATTTAAAAAATAAAAAAAATTGCTTACAAAAGTTCACATAGCCTTTAAATACCATTGATACAAAAACAGTTGCAAAATGCAATCGAGGCTATGTCCACACCACTCTCAGCGTATTTGCGAATGTGTCCATAGGATATAATGAACCAAAATTATGTCCTTATAGTATACATTTTGGCAATATACGATCGTATACTTATTCTTTCACTATATTGATAAGTGTAGTCGATTATGATTCTCAATACAAGGGTGATCCAGCAAAAAAGCTCAAAATGCACAGTATTTGTTTTTTTTACATTGGGACTCAACGGGCAATATATCTATGAAAAATTGTTGTATACACAGTTTATATACGTTAAGTGTATACCTCAGGATATTTTTTCCAGCCAAATACGCTAAATATGTATTACAAACATGGTATAAACAAGGCCTTATTTTGACAAGTGTGCTCTATAAGCAAATGGTAAAATGTTCATGTACAGTTAGGTCCAGAATGATTTGGACAGCGACACTATCTTCATGATTTGGGCTCTGCAAGCCACCACATTGGATTTGAAATGAAACAACTGAGATGCAATTTAAGTGTAGACTTTCAGGTTTAATTCAAGGGGTTGAACAAAAATAACCTGTGAAACGTTTAGGAATTGCAATTATTTTTCTACACAGCCTCCTCATTTCAGGGACTCAAAAGTAATTGGACAAAATAACATTCCCAAAAATAAAATGTTTTTTTTTAAATACTTTGTAGAGAATCCATTGCAGGCAATGACTGCCTTAAGTCTGGAACCCATGGACATTTACCAAACGCTGGGTTTCCTACTTTGTGATGCTCTGCCGGGCCTTTACTGCTACTGTCTTCAGTTGTTGCTTGTTTGTGGGTCTTTCTGCCTTAAGTTTTGTCTTAAGGAAGTGAAATGCGTGCTTGATCGGGTTGAGATCTGGTGATTGACTTGTCCATCTGTACTGTGAAGCAATGTCCTATCACCCTTGCTGCGTTTGGTTAAATCTGAGCAAAAAGCATGTCCCTGAACACTTTAGAATTCATCCGGCTGCTTCTGTCTTTAGTCACATCATCAATAAACATCCAGTGCCTTTAACAGCCATGCATGCCCATGTCATCACACTGTCTCCACCATGTTTTACAGAGGATGTGGTGTGCTTTGGGTTATGAACCGTTCCAAGCCTTCTCCATACTTTCTTCCTCCCATCATTCTGGTACAGGTTGATCTTAGTTTCATCTGTCCAAAGAATGCTGTTCTAGAACGGGGCTGGCTTCTTTAGATGTTGTTTGGCAAAGTCTAATCTGGTCTTTCTATTTTTGAGGCTGATTAATGGTTTGCACCTTGTGGCGAATCCTCTGTATTTGCTCTCATGAAATCTTCTCTTTATGGTAGACCTAGATACTGATACACCTACTTCCAGGAGAGTGTTCTTCACTTGGATAGATGTTGTGAAGGGGTTTTTCTTCACCATGGAAAGGATTCTGCCATCATCCACCACTGTTATCTTCCGTGGACCTCCAGGCCTTTTGGAGTTCACGAGATCACCAGTGCATTCTTTTTTTATTTATTTTTTCAAGAATGTACCAAACTTGATTTGGCCACTCCTAACATTTGTGCTATCTCTATGATGGATTTCTTCATTTCTTTTTAGCCTAACGATGGTCTGTTTCACTTGCATTGAGAAATCTTTTGATCTCATGCTGTGGGTTCACAGCAACAGCTTCCAAATACAAATGCCACACCTGGAATCAACTCCAGACCTTGTACCTGCTTAATTGATGATGCATTAATGAGGAAATAGCCCATGCAGCCCATTAAATAGCTTTTGAGATAATTGTCCAATTACCTTTGGTCCCTTGAAAAAGAGGCAGCTACATATTAAAGAGCTGTAATTCCTAAACCCTTCCTCAAATTAGGATGTGAATACCTTTAAATTAAAGCTGAGAGTCTGCACTTTAACCCTTTCCCACCGCAGCCACTTTTGGACCAAATGACAGCCTCATTTTTAAAATCTGATATGTGTTACTATGTGTGGTAATAACTGTGGAATGCTTTTACCTATCCAAGCGATTTTAAAATTATTTTCTCGAGACATATTGTACTTTGTTAATGAAAAAATTTGGTTCATAAATTCAATATTTTTTTGTGAAAAACTCCAAAATGTAGGAAAAATTTGCAAAAATGTGCATTTTTCTAAATTCAAATGTATCTGCTTGTAAGATAGATATACCACACAAAATCATTAATAGTTAATATTTCCCACATGTCTACTTTAGGTTGGCATTATTTTTTGAACATCCTTTTATTTTTCTAGGACGTTACAAGGCTTATAAGTGTAGCAGCAATTTCTCACATTTTCAAGAAAATGTCAAAAGCCTATTTTTTTAGGAAACAGTTCATTTCTGAAGTGGCTTTGAGGGCCTTATATATTCAGGACCCCCACAAATTACCCCATTTAAAAAAAACTGCACCCCTTAAAGTATTCAAAACAGCATTTAAAAAGTTTCTTAACCCTTTAGGCGTTTCACAGGAATTAAAGCAAGTTCCATTTTAATAAATTTTTCCTGTGATACAGAACGTTTTACCAGAGAAACACAACTGAATATGTATTGCCCAGATTCTGCAGTTTTTAGAAATATCCCACATGTGGCTCTGGTGTGTCCGGAATGGAGCCCTAGCGCAGATGTGAACGAAGCCTAAGGATGACAACCTGAAAAACTCGCAGGTCCCACTACAAACCTACCCACCATTCCATAAAATCCAGCCCAAAATAATAAATCAAAGGCCTCAGCAAAAAAAAGATTTGCTGAGACAACCAATCTCATCTGGATTTATTCTTCTTACCCAGATTTGCAACCTAGATGAGAAAGACACCCCCTCGAGTTCTTGGTATAGTGAGAATTTTTAATTTTGTTTTAGGCTGTTTTTTTTACCAATTTTAAATGAGTACATTTTAAATGGGGCTGTTCAGTAAAAAAAAAAAAAATTTGTCATGGCCAATATAGGAGACAGAAAAGGTGGTTAAAGAATAAATAAATTAAAAATCCAAGGAGGTATGATACATTTTGAAACATTGTTTTATGCACAGGCCGGGCTTTGTGGGACACGTCTCACATTGGTATGTGGTGTCCTTACGAATGCCTCGTGAATGCACACACAGCATTTTTGGGGGCTTCTGTTTTTGTTTTTTTTCAGTGGGGGGATATCTGTGGGGAAATGCTGGCCAGGAGTTATCCTGCTGACGGAAGAACCAGATGAACTGTCCTCCCCTTCCTGGTCAGCAAATATCAGGGTCTTGATAACTTTTTCCTGAAATTGCAGGAATGTATCCCTACTGCCAGCATATCTGCAGAGGACAAAGGCGTTGTATAAAGCCATCTATGTAAGATGCACAGACAGCTTTTTATACCATACCTTTGTCTTGCCCATGGTGCTGTATGGTTTTATTACCTGATCAGGCAGGTCAACGCCACCCATATATTTGTTGTACTCCTGTACACAAAATGGTTCGGGGACTTGGGTGGTGGATCTGCGTATAGGGACAAGGCTGCAGCTGCTGTCATGAATGCTGGTCAGTATAAGAACGTCCCTTTTATCCTTATATTTCAGGAGTAGCATATTGTCGCTGCAGACAGCTCTGTTCTCTCCTAATTTTATTATCTGACCCAGAAAAGTTTTGGGGAGACCCTCCTGATTTTTGCGGATTGTTCCGCACGCCAAGGTGGATCTGGATTAGAGAACTTTTAGCAATGGGACACTATTGTAAAAGTTGTCCAGATATAAATCATATCCTTTGCCGAGCAAAGGATGAACAAGATCCCATATGGTTATTCGACTAATTCCTAGGAAGGGGGGCATTCTTGGGGATCTATATGGGAGTCTTTCCCCTCATAAACTTTTTTTAACAAAAAATAAACACCGCTACTCCCAACTGAGCAACGCAACGAGAACAGACCGGCGACCAGCGTCCCTGCTTTATTCGATCAGTAAGGGTACCCTACCTACCAAGTGAAAAACTAAATGAGACGTGGCATTGCTACCTAACAGGGAACTCGGACAGTGGACAATCTAGGGTCTAGGGACACAGATCACAGCATGGCAAAAGGGCGCTGTGGGTGACTGAATTGATATATTTGATGACCAGTGGGCACCAAAGGTGGTCATCACAGGTCAGTGAGCAGAAAAGGGGCAGATCGCTGTTTTTCTCTTTGTTTTTTTTTATACTGTTCACTTCTCTTCTCACTGCCAACCAACTCTGACAAGCTCTCTGACAGAAATGAGCTTGTCAGAGCCAGAGACGCCAGCAAAACAAGCCTCCTGCGCTATGATTGGCCAGTCAGTACTGACTGGCAAATCACAGCACTTGCCGGCACAGGGCCATTCTGATTGGTCCTGTGCCGTGAGCCCTGCTCGGCAACTGTCTCTGACAGGTGCGATCAGGACGCTGTCACCGTGTCTATTGACACGGTGACAGTTTAAAGCTTGGGCGTGACTGTACTCCCTATTGCAGGAAATCACTTTGAATCTGGACGTACAGTCATGCCAAATCGCGGGAAGTGGTTAAGCCCATATTGATTATATAACTGTATATTCAATATGTTTTAGTAAACAGCGAAAATGCCAAAACTTGTGTCGTTGTCCAAATAATTACACCTAACTGTAGTAATATGTCATATTTTTGAAATTTGAAATAAATAATAATGGATGGAAATGCCCAATGGTAAAAATAATTAGGTAACTGATGCTTTAGTGTCTATTAGGCCTAATTCACAATGTATTCAGGAGATCCTTTCTTCCACCATTAGGGGAAGAGAAACTCTTTCTAAGGATGGAGTTACACACAGCATTTAGATCAAGTCAGGATTGTAATTAGAAATTGCTGGGCAAATTTAACCCCTTCAGGACACAACCTGTCTTGGCCTTGTGGACACAGCCAGTATTTTTAAAATCTGCCGTGTTTCTTTATGTGGTAATGACTTTGGAATGCTTTTACCTATCCAAGCGATTCTGAGATTGTTTTCTTGTGACATATTGTACTTTATGTTAGTGAAAAAATTTGGTCGATAAATTCAATATTTATTTGTGAAAAACACAAATTTTGAGAAAATTTGCAAATTATAGCATTTTTCTCAATTTAAATGTATCTGCTTGTAACTCCGATACTACTACCACACAAAATAGTTACTAGCTTACATTTCCCATATGCCAACATTATATTTGCATCGTTTTTTAAACGTCCTATTATTTGTCTAGGACGTTACAAGGCTTAGAACTTTAGCAGCAATTTCCCACATTTTCAAGAAAATTCCAAAAGGCTACTTTTTCAGGGACCAGTTTAATTCTGAAGTGGCTTTGAGGGCCTTACGTATTAGAAAGTCCCCTTGAATCACCCTATTTTAAAAACTGCAACCCTCAAAGTATTCAAAACAGCTTTCAGAAAGTTTCTTAACCCTATAGGCATTTCAGAGGAATTAAAGCAAAGTAGAGGTGAAATGTACAAACTCGATTTTTTTTTTTGCCAAATTTCATTGGGAATCAAATACAATTCTGTAACACAGAAGGTTTTACCAGAGAAACACAATTCAATATTTATTGCCCAAATTCTGCAGTTTTTAGAAATATCCCACATGTGGCCCAAGTGTGGTAATGGACTGAGGCACAGGCCTCAGAAGCAAAGGATCACCTAGTGTATATTTTAGGCACCATGTCCGGTTTGAAGAGGTCCTGTGGTGCCAAAACAGTGGAAACCACCCAAAAGTGACACCATTTTGGAAACTACACACCTCAAGGAATGTTTCTATGGTGTAATTAGCATCTTGACCCGACAGGTATTTTGCTAAATTTATTGGAATTAGTCTGTAAAAATGTTTACTTTTTTAATTTTTACAAGGTATAAAAGGAGAAAAAGCACCCCAACATTTGTAAAGCATTGTCTCTATGGCAATACCCCATATGTGGTAATAAACTGCTGTTTGGACCCACAGCAGGGCTCGGAAGGGAAAGAGCTCCATTTGGATTTTGGAGCACAGATTTTGCTGGAATGGTTTTCAGTGCCATGTCGTGTTTGCAACGCCCTCTAGGGACCAAAACAGTAGAAACCCCCAAAAAGTGACCCCATTTTGGAAACGATACCCCTCTATGGGTATAGTTAGCATTTTGACCCCACAGGTTTTTTTGCAGAATGTAGTGGTATTAGGCCGTGAAAATGAATATCAACATTTTTGTCCACTAAAATGTTGCATTTTTTTCATTTGCACAAGGGATAAAGGAGAAAAAACACCCCAACAATTGTAAAGCAATTCCTCCCGAGTACGGCAATACCCCACATGTGGTCATAAATGTTTTTTCATTAGAAATGAATTAAGCCTTTCAGGACTGATCCTTTTTTTGCATTTTAGTTTTTCACTCTGCCTTCCAAGAGCTATAACTTTTTTGTTTTTCCATCAATAGAGTGGTGTGAATGCTTATTTTTTGCGGGAGGAGTTGTAGTTTCTATTGATACAATTTAAAGCTGTGATTCCTCCATTCTTTTTTGGGGTTTCGTTTTTACGGCTTTCACCGTGCGGTAAAAACGACAACTTTACTCTGCGGCTCAATACGATTAAGTTGATACCAGATTTATATAGTTTTTTAAAAATATTTGACTACTTTTACAAAAGAAAAACAATTTGTTCAAATAATATTTTTTTTTTGTTTCACCACATTCTGAGAGCCATAACTTTTTAACTTTTTGGTCGATGTGTGAGGGCTTATTTTTGGGGCTTATTTTTGGCGGAACAAGCTGTCATTTTTATTGGTACCATTTTTTGGTACATACAACGATTTTGGCGTTTAAATTCGTTGTGTTTTACGGCGTTCGCCGTGCACTATAAATTACATTTTACTTTATTCTGTGGGTTGATACGATTACAGCAATACAATATGTATATGGTTTTTTTTTATGTTTTGCTGCGTTTGCACAATAAAATCACTTTTTTAATTTATTTTTGTGTCACAATATTCTGATTCTTATTTTTCAGTCAAAACAGATTTGTAAGGGCTTGGGAGTGGTGGTGACCAAAAAATAGTGATTTTGGCATTGTTTTTCTTTTTGTTTGTTTTTTTGTGGTGTTCACCGTGCGTGAAAAATACCATATATATACTTTTTTTTTAACGTTTTCATTTTTTTTTCCTGTAATAAAAGACTTATTATAGGAAAAGAAAGCAGTTTTTGTTTTTTTAACTTATAACTTTTATTTTGACACTTTTATAAAACATTTTTATTAATTTTTTTTAACTTTTTTGTCCCATTAGGGGACTTGAAGACCTACAGTACTGATCACTGCTATAATACTTTACACTACTTATCTAATGTATTACAACTATCATTGTGACGCAGACAGTCACTCTGACACGAAGCCTATCAGGACCAGCCTGACCATCTCATAGGATTCCGTACATGACAGACCCGGAGGCCATTGTTTGGCCTCTGGTTACCAAGACAACCATCGGCACTCTGTCGATCGGTTACAAACCCCTTAGATGCGGCGATCACAATCAATCGCCGCATTTGACTGTTTAATTGCCTAAATCAGCGGCGATGGACCACTGGCCGGCAACAGTGGAGTGTCAGCTGTTGGAGACAGCTGACCTCCCAGATTCTGGTGCACACTGTCGGCGACAGAGTGTACATGGAACGACTAAGTAACTGTATATCCTCGTGCGGGAAGTAACTAGTCATGCGGCTAGGTGTTAAATCCCAGAGAATTTACCAGCACCATGTGAAAGTTAGATTAAAGGGGTTATCTGAGTTCTTAAAAGTTTTTACTAATGACTGCACATGTCCTGTTGTAAAAAAAAAAACAGTACTCACCTATCCTTTCCCCCTGGGATCAAGCGCTGGCTCTCCGGTAGCCCTCCCATGTATTGTTTACATGCATGTAGCATGTGAGCACTGTATCCAATTAGAGGGCTCAGCGGTGACAAATGGTATTTCTGCCATCATGGCAGTAATACAACTCATGACTGTGGAGCCCTCTGATTGGTTGCAGCGGTGACATGCTGCCTGCATGTAAACAATCACCAGGAAGGCCACCTATCCTTTCCCCCTGGGATCAAGCGCTGGCTCTCCGGTAGCCCTCCCATGTATTGTTTACATGCATGTAGCATGTGAGCACTGTATCCAATTACAGGGCTCAGCGGTGACAAATGGTATTTCTGCCATCATGGCAGTAATACAACTCATGACTGTGGAGCCCTCTGATTGGTTGCAGCGGTGACATGCTGCCTGCATGTAAACAATCACCAGGAAGGCCACTGGAGCGTCATTCTTGGATCGTCGGGGGAAAGGTTAGGTGAGTACTGTTTTGTTTTTTTTAATTCCAGGACATTTGCAGCCATTAATAAAAAATCTTAAGAACTCAGATAACCCCTTTAAGGGCACACTTGCTGGCGTAGTTGCACTACTAAAGTACAACTTCCAGCATGGTCTGACAATTTATCATCACTATTATGTCCCAGAGATATACTGTGCCACACACGTGATGCCAGAATGTTATGTGCCCCTAGAGATGTTGCCATAAGTTGCTACCCCAGACCAGACCCTAATACTAATGCAGACCACAGACCAAGACCCCTAAAAAAATCGGACCCAGACCTCTACATAAATTCAGACCCTAGACCACATCCCCAAATTAATTCAGACCCAAGACCAGATGCCATAATTAATTTCTACTACAGACCTGACCCCAAAATAAATTCAGACTTCAGACCGCCATACTGAAAAACTAATTCCGAACCATAAAAAAATTCATACCCCTAACCCCTAAATAATTTCAGAGCCTAGACCAGACGCCAAAATAATTCAGATCCCAGACCAGACCCCTAAATGAATTCAGACCCAAGATCAGACCCCTAAATAATTTCAGACCCCAGACCAGATCCCCAAATTAATTCAGACCCCAGACCTAACCGCCAAAACATAAATTCAGACCCCAAACCAGACCCCCTCCATTTACTTAGTGCTCCTTGCACCTCCAGGCACACAAGGTCCTAATGTCAGCCAGCGTTAGAACTTTGTGTGCACTGCCCAGAGGTGAAAAAAACCCTGGTGCGAGAAGCTGTAAATTATACTAGCTATTATCTATTAAATCTAATCCAATAGATAATATCTGGCGCCGGGACTCCTTGACTCCTTTTGTGGTATTCGCAACATTTTGCAGGTAAAGCCGCAGTGGCCAGATATTTGCTGCAAGTCAATATGAAACGCATTGCGTTAAACATATTGCGTGTTTTTTTGGAGGGTGTTTTTGTAATTTTGCCCCCGCAGTGTTTTTTTTCAGCATTCTCTAAGTGTGCCATTTTTTTAGGGCATTTTCTACTCATAAACCTCAAGTTAACAAGAAATTCCCAAAAATTGAACCTGTGTGATTTTTTTTTTAACACAAAACGTGTGACGGAGACCTAAGGCCAATTTCACAGGGCAGTGTTTAGGTCAGTATTTTGCATCAGTATTTGTGAGCCAAAACCAGGAGTAGGTCCAAATTACGATACAGGTACATATCTTTACAATATACTTCTTCTCTGTGTAGGTGTCCTTCCTAGTTGTGGCCTACAAAACGGACAAAAATAGTATCACTTTTGAGGGGTTTCCACTGTTTTGGTCTCTCAGGTGCTTTGCAAATGCGACACGACACCCAAAAACTATTCCAGCTAAATTTGAGATCCAAAACCCAAATATTTCTCCTTCCCTTCTGAGTCCTGCTGTGGGAGAGATTGCTTTACAAATTTTGGGATTCTTTTTCTCCTTTATTCATTGTAAAAATTTAACATTTTTATGTTTTTTCAGAAAAAAAGTAGATTTTCATTTTTTACGGTCTAATTCCACTAAATTCAGCAAAAAAACTGTGAGGTCAAAATGCTAACTATACCCCTAGAAAAATTCTTTGAGGGTGCTTTTGGGGGTTTCCACTGTTTTGGTCCCTCCAAGGCGTTGCAAACGCGACATGGCACTGAAAACCAATCCAGCAAAATCTGCAATCCAAAATCCAAATGGCGCTCCTTCCCTTCTGAGCTCTGCCGTGGGTCCAAACAGCAGTTTATTACCACATATCTGGTATTTCCGTAATCGGGAGAAATAGCTTTACAAGTTTTGTGGTGCTTTTTATTCTTTATTCCTTGTAAAAAAAATATTAATTTTTTTCAGAAAAAAAGTAGATTTTCATTTTCACAGACAAACTCCAACTTCACCTGTGGGGTCAAGATGCTAACTATACCCCTAGATAAATTCCTTGAGGGGTGTAGTTTCCAAAACTGTGTCACTTTTGGGGAGATTACAATGTTTTGGCACCTCTTCCAACCTGACATAGTGCCTAAAATAGATTCTAAAAAAAGGAGGCCCCAAAATCCAGTAGGTGCTCCTTTGCTTCTGAGGCCTGTGTTTCAGTCCATTAGCACACTAGGGCCACTTCTGTGATATTTCTAAAAACTGCAGAATCTGGGCAATAAATATTGAGTTGCTTTTCTCTGGTAAATCCTTCTCTGTTACAGAAAAAAACTTATTACAAATGAATTTCGGCAAAAAAAAATAAAATGTGTACATTTTCCTTCTACTTTGCTTTAATTCCTGTGAAACGCCTAAGGGTATGTTCACACACACTAATTACGGACGTAATTCGGGCGTTTTTGCCCCGAATTACGTCCGAAAAATGCGCCTCGATAGCGTTGACAAACGTCTGCCCATTGAAAGCAATGGGCTGACGTTTGTCTGTTCACACGAGGCGTATATTTACGCGCCGCTGTCAAATGACGTCGCGTAAATAGACGCCCGCGTCAAAGAAGTGACCTGTCACTTCTTGGGGCGTAATTGGAGCCATTATTCATTGACTCCAATGAAAAGCAGCGCCAATTACGTCCGTAATGGACGCGGCGTTCAAGCGCCTGCACATGCCGTTACGACTGAAATTACGGGAATGTTTTCTCCTGAAAACATCCCCGTAATTTCAGCCGTTACGGACGCTGTCGTGTGAACATACCCTAAAGGGTTAAAAAACGTTCAGAATGCTGTTTTGAATACTTTGAGGGGTGCAGTTTTTAAAATGGGGTGATTTATGGGGTCTATCTAGTACATAAGGCCCTCAAAGCCACTTCACAACTGAACTGGTCCTGGAAAAATAGCCTTTTGAAATGTTCTTGAAAATTTGAGAAATTGCTGCTAAAGTTCTAACCCTTGTAACATGTACAATATGTCACGAGAAAACAATCTCAGAATTGCTTGGATAGGCAAAAGTTATTACCAAATAAAATGACACATGTCAGATTTAAAAAATGGGGCTGGTCCTGAAGGCCAAAATGAGCTCGGTCCTGAAAGGGTTAAGGCTACATTCACATGACAGTGAAAAAAAATGGCTATTAAAAATTTAAAATAGCCATTCTTCATGGCCGTTTTGCATCAGTGTGTCTCTAAATTTTCTTCCATTTCCAGTCTGTCTGTCCATTTTTAATGGCCGTTTGCCATCTGTATTTCATGGCCGTCAAAAAAAAAAAAAGGATGGATTTAATTTGTCAGTTTTTTTTTGTTCCAACCCCCTGAAATCACCACAGTGCCCATGTAGATAGTGCTGCAATGTCCCCGTAGATAGTGCCACAGTGCCCACTGTAGGTAATGCCCATATAGGACCAGTGCCCACAGTGCCCAATATAGATAGTGCCACAGTGCCCACATAGTACCACAGTGCCCACATATAAAGTGACACAGTGCCCACATATAAAGTGCCAGTGCCCACACAGTGCCCATTGTAGATAGTGCCACAGAGCCCACATAGTGCCACAGTGCCCATGTAGATAGCACCACAGTATCCCCTGTAGATAGTGGCACACCCCCACCTGTAAATATCACCCCCCCATAGAGAGCATGTCCCCCTGTAGATAGCATCCCCCCTTGTAGATACCCCCCTCCCCTGTAGATAGCACCATTGTAGCTCACTGCAGGAGAGGAATCCCTCTGGCCGGGGATTCCTCATAAATGGAGCCCCTGATGTCTCTGTCCAAATATAGACAGTGACATCAGGAGAGCGGAATCCCCTGCCAGAGCGGACCATATCCATATATGGATAGCGACGCTGTGGGCTTCTTCAGGAGCGGAATCCCCTGCCAGAGCGGGTTCTGGCTGCTGGGGATTCTGCTCCTACAGGAAGCTACAGTGGCATGCTATCTACTGGGGATGGGCGGGGGATTTCTGTCTTTAAGTAAGGGGGTGTTATCTACATCGAGGGGTGCTAGCTACAAGACTGAATTCCCCTGCCAGAGATTGTGCGATGCTCTGGCTGGGGATTCAGTTGTTGAAAGCCCGACATCACTGTTCTTCTATGGACAGTAATATCAAGGGCTTCCCCGGGATCATCGCTAAAAGTAGCGCTTTGTGTGAGGAGTCCTCGGCCAGGATCCGTTTTTCCGGCTGTTACAAGGATTTTTTCTTAAAAAACGGCCGGCAAAAACTGACTTCTATTGGAGCCGTCTGGCCATGAAAACGGCCAAAAATAGGACATGTCCTATTTTTTGACGGCCAATATTCACAGGTAGTTAAAAAAAGGCCATGTGAATACACCCATAGAACTTCATTTTTCTGATAACGGCCATGTGACGGCCATTAGAAAAACGGCCTTCACACGGCCGTTTTTCACTGTCGTGTGAATGTAGCCTAATAGTGTTTCCCTTCTCCCATGTTCTGGAATCTATTTATATAAAAAAGCAAACAAACAAAAAACAAAAGCACATTAAACCAAAGAAAGAATCACAATGTTGCTTAACTTTCCGCACCTAGACATACAGTTACGTCGAAGTGCACCTGCATGACGCAATCGAGGGGTGCTGATAGTTGTCATGTCAGCCGGGGGGCCTTACAAAGGCACCCAGGCCTGCCATGTCTATTAGGCCAAAAGAGGAAATGTAAGCAGCACCTTAGCGAAAGTCTTTCCAGTGCACATCATCTGATGGGTTTGGTCCATACATGGAAAATGGAAATTTGATCACAGCAGGAGGATTAAACACCTTTATTTTCACAAGTACCTGTATGGACTGAATGCTGTTATAAAAATGTACATTTTCCATGTCTAATAGATTGTCTATCAGTTTTACACTGACAAGAAAAAATGGTTTGGTATACTAAGTATAGTATAGTATACAAAAGCATTATAAAAGCGATCAGAGGGTCGCACTGTGAAGTCCCTAGTTTAAAACGTTAAATAAGAAAGAAAAAACAGTGTTCGCAGTACAAATAAAATAAAAAGTGGTTTTATATTGCAAAATTAAAGAAAAAAAATACACATATAGGGTATTTTCACAGCATAAATACTGCAGATTTTCCGCAACATACTTCATTGTGAAAAATCTTCAGCATAATACAGAGGTAGCAGACTGGATGTAATTTGAACAAATCTCATTCACATGCTGCATAAATAATACGCCAGAAAAAGTTCATAAATTGATCTACGGTGCGTTTTATTATTTCGCAGCATGTCAATTTATGCTTCGGAATTGCTGCTTTCTGTTGCAGGTTTTCCCCATTGAATTCAATGGAAGGTAAAATTGCAACACATAGCAGATGTTGTGATTTATGCAGCAGAAAAGCTGCATTTCCACCGCAAAAATCGCAACTAAAGAAAAAAAGAATTCTTATTTACCCCGCTCTCTATACTTCTCCGTCCAGGCCGGCATCCTGGGATGCTGATGTTTCATCCCATGTGACTGCTGCAGCCAATCATAGGCTGCAGCGGTCCCATGGGATGAAATGTCATCCCAGGAGGCCGGACAATGGAGGGAAGGGTCGCAATGACTACTGCCTTGGGTAAGTATGAACGTTTTGGTTTTTTCTAGTGCTGCTCTCCGCAGCGAAAATTCTGCCCGAAGAACTGCACCACAATTTGTTTCTGTTTTTTTTTTTTTGAATTCCCTGCGGGTTCCATGGTGGATACGCTGCGTACCTTTACACAGCGTATCTGCCCCATGTAAAGCTACCCATAGGGTATCAACATGATCGTAACGACCCATATAATATAGTTAACACATTATTTTAAGCACATTTTGAACGGCATAAAAATAAGATGGAATTACCAAAGATGTAATTGATTTTTTTCCCCATTCCAACACCCCCCACCAAAAAAAAATATAAAACTTAATTTATATTTCTGCCAAAAGGGTTCTCTTAAAAATATGATTTGTCCTGCAGAAAACAAGTCCACATATGGCTACATTGCCGTAAAAATAAAAAAATTTATCGCATGGGGAGAAAGTCTTGAAGTGTGGTGACATAAAACTATTTCTTTCCATGAAATTTGCTATTATTGTGCAAAATTAGTAAAACACAAAAAAAAAAACACATATTTTGTATCGTCGTAATCTAAATCTTTATTTTATTAACACTTTGGCTGCCTGAAGGGAAGCAGAGGATTTGAAACGTTATTACCCCTTATATCCCAGGTGAATAGGTATACAACATTTTACTAGCATACTTGAATTTTAGTGTAGCATTTGCTGTATTGCTCACTGCGGCACACACAGAAAGAGGAATACACAGTTACAAAGCGACATTATGCTATAAAACGGTCATTATTTTATTTTTAAATATGCCTCAGCATCTTTTCTATGCTTTTTGCTCATGCTTAAAAAACCAAGTACAGCTTGGGTCTCACCCAAAATCCTACAGGCACTATTTAATTCAGGTAATACTACTTAGTAGAAACCATATTGAGGAAATTTCCCTGCTGTGGGACAATTGTGATTTTAAAAAAGGTTGAGCTTCATGGAAAAGTCACGTATGGTGGAGGTCCTATCGATTTCAATCCACATCTCTGTAAATGTGGTGCGCTCTTGAGCATCATGTTTCTCTATGTTCCCAAGCACTTATGAATTCTCAGATCTAGCTCATTAGAAATTACAGGCATAGTGCGTCATTTTATAGTCTTTACTGAATACCGAGAGAGATAAAGGAGATACATATAATTAGTTTAGACAGCAACTTTCCTGTTATTTGTTTTTATGACTTAGATGAAACCTGAGCCATCTCTACTGGTTACCAGTAAACTTGAAAAGAAGACCGCTGGAAACAGCAAAGAAAGGACAAAGGGAGACAGTCATGGAGAGAAAGATATTTCAGCTAAACAAACAGAACCTATGAGGATTAAAATATTTGAAGGAGGGTAAGAGAATAAACATTCATTTAAAAATAAAAGGACGTTTTTTGTGATGTAAAAAATAGTCATATCTGTGCAATTGTGATGTATTTTTATTATGATTTAAAGCGCATGTCCTAGCAATTTTAGTTCAAGAGTAGGAGACGCTCTGTCTTCCACTGTCTAGTAAGGTGCAGCCCAGTTTAACATCAATGATTTAGCAAAACGATTATATTACAAACGCCTGAACTATAATCGCATTTCTTTTATTACTGGAGGTACCCTTTAATGGTTTCTGATTAATATATCAATAGCGTTTGTAAACTTATTTTAAAAAGTTAAAAGCTATGTACGCCTTTGAAATTGTTTTATTTTTTCTAATAAAAAATGTCTATCATTGTGTTTGGTGCAACTTTCTTAATACTTTTTATTAAAAATTATTTTTACTTTTTGAGATACAGCTGCTTTGTATCCTGTATACAGAGCAGCTGTATCTTGCACTGAGACCTGAATCCATCAGGTCAGCGGCATTGACTGGTTCCGTGACAGCGGGTTTCAGTGACACCTCTTATCAATCACATCTAAGTTAACTTAGATGTGATTGGTAACAGCTTGATCCTGCGTTAACTTAGATGTGATCGATAAGAGGTGTCACTGAAACCCGCTGTCACGGAACCAGTCAATGCCGCTGACCTGATGGATTCAGGTCTCAGCGCAAGATACAGCTACTCTGAATACAGGATACAAAGCAGCTCAAAAAGTGTGTGTATATACATCAGTGGGTTTGGTGCAACTTTCTAATATAAACTATTTCAAAGGTGTATATAATCTTTATTGACAATTTCACAAGCTCCATTGCAGATTACAGAATTTTTGATGGAAAAAAAAAAAGGCAGCATGCAGCGCTATTTTCTCAGACAAAATGAAATCATGACAGTCACCGGACGGGAAACATTATTGTCAATTGGCTCCATCGTGCACTGTTTGTCTCTGTCATGTGAACAGATCCAGCTCTTCCATTTTTTTGTTTTTCTGTTTCTATGACAGAACAGAATACCGGAAAACCTGGCGCAGATATGAACAGCGCAGAGCTGACCACTTACACAGTGACTGTTGGTGGTCATCTACCTGTTGCATTTTCTAACACATCCAGTAAAAATCCTGCTTAGGCTTTATTAACATCTTGTTTTTTCCCTACGTCTAGTGGGTACTGTGGGAAAGCTCCTGACTTTTTTTTAAATGGAATAGCAAAGTAGACTACGCTATTCCATGCCATCCCAAAATAAACCCTATACCGCGTGGGATAAGATTTTTTTAAAACGGGAGCCTATGGGTGATGTATGCCACTGTATGCCATCCGTTAAATGTATACGTCATGGGCTTTTCAATAGCTTTTCATGACGTATCCATTAAACTGATGCTTTTATATCCTATAGGTGATGGATGAACATATTGCAGGTGCTATTAGGAAAATGACTCTTTATCACACAAAATACATTCTACAATAACCCTCCATCGTATAGAATTATTTTTTAAGGTCCCGTTCATAAGTAATTTTTGTCCTATGTTTAACGTATACGCAGGGAAAAGCTCCCCGTGTATATATTAAACTGAGGTTGTGACAGGTGACTAACAGTGGCATCTGTCAGCTATAGGTTATAATGGTATCCGTTTAACGTATACGTCATGAAAAGGTCATGTGAGTTCATGACACTATAGCCTATAGGCAACAATTGCCACTATTCGGCATCTGTCACAGCCAGCGTTTAATGTAAAAAGTTCCTGATGTATAAAACATAGGCAAAAAATGACGTGATGAGGCCTTAAAAAATATTTTTTTACTCGGTAGGCTCATTTTAGAATGTAGCTTGTGGGATAAAGAACCATTTTCCCAATAGCACATGCAATATTGGTGTGTTTTAAGGCCTCATGCACACGACCGTAATTTAAAGATAAAATACTATCGGCCACGGACACCTTTCCGTATGTTTGTCCGAGCCGTAGAAATGACCCGCAAAAAATAGGACATGTCCTATTTTTTCCATTTACAGACTGTGCTCTTATACTTATTACTGTCTGATACTGTCATACTCCTGATTATAAAATTATGTGTGTTTACAATTATTGAGTTCATTATTTTTTGTGACGAACAGATTTAAATCCAATGAAGATTATGTATATGTTCGAGGTAGAGGTCGTGGAAAGTACATATGTGAAGAATGTGGTATACGCTGTAAAAAACCAAGCATGCTGAAGAAGCATATCCGCACCCACACGGATGTACGGCCTTATGTGTGCAAACTGTGCAACTTTGCCTTCAAAACAAAAGGTACATTTGAATCTTTTGTGTGACTATTGTGTGACGTTAGTAGAGGTGAATGAATCCTCAAACTGTATGGTTCAATAGAACAGACACATACATTCCTGACACTTGTCATGAAATGGCAATGTGTATTTGCTGCTTTCATAAACTGTGTCATCATGTACTACTACTGGTTATATCTATGTTTTTTGCTAATTTAAGCTGCCTCCTTTATTAAAGGTCTTGTTTGGTCATATTTTATATGAGAATTGTTATTTTTTACGGATATACAGATACAGTAATTCATATAAGACTCTAGCAATACATGAGCAGGTCAAGTAAATGAATGGCCATTTAAAGAGGCTCTGTCACCAGATTTTCAAACCCCTATCTCCTATTGCAGCAGATCGGCGCTGCAATGTAGATAACAGTAACGTTTTTGGCCAAGTTATGACCATTTTTATATTTATGCAAATAAGCCTTTCTTATGTACAACTGGGCGTGTTTAAAGTTATGTCCAACTGGGCGTGTATTGTGTTCGTTACATCTGGGCGTTTTTACTTGTTTTACTAGCTGGGCGTTGTGAATAGAAGTGTATGATGCTGATGAATCAGCATCATCCACTTCTCTTCGTTACCACCCAGCTTCTGGCAGTGCACAGACACACAGCGTGTCCTCGCGAGATCACGCTGTGACGTCACTCACTTCCTCCCACAGGAACTTCATCGCGTCGGATGAGCGAGGACACGCTGTGTGTCTGTGAACTGCCAGAAGCTGGGTGGTAACGAAGAGAAGTGGATGATGCTGATTCGTCAGCATCATACACTTCTATTCACAACGCCCAGCTAGTAAAACAAGTAAAAACGCCCAGATGTAACGAACACAATACACGCCCAGTTGGACATAACTTTAAACACGCCCAGTTGTACATAAGAAAGACTCATTTGCATAAATATAAAAATGGTCATAACTTGGCCAAAAATGCTCGTTTTTAAAAAATAAAAACGTTACTGTAATCTACATTTCAGCGCCGATCTGCTGCAATAGGAGATAGGGGTTTGAAAATCTGGTGACAGAGCCTCTTTAAGCTGCAATCATAGGCTTTCTACAAAAAGTCTCCATGTTGTCCCATCCTAAAATTGCTGCTCCTCGTCAAAGGTTTCAAACTGTTATTTTGCAAGATAGTACTAAATACTAACAAAGTGACAGTTTGTAGTCTGTTGCTAAGTAGCAAGTGAGTAACATCAACATTTATATGGCATACAGCAAATCTAAGCGAGACTCAACCTGCACATTCAAAGGGCTTGTTTAGATCTGTACACTTAGCCTGATTATTAAACGAGCCAGTATTTGGTAGATATAGCCACAGGAGATCTTGTATCCAGATAGCCCAGACTTCATGGCTAGAAGTATGGAAGAGGAAACATGCTATATTTGTAAACCGCAAACAGATCTGAGCGTGTATGTATTATAAATATATATATATTTCTAAATGGTGTGTTATAATTAGACAGACAAGGCATTAGTATATGAGGCTCTATGAGACTAACTTTACGTGATAAGTAGACTACATATAATGTCAGCCTGTCTGCAATGCGATGGTAGCAAGTCTCCGTGACAGATTGTTGTTGCACTGTTAACGTCTGCAATGTTTGTGCTTATGTGGACAGCCCTACAAACAAAGATGACACAAGCTGTATAATAAAGAGGTATACAAAGAAGAGTATGCTTTTACCGCCCTTTCAGTGGGTCAATTTCAAGTTTATCAATAATGTAAAGGCCTACAGTCTCCCCGGTGGGCCTCTCCATCCATATCTACATTAATAATTGATGAAGTCTTGATAGCTAGTGTTCACATACATTAATTTGCAGAGAAAATTACTTCCATTTGATACCACTGGTCTAGGGATTCTTTCATTAATTGAAGCCAGGATTTGCAATGAAGTCCTTGAAATCGATACGGGCTGTAATAGAAATCTTATATGATGTTGAGTCAACTTTGCTATTCATCTAATCTTTAGGTAAATCATGCAGTTTTTTTTATTTTTTATTTAAATGCACTCATCATATCTAAAGCAGCAGGTACTCCAAACTATATTTCCATGCTATCACTGGGGCAGATATTTATTTTAGAACACAAATTTAAGGACATTTTCATGTACAGTTTTGTTTTTATGTACTTTACCTGATTATTATATTTTTGCACTAACCACATTTTTTCGTTTATACATACACTATATTTCTGTGTTTTAACCTAACTAGACCTCTTTAGTTTGGCTCTGGATCTGATTGTCTGTCTCTTTATAGGAAACCTGACAAAACATATGAAGTCAAAAGCCCACATGAAAAAGTGCCTGGAGCTTGGAGTAACAATGACATCTGTAGATGATGCAGAAATAGAAGAGTCAGGTACACTTTCATTTTGGTTCTGTGTGAGAAGATGGATCACCCACACTACTGCCTAACATAGGAGAATATATTTAACTGTATATACTAATTTAGAGGTTTGCATGCAATGAAAAGAAAGTGATCTAATAATACAGAACACAATGTAATCATAGCAATGCTTTAATAATATAAAGGCAAAGTTTAGCCAATCAGATGATTGGAAGCTTTTTATACATTCTATTTTCACTTAGATGAATTCAGTTAAAGAACTTTTCCACAAATTTCCCAGGTTGAAATAAGTGGCAAATGATTTTCTTTAAAGAGGCTCTGTCACCAGATTTTCAAACCCCTATCTCCTATTGCATGTGATCGGCGCTGCAATGTAGATAACAGTAAAGTTTTTGTTTTTTTCAAAAGCGAGCATTTTTGGCCAAGTTATGACCATTTTTATATTTATGCAAATGAGCCTTTCTTATGTCCAACTGGGCGTGTATTGTGTGTGTACATCTGGGCGTTTTTACTTGTTTTACTAGCTGGGCGTTGTGAATAGAAGTGTATGATGCTGACGAATCAGCATCATCCACTTCTCTTCGTTACCACCCGGCTTCTGGCAGTGCACAGACACACAGTGTGTCCTCGCGAGATCACGCTGTGACGTCACTCACTTCCTCCCACAGGAACTTCATTGCGTCGGATGAGCGAGGACACGCTGTGTGTCTGTGAACTGCCAGAAGCTGGGTGGTAACGAAGAGAAGTGGATGATGCTGATTCGTCAGCATCATACACTTCTATTCACAACGCCCAGCTAGTAAAACAAGTAAAAACGCCCAGATGTAACGAACACAATACACGCCCAGTTGGACATAACTTTAAACACGCCCAGTTGTACATAAGAAAGACTCATTTGCATAAATATAAAAATGGTCATAACTTGGCCAAAAATGCTCGTTTTTAAAAAAAAACAAAAAACGTTACTGTTATCTACATTGCAGCGCCGATCTGCTGCAATAGGAGATAGGGGTTTGAAAATCTGGTGACAGAGCCTCTTTAAGCTTTAAGAATATATTACAAAGTCAGGATTAGAGGCTATGGGTCTTCCACAAACCCTAGTGTCATAAAGTAGAAGAAAGGATCAATACAAGGCAAATTTATACCAATAACACGTCCTAGAAAATACAAGGCAGGTGTAAAATGATAGACATTGATAAGGACAGGACACAAAGTCCAGCTGGAAAACGAAACCATAAGGATAAATTCACACATCTAGTTTGTGGTGCAATTTCCGTTGCATTTTTATTTTTTTTACCAAACACAGAAGTGGATAGGAAAAAGAGAAGTTTGGGTCTTTTCTTTATACTTATGTGTTTGCAAGAACAGAGGGGTAAGCACATCTTGAAAAGCAGTAAACACATCTTTGTCAGGTGTCTCCCAATATATCCATAGTCCAGTTTGGAATCTGGGTCAGCAGCAGGAGATGAATATTCTTCTTGTGATCTGTACACTTGTGATTGTTTTACGCCCAATGCACACAACAGTATTTTCCATCAGTAATTACGGACAGTAATTGCTGACAGTAATTACGGACTCATTCATTTCTATTGGCCACAGACACCTTTCAGTATTTTTACTGATGGGTGACCGTGCTGAAAAAATGATAGAACCTGTCCAATTCTTGTCAGTAATTACGGCAAAAGGACTCTTGCCGTATGGGAGCTTCCGTAAATACGGACGGCTACGGATGTGCATCCATATACCGTCCGTATTTACGAAATCATTGCTATGCAACATGCTGATGACATAATTTGCATTCTCCCTCCTTTTTTTTACGGATCCGTATATACGCATGAAATACGGATGCCTACAGATCCGTATCTACGGACAGTATTTCGGGATAGATGAAAATACGGTCGTGTGCATGGGGCCTGAGTAATCACAGTTCTGTGTATGAGTGACAATATCAAGATCTAAAGATAAAAGGAAAGGCCAGAGAAAAGCAATGGAGTGAGTAGATCACCCGAACACATTTCCCAAACTCTTATCTCAGTGGAATCAATCTTTACAATGTTCTCTCCAGAGTTAGGCCACATTCAGACGTAACGGAAAATTTCCACTATAAATTTTGTGGCAAATTTGCGGCAATTACGTAACGAATCTGCTGCAAAATTTGCACATTTGACAGTTAATTTAGACGTGATGAATATCACAGACGACGTGTCGCAGATTTCAGCCTTTGCTTTGCAAAGGCTGAAATCCACGGTGAAAATCCGCTGCTTCTCCGCAAAAGACTGTGCATGCTACGGCGTGTATTTTCCGCACCACAGCCTAAATTACGCACTGCTATTTTGCGCAACGTCCAAATAAAGTTACCTAAAAGGCTATAGTAAATACTGCGGATTTTCTGCAATGGCAAAATACAGTAAAAGAAAATTTGATGAGATTTGAACATATCTCATCCATACGCCATGTAAATGATGAGCGGGAAAAAACGCTCAGAAATTGAACTGTGGCTCCCTGGTTTAGCCCCACATCAAATCCCTTGGTGACACAGTGGGTTCCTCTGCAGGCCCCGTGACACAACATATACTTATTAAAAGGTACATAATAGGTCTCATGATTGGGGAATGAATTCACACGGGTTGTTTAGGATGGCCTCAGATGGTTGCTTATGCAGATAAACCTGGGTGACAGAACTCATATAAATATGTAGACTTTAATCTATTTTCAAACCCTTAGACACTCCCACCAGACGTGGTACATGGTAGACTCTCTGCTATCCAGGCTGGCACCTTCTTCCTCTCATCAACACCGTATATCAACTTGTGTATATACAAGAATAGGAAATGTCAGAAATTTTGTCAGAATATGTCCAGTGTAGCCTCACATAACAAAGTGCCCCAAGAACAAAGCGACTTTAGCCACTGAACAAGGACAATTTAAATAAAATGAGTCTTTGACATGAGTGCCATGAGTTATCTATTAGTGGCAATGTACAATGAAAAGAAGATGAGTAATGTTTAGGCTATAATGACACAACAGTGAAAAAAACGGCCATTAAATACGGATCAACTGTCAGTTTTTCAAAACCAATTTGCATCCGTGTGTCTCCAAATTTTCATCCATTTCCCATCCGTCTGACTATTTTTAACAGTCGTTTATCATCCGTTTGCCATCCGTTTTTCATGGCCGTTAAAAAAAAACCTGATGAATTTAATTTGTCAGGCTTTTGTCCCAACCCCCTGAAAATACCACAGTGCCCATGTAGATAGTTCCACAATGCCCTGTAGTTAGTGCCACAGTGCCCACTGTAGATAGTGCCCACATAGTGCCACAGTATCCACTGTAGATATTGCCCACATATAAGATGTCAGTACCCACATAGTACTACTGTGCCCATGTAGCTTGAGCCACACACAATGCCTATGTAGAGTGTTCCTTGTAGATAGTGCCACAGTGCACTTGTAGATTACGCCACATACTCCCCGTATAGAAAGCGCCACCCGCCAGGGATTTCGGTGTCTCAAAGCCTCTAACGTCACTTTCCATATATGGACAGTGACGTCAGGGGCTCCTCCAGGAGCAGAATCCCTGCTCTGCTCGGGGATTCTCACAAAGCCTTGTGAGGGCCAGGATCAGTTTTTAATGGCCGTCACAAGGATTGCCTTTTGAAAAACGGACGTTAAAAATGGATCCATTGATTTCTTTGGGGGCTGTTGGGCCGTGAAAATGGACGGTAATAAAATATGTTCTATTTTCTTACAGCCAGTATTCACGGGCCGTTAAAAAAACGACTGTGTGAATAGACTCATAGAACTTCACAGCTCTGAAAACGCCCGTGCCATCAAATGGTCGTTTTAAACTGTCGTGTGAATTTAGTCTTGGGCTTTTGTTTTCATGTCACCTAACTTGACCAAGAGTACAATTTATTTAATAGTTGGTCTCTGGAGATTTGATTGCTTCAAAGAAATGTATTACAAGTCTAAAATATTACATTACTCAGTGAAACATAGTGTAAGCTTGAATTATTTAATACATTTACATTTCATATTTTCTGTATTATTGTTGCCATAATAAAATGGCTCTGTGTTTGTTCCAGTAGATTATTTATGTCAATAAATACCCCCGCATAATTATACAGAACAACTAAAACTGTGTTTTTATGTATTTTTTTTTATTTTTGATTAAAAAAAGGAAAATACTGAAATTATATCTATATTCTTTAAACTAAAATTCTTATATCTGTAATATTTTTTTTAGGAAATATTGAAGATATACAGAAAGAATCAGAAAAGAACACCATAACTATTGATCACCAGTTTTCAGATGCAGAGGAATCAGATGGTGATGACGGAGATGATAATGATGACGACGACGATGAGGAGGATGATTTTGATGATAACCAGGGTGACTCAACACCAAAAACTAGATCAAGAAGTACAAGCCCTCAGCCTCCTCGATTTTCAACATTGTCTGTTACTGCTGCTTCATCATCACAAAGAGTATCACCAGAGGTCTCCATGGGTCACTCTTCCTTGATTAACTATTTGTCCACCATGCCTAGTATTCAGGTTACACATCTCATGACTCCAAGTGGAAACTCTCAAATGGTCAACTATGAAAAGCTTGTCCTTGCCAGTTTGGAACATGACAGAGAAAAAATGGATGTACCTGGCCCCAAGGATGAGGACTATATGCTTACTTCTGAACCTGGTTCATCTCCAAGGGACTTCTCATCTTGTAGCCGTCATTCCTCTCCAGGATATGATTCTTCGCCATGCAGAGATTATTCACCAAAGAGGTACCTATCACTTAGGGGAGATTTGTCCCCCAGAAGGCACTTATCACCACGAAGGGATGCTTCACCAATGAGACACCTGTCACCAAGAAAAGAAGCTGCATTAAGGAGGGAACTCTCACCACGAAGAGATGTATCACCACAACGTCATCTTTCACCATTAAGGCCAGTGTCACCTGGGAAAGATATGTCTACAGGGCGAGATCTGTCTCCTAGAAGAGAGAGGAATTACATGGCCAGCTTTAGAGCACTCTCTCCTAGAAGACGTTTACACCACAACACAAGTTTGCCAATGAGTCACTATTTGCACACAGACTCAGGATTATACGGCCCTGGAGTAAGTTATCCTATGATTTTTTATCTTTTTTTTACATAGCATTTATATTTGCTGTTTTAAAGCAATTCTCACAGCATATTACTTTTATTTTAGTAACTCAAATGTGAACTTATGTTTTAAAAAATAGGCAATTTCAATTTCCTAATATACATCTGTAAGAATTGATAACTTTTTGAGAGACCCAACAATAAACCAGGGGCTGGTGCCCACCTATGGCCTGTGAATCTAGAATACTGCCCATGTACAGCCTATGGAGCATCAGACATAGGCTGCCATAAACAGCCTTTGTATGCTGAATACCTTACCATGCAACAGTAAGGAACTAGCTTTCAATGCTGCCCTGCTCTATGATCAAATCTATTCCTCTTTTATATAGGGAAAAATTAGTTAGTATGATTTGATTTATTCTGAAAGGAGTTGAATATTGCACTCATACATTGTGTAATCTTGGCCCTTCATTCTGAAGCACCTATTGTATTTGGTCCAGATACAATGAATGACCGCAAAGGCAAATTTTCTGACGTATTAACACCCTTCTTTAGGCTAAAAAAAAGTAATTACTAAATATCAGTGTACATAGCATGTACAGCAAGGTCAATTATAGTAAAGTACAATACAGGTAGTAATCAAGGAGAAGGATGCTAGCAGTATTTCATATTATACATTATGCTATGTAATCAATTCAAATATTGGCATATGTCTGTACCCAGGGGCGTAACTAGGAAAGACTGGGCCCCATAGCAAACTTTTGACTGGGGCCCCCCTCCCCTGGGTGTCACACAACCCCCCCCTTGTAGATAGTGCCTTTTTTACAGCCCCACCTGTAGATAACGCCATACAGCCCCCCCTCTGTAGATAGCGCCATACATCCCCCTGTAGAGAACGCCATACAGCCCCCCTGTAGATAACGCCATACAGTCCCCCTGCAGAGAACGCCATACAGCCCCCCTGTAGAGAACGCCATACAGCCCCCCCTGTAGAGAACGCCATACAGCCCCCACTGTAGGGAACGCCATACAGCCCCCCCCTGTAGAGAACGCCATACAGCCCCCCCTGTAGGGAACGCCATACAGCTGCCCCCCTGTAGGGAACGCCATACAGCCACCCCCCCCTGTAGGGAACGCCATACAGCGTTCCCCCCCCTGTAGGGAACGCCATACAGCGTCCCCCCTCCCAAAAAAATGCGACCTACAGTGTGTCCTACAAAATACATGTATCCCCTCTCCACAGGATCTCCACAGGATAGGGGATACATGAGTGATCGCTGGCAGCGATAGGGAGAACGGGGGACTGAAAGTCCCCTGAACTTCTCCATGACAAACCTCTGACTTCCGGCGTCTGCGCAGCTCAATAAAAATGAAAGGAGCGCTGGTCACGCATGCGCACAAGCACGACCGGCGCTCCATTCATTTCTACGGTCTGAGGTTTGTGATGGAGAACTTCAGGGGACTTTCAGTCCCCCGTTCTCCCTATCAATGCCAGCGATCACACATGTATCGCCTATCCTGTGGAGAGGGGATACATGTATTTTGCTCTATTTTGCGCCTTCAGGACCAGACACCGTTTAGCCATTTTTGGCACGTGTTAGTTAAATGGCTATAACTTTTTTATTTGTTGGGCTAATGACGTGATTTTTGCGACGTTTTTTCCGTAGACAATGCAGGTTTCATTTTTATCGTTTTTATATACACCTTTTTTGCTATTTCAGAATTTTTATTCATAAAGTTTGAAAATAATAGTAAAAAAATAATGCCTCATGCCGCGGGCCCCGTAGCAGCCGCTACTGCTGCTACGGCGGTAGTTACGCCACTGTCTGTGCCATAGATGTAGATCAGCATACACAAAATCTGGAGAAGAGGTCTATGTGGGGTGATCCAATAGTGTGCAAGGGCCTATAGTTTTAGACCCATACGTACACAGAGTTCAAAACTACATATAGGTCAAATGCCGTCACGGCTGCATTAAAATCAATGCACGTTTATAGGGTTATTTTTTTTTTAATGTACAGTGTGAGCGAAACCGTGAAAAAATAGGACATGTCCTATTTTTGCCTGTTTTCCTGGATTCCTCAACGTTTTTCATGGCCAATTTGACACCCGTTCGCGTGAATACGGTCATAGGCTACACTCACACGACAGTGAAAAATTAACGGCCCATGAATACAGGCTGGCAAAAAATAGAATATTCTATTTTTGGCAGTTTTCACAGCCCAACGTCCCCATAGCAGTCAATGGATCCGTTCTTAACGGCCGTGTTTCGGTAATCAATTATTGTGACGTCCGATAAAAACTGATCCCAGCCGTGTAAGCACAGAGTCCAGGGAAACCCTTGATGTCTCTGTCCATATATGGACAGTGACGTCAGGGGATCACTCCAGAAGCGGAATCCCCTGCCAGAGTGTTGCCGACACTAGAGGGAGCGACTGTCGAGGATTGGAATCCTCGGCCAGAACGTTGCCGACGCCCTAGCTAGGGAGTGCACTCCTAGAGAGAGGCCCTGACGTCCCTGTCCACATATGGACAGGGGATTCTCCAGGTATGGAATCTCCGGCCAGAGTGTCGGCGATGCTCTGGCTTGGGATTCTGCTCCTAGAGTGAGCCCCAGAGGCTCTATCTACATGGTGGTGTGTGCGTCTAGAGCAGGGGTCTCAAACTCGGCCGGGTAAGTGGGCCACATATAGAAAAAATGGGAAGTTGACGGGCCGCATTACTTTCAAATTTGATACAATACAAAATTATTGTTAATCAATTAGTTATTTGAACTACTATAACACTATATTACTAGAATAATAATACTACATTACTATAATAATAGCGCTAGGTTTAAAATTTGAGATATTTCTCCACGTGCTTATTTCAACAATCCAGCTTTTCAGTTTAAGTGTCGCTAAATGCAGTCCGGCGGCTCAGTTAGCACACATGTCAAGATTGGGCAGCCCCTTTTTAGAGAGTGCCGCAGTGCCCTCTGTGGATGCTGCCGCAGTGCCCTCTGTGGATGCTGCCGCAGTGCCCTCTGTGGATGCTGCCGCAATGCCCTCTGTGGATAATGCAACACACCCCTAGATAAGGCCACAGTGCCCTCTGTAGATAAGGCCACAGTGCCCTCTGTAGATAAGGCCACAGTGCCCTCTGTAGATAAGGCCACAGTGCCCTCTGTAGATAAGGCCACAGTGCCCTCTGTAGATAAGGCCACTGTGCCCTCTGTAGATAAGGCCACAGTGCCCTCTATAGATAATGCAACACACCCCTAGATAATGCCAGTGTCCTCTTCAGATACTGCCACACACCCACTTGTAGATAATGCCACAGTGCCCTCTGTAGAGGCTGCCACAGTGCCCTCTGTAGAGGCTGCCACAGTGCCCTCTGTAGATGCTGCCACAGTGCCCTCTGTAGAGGCTGCCACAGTGCCCTCTGTAGAGGCTGCCACAGTGCCCTCTGTAGATGCTGCCACAGTGCCCTCTGTAGAGGCTGCCACAGTGCCCTCTGTAGAGGCTGCCACAGTGCCCTCTGTAGAGGCTGCCAAAGTGCCCTCTGTAGAGGCTGCCAAAGTGCCCTCTGTAGAGGCTGCCCCAGTGCCCTCTGTAGAGGCTGCCCCAGTGATGTCAGGGGCTTGCCCAGAGCTGGAGTCCCGGAGCAGAGCCGCTTCTGGCACTCTGCCTGGGATTCCAGCTCTGCTCCTGACATCACTGTCCATATATGGACAGAGATGTCAGGGGCAACCCCACAGCTGGAGTCCCAGGCAGAGCGCTAGTAGGCTCTTCCTAGGACTCCAGCTGTGCTCCTGACATCACTGGGACTCCTGCTCTGGGGAAGCCCCTGACATCATTGTCGATGTATGGACAGCGATGTCAGAGGCTTCCCCAGAGTCCCGGAGCAGAGCCGACACCAGCGCTCTGCTCGGGACTCCGGCTCTGGGGAAGCCCCAGACATCGCTGTTCATATGTGGACAGCGATGTCAGGGAATTCCACAGAGTCCAGGAGCAGAGCTGACACCAGCGCTCTGCTCTGGGCAAGACCCTGACACACTGTCCATATATGGGCAGCGATGTCAGGGAATTCCACAGAGTCCCGGAGCAGAGCCTGTACTAGCGCTCTGCCCGGGACTCCGGCTCTGGGGAAGCCCCAGACATCGCTGTTCATATGTGGACAGCGATGTCAGGGAATTCCACAGAGTCCCGGAGCAGAGCCGACACCAGCGCTCTGCTCGGGACTCCGGCTCTGGGGAAGCCCCAGACATCGCTGTTCATATGTGGACAGCGATGTCAGGGAATTCCACAGAGTCCCGGAGCAGAGCCGACACCAGCGCTCTGCTCGGGACTCCGGCTCTGGGGAAGCCCCAGACATCGCTGTTCATATGTGGACAGCGATGTCAGGGAATTCCAGAGTCTCGGAGCAGAGCCGATACTAGTGGCTCTGTGTCCCGCGGGCCGCAGATGACAGCCCCAGGGGCCGCATGCGGCCCGCGGTCCGCGTGCTTGAGACCCCTGGTCTAGAGGGTGGGGTGTGTGTGGCGCTATCTACAGGAGGTAGCGCTATCTACAGGGGGGGTGGCGCTGTCTACGGGGAGGGTGTTATCTTAAAGGGAGATGTGGCTCTATGTACATGGGCACTGTGGCACTATATGGGAATTATCTACAGGGGACACTGTGGCACTATCTATATGGGCACTGTGGCACTATCTATATGGGCACTGTGGCACTATCTATGTGGGCTCCATGGCACTTTATATGGCACTGTATATGTGGGCACTATGGCACTATGTGAACACTGGTGCTATCTATGTGGGCACGATCTACATGGGCACTGTGGTGTTTTCAAGGGGTTTGGACAAAAAAAACATAAACAAATGAAATCCATCCATATTTTTAAACGGAAAAACGGATGGCAAGCGGATAACAAATGGCCATTAAAAAACGGTCAGACAGACTTGAAATGGAAGAAAATTTGGAGGCACACTGATGCAAAACGGCAATGAAAAACTGACAGTTATATCCGTTTTGTTAAAAGTGCTGTTTTTTTTCATAATTTCAGGATTATCAGATGCCAAATTAACGGAAATTCACTGTAAATGTGATTCTATACATAAGCTGTAGCAACTTACAGTTTGCCATGCAGGAAAGAGTACAATCAGAACAAGGGATGTTTTATATTATAATAAATACTGTTCTAACAATTATTTATCATTGAGGCACATTATTGAGTGGTGATATTGTAAATTCTATTTAGTGTTGAGAATTTCTTTATTACTTCCTTTTTTTCTACTTATAATGAATTGCTTATTTAATAAACAATTTTTTCTTTATTTCTCCTGCAGAGTTTACGAAAGAACTGGCCACAGTTCCCATATGTAGGTCCTTATCCAGAAGACTTTCCTGGACACCAAAGCCATGGCCAAGCTCATGCTGGCCACAAAGACTATGTTTTCAGTCACCTGCCATTGCACTCACAGCAGCAAATACGAGCACCTTTACCTATGATCCCAATTGGCGGGATTCAGATTATTCATTCAAATTCAGAAATCCAGCCCAGTCCTCACTCCTCATCAACCACAACTTTGCACCTAAGCAGCTCAGATGAGAAGGCAATCCCATATTCAGAGTCATATATCCCATTGCGCCTTGAGAAACATTCTACTTCTGATTTTCCTCTTGGAGATCCTATACATGGAGCTGCCCCAACGCTCTTACCATCACCAGGGCAAAGCCCTTCGGACGAAAGCTCCAAACCTGCTGAGAGGGAGCAAGAGGAAAATATACGTACTTGCACAAAAGCCATTGCTTGCCTAAGGATTGCTACAGAAGAAGGTCTATTGCTGAAGCAAGACCAGCTGTCTCATCCTTCTGAGCCCAATCAAAAGACATTAGAAAGTGCACAGTTTGGCATTAGGCACTTTAGTGGACATGAGGCAGGCATGCCACTTGCATGCGCCTCACCCACCCATGTTGACTTGCACGGAGAGAAAGACAGTTTTGGTACATTACAGTCTACATTAGCTCATTCCAAATTCTATAGTAAGAGCATGGACATGACAAAGTTAGGATTTCAAGTCAGGAATGAAGAGCCATTGAGTACACCAGAAGGGAAAGACTTTGCAGGAGAGTCTACTAACTTGCATTGATTTGAATGGGCATGTAGACTATAAGATTTTAAAAAAAAACTCTTTTCTTGTAGAAAACACACTCATAGCATGTCTAATGTACTTAACGATGATTTGTTTTTGAAAGTACTTTTATTATATGAAAACAGATATCTATAAATATATAGACCTGTATATATACAAATAAGTCATCATGAGCCTGACCAAAACGAAACTCTTGTAATGGGTCTGGTACTTTTAATTGTACAGATGTTTGTGCCTTTTTCTTTACTTTGCTTATATTCTTATAAGCATTTTTAGCAGTACCCTGTATATATTTTAGAATTTGTGTATCTGCTTTGTAATAATTGTAATTTCATTCTTTTTTGGACACTTGGGCCTACATGTAAAAAGTAAAAAATAGCATCAATATATATGTGAGGTTGCACTAAAACATATTTTTATATGATTGAAACTCGACAGCTTTTATGTACAGCTCCAATCCTGTAATACTAATATTTATTTACTTTGTTTCATAAATTGTAAAAAATTTTCTTAATGTCGTGAATTGCTTTTTTCTATGTGAAGCATGGGGATTACTGTTGCGTAAATAGAACAAAAATGTATAGTGTAAGCAAGATATTTAACTGAAATATCATCTTATTATGCACTTCTGCATTGGTTAAACAGCAAAAATTACGGATATATCAGTCAGTTCTTTACTCTTGTAATTTTTTCGTCCCTTGTTTGCTGAATTGATTATGACTTAAGTGCTGATTGTGATTTTAAAATTATAGTAATGTAAAGCATTAAAAGTACAACCACGTGCTTATTGTGAGGTTTTCTTTCTCCAAAAGCTGTATGACACAGTTATAAATATATCATAAGTATATGGTTTTATGTGAACATTTTGCTTGGTATACTTCAATAATACATTTGGGAAACATTCCACCCCATGTATATGTACAAGTGCATCACTGGTACAGTTATATGTAACTCTGTTAGACACGTCACCCCAAAAAATGTATTGGAGTGTCTTTAAAAAAAGGTGACAAAGCACATCTGTGGACATGGGTTATTGTGCAATTTAGTGGATTATAATTCTGTGAAACGGAGTTTGTAATGCAGACATTAAGGAGTGTTCTTTAAAAAAGAAATAAATATACAGTTACATGCAGAAACTGTGTTGCACATTTATCATGCATATTGTGTTCAGACTGGAAAAGGCTATGGCTATGATTAATCGTGTATTTAGATGAACATGGTGGTGTTGTTTTCAATCCTTCTTTTCCCTCACATTCAAGGTGTAGCCCAGTGTCAAACCAGGTCTTACGCGACTTGCAAAAGAAATGCAAACTTTATTGATTACATGTAGCATCATACCGGTACAAGTTGAGAGAAATATGTTTGCACTAAATAAACAAAGATTATTATTATTATTATTATTATGATTATTATTATTACTACAGCAACTCAAATAACCATATATTCCAGCAGTTTCATGTAGAAGAGTATCTCTGAATGCACAGCACGTCAAACCCTGCATTGAATGATCTGCACATTCGGTTGCACACCTGTAAGCTAAAAATATAAACCATTTTACAAGGCCACAGTGTCACTAAAGCTGGACAGTCGAAGCTCATATGGTCACACAAATATAAATTTTGGATTGTGGCACTTTCTTTGGATTCCACTCGTCTTTCATCTGGGGTGTATAATATTAAAGACATAGCGTCCTTGACCCACATCATGTGTATGGCCATTAATAACAACATTGTGTAAATACCGACGTCTATCTGAATATTGTTGATAATCATGTCCATCAATTTAAAAACATTTGGATGTTTGTTTTATTAGTACAATCACCACAGAACAGAAGCTACTGGCTCACACAGATACACCAACATTTGTGGCATATACCATAAGTACCACACAGTCACAATAATGCATAGTCATATGGCTGAAAATGAAATGAAGCAGGATTACCACTTGAATAAATCTATCCCACCGTGTCTGGGATTTCAGATCCCACGATAAATGAAATGTAGGGCCACCGTTTGGGGTGTTCAATAAGCTATCAGTATAAGACTCGGCAATCTATAGTTTGAATAATTGTATTTTTTATTTTGCAATCCACAGTTTTATAAACCTTTTTGGTCTAGCAAGACCTTCGTCAGATTTAACCTATTGAAGTAAAGAAAACCAGAATATAAATTTCACTAATGTGTTACATTAAAAACATCATGTTGATCACATAAGCGTTCAAAGTTATAGAACATAATAGTGGATAGACCACGAGACCAAATAGGGTAGATCACTCTGTTTGCTGTCAATATTGAGATATGCTAGACTACAATTGTTATAGATTTTACAACAAGATTTAAATATAAAAAAGTAAAGTCAAACAAATAATTCCACTATTTCTCAATGATGCACTAACATACAATGCATTCGGAAAGTCTTCAGAGCCTTTACATTTTTTTCACATTTTGTTACGTTGAGGCCTAGTACTAAAATAAAAAAAAATGCTAGTCTTTCCCCATCATTCTGCACTCAATACCCCATAATGACAAAGTGAAAACAGAATGTTGGTAATCTTTGCTAATTTTTTGAAAAGGAAATACGAAAATATTGCATTGACATAAGTATTCAGACCCTTTACTCAGTACTTAGGTGAAGCTCCTTTGGCAGCGGTAACAGCCTCCAGTCTTCTTGGGGATGATGCCACAAGGTTTGCACACCTGGATTTGGGGATTTTCTGTGATTCTTCTTTGCAGATCCTCTCCGGTTGGATGGGGACCATCTGTTGACAGCTATTTTCAGGTCTCTCCAGAGATGTTCGATTGGGTTCAAGTCAGGGTTCTGGCTGGGCCACTCAAGGACATTCACAGACTTGTCCCTAAGCCACTCATATGTTGTCCCAGCTGTGTGCTTAGGGTCATTGTCTTGTTGGAAGGTGAGCCTTCGGCCCAGTCTGAGCTCCAGAACACTCTGGATCAGGTTTTCATTGGGGATGGTATTGGGCAGGTGATGAGCAGCGCCTGGTTTCCTCCAGACATGACGCTTAGCATTAAAGCCAAAAAGTTAATCTTGGTTTCATCAGTCTAAAGAATCTTGTTTTTCACAGTCTAAGAGTCCCTTAGATGCTTTTTTTGTAACTCCAGGCAAGCTTTCATGTGTCTTTTACTAAGGAGAGGCTTCTTTCTGGCCAGTCTGCCATGAAGCCCAGATTGGGGGAGTCCTGCAGTGTTGTTTGAATTTCTGGAAGTTTCTTCTATCTGCACACAGGATCCTTAGAGCTCAGCCAGAATGACCATAGGGTTCTTGGTCACCTCTCTAGCCAAGGTCCTACTCTCTCGATTACTTAGTTTGCTGGGGCGGCCAGCTCTGGGAAGTACTGGTTGTTCCAAACTTCTTTCATTTAAGAATTATGGAGACCACTGTGCTTTTGGGAACTACAGAAATTGTTTTGTACCCTTCTCCAGATCTGTGCCTCCACACAATCCTGTCTCTGTCTACAGTCCGTTCTTTCCCCCACGTTTGGTTTTTGCTCTGATATGCATTGTCAGCTGTGAGTTCTTATAGAGACAGGGGTGTGTCTTTCCAAATCATGTCGAATCAAATGAATTTACCACGGGTGGGCTCCAATTAAGGTGTAGAAACAATTCAAAGATGATCTGGAGGCAGGGGTCTCAAAATCGGCCTGGTAAATGAGTTGCACATAGAAAAAAATTGAGGTTGACAGGGCGCATTACTTTAAAATTTTATACAATACAAAATTGTTGTTAAACAATTAGTTATTTGAACTACTATAACAATACCAATTTACTATATTATACTATAAATTTGCGAGTGTACTCCACGTGCTTCTTTTAACGATCCAGTTTTCCAGTTTAAGTGTTACTAACTGCTCAGTTGGCAGACACAAGAATGTCAAGATTGGGCAGCCCCTTTTTAGATAGTGCCACAGTGCCCTCTGTAGATAATGGCACAAACCCATAGATATTGCCACAGTGTCCTCTGTAGATAATGCCACAGTGTCCTCTGTAGATAATGTTACAGTACCCTCTGTAGATAATGTCACAGTTCCCTCTGTAGATAGCGCCACCCCCCTAGATATTTCCACAGTGCCCTCTTTAGATAGTGCCACAGTGCCCTCTGTAGAAAGTGCCACCTCCCCTAGATAATGCCACAGTGCCATCTGTAGATAAGGCCACAGTGCTCTCTGTAGATAATGCCACAGAGCCCCTTGTAGATAGTGCCACATCCCCTTGTAGATAGTGCAACACACACCCCCTTGTGGATAGTGCTACACATACACACCTCTATAGATAGTGTCTCACACATCCCACCCTGTAGATAGCTCCATTGTGGCAGCCCCCTAGGAGTGGAATCCCCCGCCTGAGCGTTGCCGTTGCTCTGGCCGGGGATTCCTCTTCTGGAGGAGCCTCTGACGTCACTGTCCGTATAAGGGTAGTGACGTCCGAGGCCACCTCTAGGAGCGGAACCCCCGGCCAGAGTCTTGGCAATGCTCTGGCCCAGGATTCCTCTCCTGGAGGAGCCCCTGACGTCACCGTCCACATATGGACAGTGACGTCAGGGGCTCCTTCATCGGACTTCCTGGCCAGAGTGTCGGCAATGCATTGGCTGGGGATTCCACTCCTAGAGGGCACCCCAATAGAGCAATCTACAGGGAGGGGGGTGTAGTGCGGTCGACAGGATGGGGAGTGTGGGGCGCCATCTACAGGCGGGTGGCATTATCTACAAGGGAGCTGTGTGGGGTGCTATATACAGGGGGGTTGGCACTTTGTACGGGGGGTGCGACACTTCCTACAGGGTGTATGTGTGGCGCCCCGCCTCCGGCCTGTTCTCTGTTGTGCCAAATATATCTTGTGAGCCGCATGTTTAAGACCCCTGATCTAAAGAAATGAGAGGCCCCAGAGATAAATTTCATATGTCATAGCAAAGGGTCTGAAAACGTGTGTCAATGCAAAATTTGTTTTTACTTTGTCATTATAGGATATTAAATGCAGAATGATGTGGAAAAACTTGATTTTTTAAAATTTTATTTTAGCACAAGGCCTCAACATAACAAAAGGTTAAACAAATGAAAGGGTCTGAAGTCTTTCCAACTGCACTGTAGATATTGTATATGCTCAATATTCTCAATGGTGTAAATAAATGCAAGTACACTAGGAGAACCTCCCAGGATAAATAATAAACGCAACTATTGTATGGCTATGTTCACACGGAGTATTTTGGGGGAGGAATATCTGCCTCAAAATTCTGTTTGGAACTTTGAGGCAGATATTCCTCTCCCTGCACGCCGATTTTCGCTGCAATTATCGCGCCGTTTTTCGCCCGCGGCCATTGAGCGCCGCGGGCATAAAACAGCGAGAAATACGCTTTCTCCTGCCTCCCATTGAAGTCAATGGGAGGTCAGAGGCGGAAGCACCCGAAGATAGGGCATGTCGCTTCTTTTTCCCGCGAGGCAGTTTTACTGCTCGCGGGAAAAAGACGCCGACGCCTCCCATTGAAATCAATGGGAGGCGTTCTCGGGCCGTTTTTGCCGAGTTTTGCGACGCGGTTTCCGTGTCAAAAAACTCTGCAAAATACCCCGTGTGAACATAGCCTATAACTCCGTAATTTCTCTGATTAAGTCTACTTGTATACAAATATCATAGTCAACAGAAAAAGCAAATAAAAATACATTGATTACAGTCTAGTTGCATTTACATCATATACCAAGGTGCCCAAAGTTTCGAACATATAAAAAGATGCTCAAAGTTTACAAAAAAATCCTAATAATAATCGTATTCTTACCGGATTGCTGTGTTAGAAAAGTTTCACAAGGATAGTCATATAACACGCTCTCATGCACAACCTCCATCGCTGTAGTGAATGGCGCCAATTGTGAGTGGTTTGACGGACTATTTAAACAATTACTGACAATCATGTGACTGAAGAACGTCTGTGACGTGCAACGTCATAGCGTTCATTGATCAAGTGATGCGTCATAACGTACTTCGCGTCGTGACAAGTGCTATATGGTGAGACCCTCTTTTATTAACTTCAAGTCTGAAGTGGCTGCATAACGTGGGCAATGTGAAATCGGTCTATAGCAGATAAGAATCAGATTATTCAGCGTTATCGGACCGGAAATAAATTGGTCACATATTTAATATGCAGATAGTCTGTATATTCTAATGAACTACCTCTCGCAATTCATTAAGATGAATAGGGCATCTTCTTCAAATCACAAGGATAAATTCTACTGAGCCTGACAAAGAAAATAAAAAAATAAAGATATTCTATTATGCACTAAATGCAATATTTTCTTAGAAAATCTATTTACAACCGTCCTATAGATATGTATGTCACATTCCCTATTTAGTCACTGGGGCACCAGTGCCTGCATAATGTGATTCCAAAAAGCTTCTCTTAATTTAAGGCCTAATGTACACGATGGTAGTGGTGTGCACGGGCCGTGACTTTCGGCTTGGACGGCCACGAAGTGTCACCCGCGGCCGCCCGCAAATCGCGGGCCGTGCACATGGTCGCATGCATTCATTTCTATGAGCCTGGACTGCAAAACACGGCTGTAATAAGACATTTTCATTCTTTTTGCGATCCAGGCTTCTGGGCAATGCACGGACTGTGGAAACCAAGGTCGTGTGCATGGGCCCATTGAAATGAATGAGGCTGCAATTCACCCGCAGATTTGCGGGTGTATTGCGGCCGCAAAAATACGTTCATGTGCATGGTGACATAGTTGCTATATATATTCACCATCCCTATGAGGAGCAGAAACCTTGTATGTTGGTATTATTTAGCACTCTATTGGGGAATTTACTGAGGCATTGTGTGGCACTGCTCCTCAGGCACTGGACAATACATGATTTTTGCAGTGTATTGTGGTGGCACTCAATAGCATTTTTATTCAGGCAGCTGTATTATAGTTGCACTGTTAGCTTATAATTAGACATTGTATAGATGTGTCCTTCATTACCTTTCCTCTTATCTCAACATATCCTGAGATGTGTGGCACGAGATGACCAGCTTTAAAAAAACAACAACATGATTTTGCAATACTCTGTCCCAAGATATTTATGCTGTATGTGTCTATGTGTGGCCATCCAGTGGTTGTGTTGTGAGTTGCAGCCTGTCAAGGGTATTGCGTACATGTCGTGAAATTATATTGAATTGTTTTCAGAAGTTCGAGTCCTTAACCAAATTCAAGCAAAGAAAAGGGTGGACACATCCGTATGGTTTGATTAGCTGCACAATGTATGACCGTACACCATATGGAGGAGGGGTGCTGACAGAAGGTACCACACAGGGCATCATCTAACATAAGGCTAGCTCTGATGGAATGAAGAACCAAAAATTTGTCTTAAAACAAATACATAAATAAAAAAAATAAAAAAATCTCTCTCTTCTAGTAATAAAGAAGATACTCGCTCACAATTTTTGAATATATAAATACATAGATAATCCATAAAGCTAGTCTGAAATATCACAATTTATTAGTTATACCATAGAACAAATCATCAATAACTAAATCTTTAAATGGCAAGTCCATTAGTAGGTTTACATCATAAGCGAATCCCTAGAACAGACTTAGGATAGGACCCCAAATTAAATAATGAGTATTTAACTGAAAAAGCAACCTCAATACCAATGGTGTAAAAAGCATGGTTAGGCTAACACAATACTTTGCATGGCTTCAGCCTTAACCCCTTCAGGACACAGCCTATTTTGGCCTTCAGGACGAAGCAGATTCTTTTCAAATCTGACATGTTACTTTATGCTGTAATAACTTTGGAATGCTTTTACCTATCCAAGTGATTATGAGATTGTTTTCTCGTGACATATTGTACCTTATGTTAGTGAAAAAATGTGGTCGATAAATTCAGTATTTATTTGTGAAAAACACCATCATTTGCAAAAATTTGCATTGCTAAATTTAAGGGCACGGCCAGATGTGGCGGAATTGCTGTGGAATTCCGCTGCGGACAGTCCGCAGTGGAATTCTCCAGCAAAAATTTGCATTGCTAAATTTAAGGGCATGGCCAGACGTGGCGGAATTGCTGTGGAATTCCTCTGCGGGCAGTTTTCCAGCGGCCGTTTTTTACAGTTGTTTCAATACATTTTTAGGCAAGTTAGTTCAGACGTTGCGGAAAACTCCGCTGCGGACCATAGGTCGGTGCAGAATTTTCCCTCCGCCACATACACTGTCTGTTGTGGAGAAGAAGCGGAATTTCACTGCGGATTTCATCCTTTGCAATGCAAAAACTGAAATCTGTGGCAAGTCCGCTGTCTTTTCTGCAACGTCTGAATTACCTGTCAAATATGCAAATGTTGGTGCAGATTCGTTGCGTATTTGCCCCAAATCTGCACCAACATTTGCAGCGGAAAAACTCAGCCACATCTAGCCGTGCCCTTAATGTATCTGCTTGTAAGACAGATAGTAATACCACACTAAATAGTTGCAAGTTAACATCCCCCATATGTCTACTATATGTTTGCAGCGTTTTTTAATCTTCCCTCTATTTTTCTAGGAAGTTACAAGGCTTAGAACTTTAGCAAAAATGTCTCACATTTTCTTGAAAATTTCAAAAGGATATTTTTTCAGGGACCAGTCAGTTCTAAAGTGGCTTTGAGGGCCTAAGGGTATGTGCACACACAAAATCAAAAACGTCTGAAAATACGGAGCTGTTTTAGAGGGAAAACAGTTCCTGATTATCAGACTTTTTTTAAGCTACTCGCGTTTTTTTCGTGGCGTTTTTTACGGCCGTTTTTGTAGCAGTTTTTCTATAAAGTCAATGAAAAACGGCTCCAAAAACTAAAATGAGGCGTAAAAATCGCCCGAGATACGCCTAAAAACACTAACCCTTTCACATGAATTAAAGCAAAGTAGAAGTGACATTTACAAATTTAATTTTTTTTGCCAAATTTCATTTGTAATATTTTTTTGTTGTACCATAGAAAGTTTTACCAGAGAAATGCAACTCAATATCCATTGCCCAGATTCTGCAATTTTTAGAAATATCCCACGTGGGCCTTGCGTGCCAATGGAGTGAAACACAGGTAGAAAGGTAGAAAACGAAAACAAACGAGACCCCATTTTTGAAACTGCACCCTCAAGGAGTTTATTTAGTATATAGTTAGCATTTTGACCACACTGTTTTTTTGCTAAATTTATTGGAATTAGTCCGTAAAAATAAAAATCTACATTTTTTTTGTGAAAATGTTTACATTTTTACAAGGAATAAAAGAGAGAATGCATCCCAATATTTGTAAAGCAATTTCTCTTGACTACGGCAATACCCCACATGTGGTCATAAATATTTTTTCATTACAAATTAATTAACCCTTTCAGGACTGATCCATTTTATGCTTTTTCATTTTCGTTTTTCACTCTCCGCCTTTCAAGAGCCATAACTTTTTTCTTTTTGTGACAATAGAGTGGTGTGGGGGCTTATTTTTTTTGCGGGAGGAGTTGTAGCTTCCATTGACACCATTTAAAGTACCTTATAATAATTTGCGGGCTAAAATTGGAAAAAACTGATTCCTCAATAGTTTTTTGGGTTCGTTTTTAGGGCTTTCACCGTGCAGTAAAACGTCAACTGACACAGGTAGCGTATGGAGCGGACTAATGTACGTCAGCCGGCTCCATACATCAACCCCCACACAACAACGTGCTGTTAACATAGTGCACGAAGGCAGCGGATGGTGCAAAGTGAAAATTGCAATTTTCCACTGATATGCCATTTAATATGTTGTGCCAAGTTTGTGCCACTGTAGACAAATACCTCATAAAATGTTAAATGTGTTCTCCCGGGTATGGAGATGCCATATATGTGGCCATACAACCGCGTCTTGTAGGGCTCAGAAGGGAGGGAGCGCCATTTAGTATTTTAATTTATAATGTGGGGGTATATGTATGCTGTGCGGAGTACATCAGGGCATAATAAGAGGGTATAATAATGTGATAAATAAATAATAATTCATAGATGTGTGGCCGTTGTCGCACTGATAAATTGTGCCCAATCTTATCCGCTTTTTGAATGCTCTGCAAAGCCAGAACGTTTTTTGTTATTTTTCCAACGGAGCTGTTAGGGTTTATTTGTTGCGGGACAATCTGTAGTTCTCATTAATACTATTATGGGGTACATGCGATTTTTTGATCACTTTTTATTCCATTTTTTGGCAAGAAAGTGGTCAAAAACCATCAATTCCGACAATATTTTTTATTCTTTTTTTTACAGTGTTCAACGTGAACTTTAAATTACAATTTTTCTTTAGTCCGCGGGTTGATATGATTACTGCGATACCATATGTATATAGTTTTTTTTTTATGTTTTGCAGTGTCTGCTTTATAAAATCACTTTTTAAAATAAATAAAAATTCTAATCATTTTTTGTGTTGCCATATTCTGAGAGCCATAACTTTTTTATTTTTCCGTAAAAAAAGGTGTGTAAGGACTTGTTTTTTGCGAGACTGGTTGTAGTTTTTATTGGTACTTTTTTTGGGGTACATGTTACTTTTTGATCACTGTTTATTCTATATAAATACCAAAATATAGTGATTCTGGCATTGTTTGTTGTTTTTTTGCGGTGTTCACCGTTCGGGAAAACGGATATAGTTTTATAGTTTGGGTCGTCACGAACGCGGTGATACAAATATGTGTACATTTGTTTTTTAATGTTTTCATTTTTTTACTACAATAAAAACTTTTTGGGCATTGTGACGTCATAGTTGTGCTGATGTAACTACACCTATGACGTAAAATGTGTTTTATGAAGTCATAGGCGTGGCTTAGCCTTAAAGAGCCAGTACATCAGTATTGCATGCACTGCCACATTAAGGCCAAACCCTGACTTATTATAGGAAAAAAAGCGGTTCTTGTTTTTTTAACTTATATCTTCACTTTTTTTTTTTGTCCCACTAGGGGACATAAAGGCCTGCAGCACTGATCGCTGCTATAATACATTACTTTACCTACATAGTGTAATGTATTATAACTGTCATTGTGACGCTAGCAGTCACTCTGACAGGAAGCCTATAAGGACCAGCCGGAGGCTATTGTCTGGCCTCCGGCTGCCATGACCGCCATTGGCAACCCCCACGATCGCATCGTGGGGGCTGCCAATCAGCTACAAACCCCCTAAATGCAGCGATCGCAATAGATCGCCACATTTAAGGGGTTAATTGCCAAAATCAGCAGCGATGGACCGCTGCCTGACAACAGTGGAGTGTCAGCTGTCGGAGCACACTGTCATTGTTTGGCCTCCGGTTGACAACCGTCAGCAGCTCCCACAATGGCATCGTGGGGGCTGCCGATCTGCTACAAACCCCCTAAATGCAGCGATCGCAATCGATTGTCGCATTTAAGGTGTTAATTGCGAAAATCAGCGGCGATGGACCACTGGCCAGCAACAGTGGAGTGTCATCAACAGTGTGCATCAGGAACCACTCAGTGACTTCCTGTCAAAGACAGAATCACGAAAGACACCCGGAGCACATAGCGCACCAACTGTGGAGAGGCTGAGGGCACAGATGAGATAAACAAAAGTTGTCACCTGGTGGGGTTGTGCTAGGGGCACAACACCCTGGTATGCGTATCTGCGGTGAAGGTAGAGGGCTGCTGCTGATAATCTGCTCCAGGACCTCCAAGACTCCATTGGTAGATTGATACAAAAGGGTGAAATATATTGGATATTTGCATTTTTCAGCACTGTCCTGGGTATCCGTGCGTGATGGTTACCTCTTCAGTTGGGGTAGAGGTTCCCTTAGAGGGAGATTCATTTCTCAAATATTGATGCAAAGCAAGGTATCAAATTATACATGCATTTATTCCATTAATCAATAGTAGCTAAGCATTTCAAGATCGAACTGATCTCTTCCTCAGGCTGACGAAACACATATTCAAAGCTGTAGTAACAGCATAGTTTTATAAAAGAAAAGAAATTGCCAAATTAGGTGGGGGAGGTGGGGGATCAAGGGTTAGAAGGTCAACTTGTGAAATAGTAAGTATACATAACAAGGTAAGAGATGAAAAAGGAGGTTATAAACAAGGATGATAATGTTCCCCATTTTATTGGGACTAAATTAGAACAAACATAGGTCATAGTAAATATTGGTGATGTGAAATGCGGGACTGGTGGATTTATGCGGATGTCCGTGTTGTGGAAAGCTGGGTACCTGTGTGGTGTTCCACATGGCCTAGGAGTGCTTCTTAAAGGGGTTTTCCACGGAGACACAATTTTTGCTGCGGGCAGTGCAACGGAACTGTGTTATATGAAGGTACATGAAGATAATGGGGTGGCATTGAAGCATAATCAAAGAATTGAGGAGGCTGTGGGCCATTAGGATGACTCAAACTCGGGTATACGTCAGAAGTCCCTGGTTTGAGGCATCCTATTGGTCTACAGCTTCCTTAATGCCCGTGCCGTTCATTCTCTGCTTATGCTTCAATGACGTCACCATTTCCTTCGCTTTCATGCTATTCTTCAGTGCTCGGGTTGAGCAGCGCACGAGCACTGAGGAATAGCATGAAAGCGAAGTAAATGTTGCCAGCATTGAAGCTTAAGCAGAAAATCGACAGGGCGGGCATTAAGGAGGCTGTGGACTAATCTAATAGGATGCCACAAACCCAGTTATATGTGAGAGGTCCCGGGTTTGAGGCATCCTATTGGTCCACAGATTCCTCACTGCATGCGCCGTTCATTCTTTGCTTATCCTTTAATGACAGACCTGTGTCGATGCTCAGTGAGGTATTGAACAATATACAGAAAAAATAGACCACATACGGCGCTGCTACATATGAAGTCAAAGGAGTTTGAGATTATGTAAAGTGGAAATTTAATAGTGAATTTAATAATAAGGCTACGCGTTTTGACGCTGGACTAGCGTCTTCCTCAGGCCATACATAAAACAAACAGTGTTGCTCCTTAAATCCGAGATATTTGAAAAAACCGCCATGGTATAGGGGTCAAAGTGCGGTCATGACGTCATTGCAAGATAAAAACACCATAAATAACTTGTTCAAATGTCACATTGGTAAAGCAAACCATCATCATAAAAATAAATATATAAAAATGCAAACAATATAAATGAAACATCAAAAGTATAGATCCCAAAAATTGGAAAACTAGCAATACGTGCAAAGCTTCACAGCGCCAATAGAAGCGTGATGGTCGAAGATCTATTAAATAATCCACAAAACAGTTACACTAGTTGTAATAAAAGTAAAATATTAAGACAATGTCACATTAATCACAACCATAAATTAAGGGACCCGAGAACACAAGGGTATCAATTCCCCGCCGGCTGCACAGGTACAAAGGCAACGGCTGAATTGCGTCCCTGGTGTTAAGGCAACCAAAGCGGATACGGAAGTCGAGAGGGGACAAAGAACAGCTGCAAGTCTGGTGATTAACAGAAGAATTACCACAATATGTGGCAAAAAAATTAAATAATCTTTTTAAGATACTGATACTTAAAGCGTAACTGACGTATGGATCTTAGAGATTAGGTGATCATTAACAAAAAAGCACATTACAGCGGTTGGTGATGTTAAAATAGATTTAAAAAAATTAGCATATAGCAGTATGTCATAAAACATAAAAATACAAGCAACAGATCTAAATTCACGAATCAAAAAGCCAGAACAATATAATAAAATATAAAATAACTTAAAGGATAAAATTGAATTTGGTAGGTTAGAAAATACGGAATATGCCTCTGATAAAAGGTGTGTAATGCCTCCTTAATAACTGGGATTGATTTTATAGGGTATAGACTCATTAATCAAGTGAGGATTCTGAAATATCATTCCTGGGTGTAGGGTAGAGGGTTTAAAAATCCAATAGTTCGCCCTTTGTTTTAGTTTGTTAAATGTATTTGGAGTATCAGGGGAGATTTGTTCAATAGGGGTAATGGAAATTGTATCAAATTGGCAATTATGTGTGGAAGCTCAGTGACGTGAGACACTGTGCTTAACCCCTTATTAACATTAAACCTATGTTTATTAATTAATATTGCAGGTTGCAAGAACATTCAAGAAGATAAACTACAAAAGTACTTCCACTATTAAGAAACAATCTAATTGGGAATGATTCAGTAGTGACAGAGGAAGTATAGGTATCCTTCCTGTGTGTAATATTAGCACAACACAAACACCGTGAATGACCACATTTAAAAGAACCATGTAATGTAGGGAACATTTTAGGAGCAGATACTTTGGGATTATGTACTCTACTCGGTGCGAGGATGTTTCTCAAGGACTGTGACAGTCTTATGCTGGGTTCACACGACCTATTATCAGGCGTAAACGAGGCGTTTTACGCCTCGAATTACACCTGAAAAGACGGCTTCAATACGTCGGCAAACATCTGCCCATTGCTTTCAATGGGTTTGCCGACGTACTGTGCCGACGACCTTTAATTTTAAGCGTCGCTGTCAAAAGACGACGCGTAAAATGACTGCCTCGGCAAAGAAGTCCAAGACACTTCTTGGGGCGTAATTTGAGCCGTTTTTCATTGAATCCAATGAAGAACAGCTCCAAATTACGGCCGTAATTGACGCCTCGCAAAACGCGAGTACGAGCAATTACGTCTGAAATGCAGGAGCTGTTTTCTCCTGAAAACATCTCCGTAATTTCAGACGTAATGGTCGTTATCGTGTGCACATACCCTAAAAGTGATATTTGACTTATCAGGAAGTTAGTCTTTTAAAAACGGGTCAGTCTTGAGAATATGCCAATGTTTGGATAAAATGGATCTAACAGATTTATTCCCAGTGTTAAAGAATGTGATGAAATTATTTTTGCATCTAGTTTCATCATTTTTCGATAGAGTCTGATTGATGCAAAACTCTTGTGTGAGGTTTGCAGCTTTAAAACTTGCCCCCTTAATCAAATTAATCTGATTATTTTTTTCTTTAAACCTTTTTTTTAGGATATTACATTCAGTTATAAAATTATTTTCGGATGAACAATTCTTTCTCACCCTTCTAAATTGACCAAACTGTATTATTTTTTTTTATCTAAGAAGGATAATGAGCAATTCTAAAATCAATGTAGCTATTTACATCCACGGATTTGAAATGTGTCTTAGTCGAAAAATGGCTGAAAACACTGTAAACATACCCTAACCATTATCAACGCTGATCGTGAGGTCCAAAAAATCTATAGATTTAGTGGAGATGGTATGTGTAAAAGACAATCCAAAAGTGTTGGAGTTCAATGCCTCAATGAACGAAGAAGCCTCACTTTCTGTAAAGGATTTGCCAGACACAGCTTCTGTGTCGACGCCCGTGGTTAATCAGTCTGCATCTGCTCCTAGGTCTGATAGAGTGACTCGATCTGCTACCACTCAGGCTGGTAGGCTGAGGAGTGGGAGAACCTATCACAGCCTGGCCAGACGGTTCTAGCTCCCGCCCTCGGTCTATGTATATCTTCATTTGCTTCTTGTCTTTGCCTGTGATTCTTTCTTGTTTCCTGGCTCTGCTGTTCCAGCTATTACTATTGACCTCTGCTTCATTTTGACCCTGGCTTTACTGACTACGCTCCTGCTCTGCGCTTGGTACCTCGTACACTCCTGGTTTGACTCGGCTCGTTCACTACTCTTGTTGCTCACGGTGTTGCCGTGGGCAACTGCCCCATTTCCCTTAGCTTCTGTGTACCCTTGTCTGTTTGTCTGTCGTACACATACTGAGCGTAGGGACCGTCGCCCAGTAGATTAGGGCTCACCTGTCTGTCTCCCTACCCCGCCATTACATAATCACAGGCCCATATACCATTTCTAACCTGGTTCCTACTACTATGGACTCCCTTGAGACCCTGGCTCAGCAAATGCAGGGTCTTTCCCTACAGGTCCAAGCCCTGGCTCAGAGGTGCGACCAGCATGATGCTAACTAGCTAGTGCCCTCCACCTCACCTCTTGAACTCCATCTCAAGTTGCCTGACTGGTTCTCAGGGGACCGGAAGACTTTTTTCTCCTTTTCGGGAGAGTTGTAGACTCTATTTCCGTCTAAGGCCCCACTCCTCAGGTTCTGAGAGCCAGCGAGTGGGTATAATTGTCTTCCGGCTCCAGGACGGTCCCCAAGAATGGGCCTACTCCTTGGCTCCTTACACCCCTGAACTTTCCTCTGTTTACCTTTTTTTTCAGCTCTCGGGCTTATCTATGACGAGACTGACAAGACTGCCTTTGCCGAGAGTCAGCTGGTGACCTTACGTCAGTGTAAGAGACCCGTTGAAGAGTACTGTTCTGACTTTAGGAAGTGGTGTGTGGCTTCTCGCTGGAATGACCCCCCTGCCTTGAGGTGCCAGTTTAGATTGGGTCTGTCGAACGCCCTGAAAGACCTGTTAATTAGCTATCCCTATTCTGATTCTCTAGATCAGGTTATGGCTTTAGCGGTACATCTTGACCGACGTCTCAGGGAACGACGACTTGAAATTTTTGGTACCTTCTCCTCTGGCTCACCCCATGATGGCTCCCGAGGTTCCGTTGCTTCGTTCTTCCACGGAAAACTCGGATGAACCAATGCAACTCGGGGCCTCCGTGTCTCCCCAACAACGTAGAGAGCTCCGCAGGAAGAATGGTCTCTGCTTCTACTGTGGGGATGACAAGCATCAAGTGAACAACTGTCCTAGGCGTAAGAATAAGCAGCCGGAAAACTTCTGTGCCTAAGTGACCATCGGGGAGGTCGCTTGGGTGCACAGGTATTTCCCATAAATATGAAACCTAATAAGATCTTGCTTCCCTTTCAGGTCTCTTTTGAGGGTAGGTCTTCCACCGGCAGTGCCTTCGTGGATTCAGGGTCTTCTGCTAATATTATGTCTGTGGAATTTGCTATGTCTCTAGCTATGCCATTGATTGATTTGCCTAAACCTGTCCCGGTAGTGGGTATCGACTCCACTCCACTTGCTAATGGTTATTTTATGCAGCATACCCCTGTTTTTGAACTCATTGTTGGCTCCATTCATTTGGAGCAGTGTTCTGTACTGGTGATGCAGGGATTATCGTCCAATTTGGTTTTAGGCCTACCCTGGTTGCAGATGCATAATCCCATGTTTAACTGGAGTACTGGGGATCTTACTAAATGGGGTAATGAATGCATGACGTCCTGTTTTTCTGAGGTGAACAATCTACCTGAGTTTATTCAGGACTTCGCTGATGTTTTTTCTAAAAAGACCTCCGAAGTGTTACCTCCTCATAGAGAATACGATTGCGCAATCTATTTGGTATCAGGAGCTAAGCTCCCTAAGGGTAGGATATTTAATCTCTCTTGTCCCGAACGTGAGGCCATGAGAGAATATATCCAGGAAAGCCTGGCCAAGGGTTACATTCGTCCCTCTACTTCTCCGTTAGGTGCTGGCCTTTTCTTCGTAGGGAAGAAGGATGGTGGTCTTAGGCCGTGCATCGATTACCGAAACTTAAATAAGGTCACTGTAAGGAACCAGTATCCCCTTCCTTTGATTCCTGATCTCTTCAATCAGGTTCATGGGGCCCAATGGTTCTCTAAGTTTGATCTTCGGGGGGCTTAGAACCTTATCCGAGTCAGAGAAGGGAATGAGTGGAAGACTGCGTTTAACACGCCCGAAGGTCATTTCGAATACCTCGTAATGCCCTTTGGGTTGTGTAATGCTCCTGCGGTCTTCCAGAATTTCATAAATGAGATTTTAAGAGACTACCTGGGGGTATTTCCTGTTGTGTACCTTGATGACATACTTGTGTTTTTCAAGGACTGGTCCTACCACATTGAGTATGTCAGGAAGGTGCTCCAGGCCCTTCGGGAAAACAAACTTTTTGCTAAATCCGAAAAATGTGTGTTTGGGGTGCAGGAGATACCATTTTTGGGTCAAATCCTCACTGCTAATGAATTCCGCATGGACCCTGCCAAGGTTCAGGCTGTGGCTGAATGGGTCCAACCTGCCTCACTGAAGGCGTTATAGTGCTTCCTGGGGTTTGCTAATTATTACAGGAGATTTATTGCTAACTTCTTGGTCATCGCTAAGCCTCTTACGGATCTTACTCGCAAAGGTGCTGATCTCCTCCACTGGTGTAAAGGATCTGCCAGACACAGCTTCTGTGTCGACGCCTCTGGTTAATCAGTCTGCACCTGCTCCTAAGTCTGATAGAGTGAATCGATCTGCTACCACTCAGGCTGGTAGGTTCAGGAGTGGGAGAACCTATCACAGCCTGGCCAGATGGTTCTAGCTCCTGCCCTCGGTCTATTTATACCTTCATTTCCTGCTTGTCTCTGCCTGTGATTCTTTCCTGTTTCCTGGCTCTGCTGCTCCTGCTATCATTATTGACCTTGCTACATTTTTGACCCTGGCTTTACAGACTACGCGCCTGCTCTGCGTTTGGTACCTCGTACACTCCTGGTTTGACTCGGCTCGTTCACTACTCTTGTTGTTCACGGTCTTGCCGTGGGCAACTGTCCAATTTCCCTTAGCTTCTGCGTACCCTTGTCTGTTTGTCTGTTGTGCACATATTGAGCGTAGGGACCGTCACCCAGTTGTACGCCGTCGCCTAGGACGGGTTGTGCAAGTAGGCAGGGACTGAGTGGCGGGTAGATTAGGGCTCACCTGTCTGTCTCCCTACCCCGTCATTACAAGATGCCAGTATTTCTTTATTTCTGTTACTTATATAGCACCAACATATTCACACAGAGGTTGTCCTCACTCTCTGTCCCCATTGGGGCTCAGAATCTAAATTCTCTATCTGCATGTTTTTGTGAGGGAACAAGAGTACCGGGAAGAAACCCACACAAACACGGGGAGAACATACAAACTCCATGCAGGTGTTGTTCTAGGTTGGATTTGAACCCAGAACTGCAAGGCATCAGTGCTTACCTGTGAGCCACTGTGTTGCCCAAATAGTTTCTAAGCAATGGAGACATGGCTAAACTTTGTCTAGAGTAGAGATATTGATACCTTGATACCTTAATACACATAGGTATATACAGTGCATTCAGGAAGTCTTCAGACCCTTTCACTTTTTTCACATTTAGTTATGTTGAGGCCTTGTGCTAAAATAAAATAAAAATGTTCCCCATCATTCAGCACTCAATACCCCATAATCACAAAGTAAAAACAGAATTTTAGAAATTTTTAAAAAATTATTAAAAATGAAAACCTCAAATTTTGCGTAGGCATAAGTATTCAGAACCTTTGCTATGACACTTAAAATTAAGCTCTGGGGGCTTCCCATTTCTCTAGATCATCTTTGAAATGTTTCTATATCTTGATTGGAGTCCACCTGTGGTAAATTAATTTGATTGGACATGATTTGGAAAGACACACCACTGTCTATATAAGGTCTCACAGCTGACAATGCATATCAGAGCAAAAACCAAGCCATAAGTAGGAAAGAACTGCACAAATGGAACTGTGGGAGGGATCCTCCAGCTCACCTTGGATGCAGATTTTCTGCGCTCTGCGCCTGGATCTCCGTGACGGCTCACAGTGTTGAAGACAGGAGAAAACGAACAAAAGTAGAGGATCCAGCGCAATCATTTAAAATAGAACATGGTTCCAATTTTATTGGGATATTAAAACAAAATCAATCCCGAGTGTTGAGTATAGAAATAGGTAGATAGGTGCCTACGCGTTTCAGACGCTCTACACGTCCTTCCTCATGGCTTTCTTTTCCCTAGGAAAGAAATGCCTATAGAGCTGAGAGTCAGGATTGTGTAGAGGCACAGATCGGGAGAAGGGTACAAAAAGTTTCTGCTGCACTGAAAGCTCCCAAAAGCACACTGGCTTCCATAATTCTTAAATGGAAGAAGTCTGAAACAACCAGGACTCCTCCTACAGCTGGCCGCACCACCAAACTAAGTAATCGGGGGGAGAAGGCCCAATTGTCACTCTGGCAGAGCTCCAAAGATCCTGTGTGCAGATAGGAGAAACTTTCAGATGGTCAACCATCACTGCAGGACTGCGGAAGAGTGGCCAGAAAGAAGCCTCTCTTCAGTAAAAGACACATGAAAGCCTGTCTGGAGTTTGCAAAAAAAAAGCATCTAAGGACTCACAGACTGTGAGAAACAAGATTCTTTGATGAAACAAAGATTAAACTTTTTGGCCTCAATTCTAAGCATCATGTCTGGAGGAAACAAGGCACCGCTCATCACCTCCTCAATACCATCCCTACAGTGAAGCATGTTTGTTGCAGCATCATGCTGTGGGGGTGTTTTTTAGCGGCTGGGACAGTGAGACTGGTCAGGGTTGAGGGAAAGATTAATGGAGCAATGTATAGAGATATTCTTAATAATCTAAGAGAGGTCTGGACCTCAGATGGGCCACACAGGAGTGGCTTAGGGACAACTCTGTGAATGTCCTTGAGTGGCCCAACCAGAGCCCTGACTTGAACCCAATCGAACATCTCTGGAGAGACCTGAAAATGACTGTCCACAGATGGTCCCCATCCAACCTGACAGAGCCTGAGAGGATATACTTATATCAATGCAATATTTTAGTTTTTCCTTTCCAATAAATTAGCAAACATTACTAACATTCTGTTTTCACTTTGTCATTATGGAGTATTGAGTGCAGAATGATGGGGACATTTTTATTTTATTATAGCTCGAGGCCCCAACATAACGAAATGTGAAAAATTTGAAAGGGTCTGAAGAAGATTTAGTGCATTAGAAATATTGTCTTCTACAGTCTTCTACTGCTTGTCCGTATGTTCATTACCCTGCACATAAACCAATCACGTTCTCCGAATATTCACAGTGCAACTAATCTGAAAGTTTACAGTGCTTGGGAATAAGTGACTGGGGCAGAAGAGGATGGAGGCGCAGCCTTATATAGTGGATCGAGCGGGTTCCCCAGCAGCATTTAAAAAAACCAGGATCCTGACCTGTCCACAGAGTTTAAGGCAGCACAGAGTATTTCAGGAGATGAGCGTACGGATCTTGTGCGGGGTGGTGACTTGCCAATCATGTGAAGTTGTTATTGAGGACAGGAGTGGAGGAATGGTAACAGCCTGAGAGCTACGTAATGGTAAGGGCAGAGTTCACAGAAGCACAGAATATTTCAGGAGAGGAGCGTGCAGATGTTGAGGAGTGTATGACGCTGACTGGTCACTGATTGGTCAGCATTATACACATAAACACGTCCAGTTAAAAACACAATACACGCCCAGTTGGACATAACGAAAAATAAACGCCCAGTTGTGCATTTCAAAGCTCATTTGCATATATGCACACGACCGTAAAAACTCCCGTTATTACGGGTCGTATTTACGACCCGTAATAACGGGCTCATAGACTTCTATTGGCCACGGGTACCTTCCCGTTTTCTTACGGGAAGGTGCCCGTGCCGTTGAAAAAGATAGAACATGTCCTATTTCAGGCCGTAATAATGGCACGGGCAGCCCATAGAAGTCTATGGAGCTGCCGTAATGACGGGTGGCTACATGTGTGCACCCGTCATTACGGCAGCGTTGCTAGGCGACGTCAGTAAATAGTCACTGTCCAGGGTGCTGAAAGAGTTAACTGATCGGCAGTAACTGTTTCAGCACCCTGGACAGTGAATTCCGATCAGAATATAGAGTAACCTGTAAAAAAAAAAGACGTTCATACTTACCGAGAACTTCCTGCTTCCTCCAGTCCGGTCTCCCAGCCGTTGCCTTGGTGACGCGCCCCTCTCGACATCCGGCCCGACATTCCTGGATGACGATTCAGTCCAAGTGACCGCAGCAGCCAATCACAGGCCAATCACAGGACAATCCCAGGCTGCAGCGGTCACTTGGACTGAATCATCATCCAGGGAGGTCGGGCTGGATGTCAAGAGAGGGACGCGTCACCGTTGCCTTGGTGACGCGTCCCTCTCGACATCCAGTCCGACCTCCCGGGATGACGCGGCAGTCCATGTGACCGCTGCAGCCTGGGATTGGACTGTGATTGGCTGCAGCGGTCACTTGGACTGAATCGTCACCCTGGGAGGTCGGACTGGAGGAAGAAGCAGGGAGTTATCGGTAAGTAGGAACTTCTATTTTTTTTACACGTTGATGTATATTGTGATCGGAAGTCACTGTCCAGGGTGCTGAAACAGTTACTGCCGATCGTTTAACTCTTTCAGCACCGTGGGCAGTAACTATCTCCGCCGGGTTCGGTCAAAACGTGTTCGGCCGAACCCGGTGAAGTTCGGATTCGCTGCGAACCGAAATTTTCCCGATGTTCGGACCGAAACCGGGTTCGGTTGTCCCGGTTCACTCATCTCTACTAATGACTCTCAATGGGCAACTGGGTGTGTTTTTACTTTTTACCAAAAACTTTACTGTTATCTACATTGCAGCGCCGATCACTTGCAATAGGAGATAGGGATTTGATAATCTGGTGACAGAGCCTCTTTAAGCACTTCTACTGTGTTGTTCCTTATCGACAAGAATGTTTTCAAAGAAGTTTTAGAGTTTGCGTTTTAATTAAGACTTAGAAATTAAGTCACCCCAATGATTTGATGTGGTGTGCATTTTCTTTATTTGGTTTGTGTTTTTATTTCATTATTAAGTAATTTCTGTAAGGTAATTATTTCCCTCAACTCTGTGACCTGCAAGGTTTTTGCTTAACCTCTTCCGACATTTGATGTATGTTTACGTCATAGTTGGGATTGGTATCTGCTGCATATTAAGCAGAAGATATCAGATGTATATCACAGATGACACCTCGTTCTAACGGCCGAGTTTATAGATAACTCTGATCCTGGTCATTTAACCACTTAGATTTTGCGGTCAATAACTACCACAGCATGTAAGCCGTTAGACAGAAGCTCCCTCTCTGTCATCCTATTGGTTCCCTGCCACGCGATCGTTGGGTGCTGATGGACTATAATGGCAGCGAGGGGCCTCTAGGCCCCCAGATCCACCTTCTTGGTCAGAGGCAGGGCTTAATAGGAGAATGCAATTTACACAATGCACTGCGATACATAAGTATTGCAGTGTATTGTACAAGCAATAAAAACAATTTTTAAAAGCATTTTACAGTTTTTAAGAATATACACATAAAAAAACATCAAACGTGAAAGAGCACTTTACATTATTTTACTGAAAAAATGGGAGAACAGTATGAGAGAAACATAATTGGGATAAGCATATAATGTCCCAAACTATAAAAATATATTGTTAGTTATCCATTACTGTGAACGCCGTAAAAAAATTTTTAAAAAACGCCAGAATTGCTGTATTTTGGTCGTCTTGTCTCCCAAAAAAGGAATAAAAAGTGATCAGAAAGTTGGATACACCCCCAAAAGGGTGTATTTAAAAATAACAGCTAGTCCTGCAAAAACCAAGCCCTAACTCAGCTACATCGAAAGGAAAGATAAAAAGGTTACGGCGAAACAAAACAAATATTTTTTAACAAGTTGTTTAGATTTTGTAAAATGAGTAAAAAAAAATAATAACTGTATAAATTTGGTATTGCCGTAATCGTATTGACCTGCAGAATTAAGTTAACATGTCATTTTTACATTGCAGTGAACGGCGTAAATTCTAAACCCAAAAAATAAGGGAGGAAATGCTATTTTTTTTTCCATTTCACTTTACAAAATAATTTTAAAAAGTTTTAACTACATTATATAGTACCTTAAATGGTGCCCTTAAAAATTACATGTCTTCCCACAAAATAAAAAGCCCTCATTCAGCTATGTCGATGTAAAACATAAAATAGTTACGGCTCTTGGACTGGGGGCAGGGAAAACTGAACATGAAAAAACGAATACTGGCTGTGGCGGGAAGGGGTTAAATGTTCCAGAAGTAAGAAAAAGAAGCATGTATTTTTAGAAATGTACATTCAAATGTTGTGGTTGTTGTGAATAGCTGTTAAATTTTGCGGGTAGGGGTAGTGGGTATGATTACCTATGCGGCAAGTAGGTGGTGTTATTGACACTTCCAAGCAAGGACGTAGCTATACAGGGTGCAGAGGTGGCAGTCACACCCGGGCCCAAAAGTTCCTCAGCCGCAGAAGAAAACACCAGTATTCTAAATTATATATGGTAGGTGTTATATATTTTTCATTGGAGCCTAGGAGCTTTTAGTTACACCTCTGCTTCCAAATGTGAAAGCAGAAAGGTATATGAATACTGTAGGTTACAGAGATGGAGAACAGGTTATGTTGGCATATCACTTGCTAATAGCACAATTTAGTAAAAATATGTTACTAATTGCTCACAGGTTTAGCAGAGACAAGTTTGTAATTTGGCACAACTCAACACAAGGCGGCAAATTTACTAACTTTGGTGTACCACTCTATGGTCGCTGTGTGAAATACTACTGCAGTGTGTGTTGTATACCGTTGACTGCCCTTTGGGTTCTGCGAGATTCTGATCAAATGTATGTAAAAAAGGACATCGTTTTAGGGTACCCCTTTGCACATATTATGGGATTGCCCTAAGATCAAACCCCTATGAATGGAAGCCCAACATGTAATTCACACTATTACCGATCTAACTTTTTCTTTAACTCCTGAACTTGCCTTATTTTTCAAAGGAGTGGATGTGTTTCCACCTCCGTAAGTCACTGTTGTCGCCAATGTTCTTATGGCCTCCAAACTGGTAATAACAAGACATTGCAGATATCCCCACCCCATATCCAAGAGGTAGTGGCGATGGTCAATGGTCAATACTATATATATGTATGAGCAGCTGTTGGCTAACCAAGATCTGCAGCAAACCACATTCCGGAATAAATGTGGCTGTTGGCCTACTTTAAAAACGGACCCTTCCAGTTCTCATTTTACAACCCTAATACGTGTCTGTGGTCCTTTTATGGGGTGCTGAGGATTTTCTTCTGGGGATTGCTCTGTCTGGAACGGTTTACATAATATTACCTGCCTGAATTATATCTTTGGTATGAAACATGATGTCTTTCTGTAGTTTTTAAAGTGATGCACTGTTGTAAAGACACATTAATTATACACTGTTATCATTCAGTCCACTGCTGTTTTGTTACTTCAATGTTTTGTACATTGTACGATTGTTTTGTTTTATTTTATCCTGAAAAACTAAAATCTATTGATATAAAAAAGGACATTGTTTTGGCTTATGTTAGGCCATTAAGGTCTATGAGCATATACGCTGTGAAGTTTTCCCTGTTGTATACACCAATATTGTACCAAAGAAGTGGTGTGAATTGAGCCTTGAATACATGTATAGAAGTAGTTGAAGAAATAAAAACAGTATAAGGCTGGAAGCGCACAATGGGTAATGCAACAGAGCAACTGTTGCGAAAACATAATGATTTGTTCTTTCAGCTCTAAATTCTCTATCCAAAATATTAAAGCAATTGAGATTACATTTTTAAAAACTCTTTGATGGAAAATAATTTTATTGCGTTGACTTGGCTGTCATGGGCATCCATGAAGCTATGTGAATCAAGCAGCAGTTTATGACTTGTGCATCAACATATGGGATGTATGAGTCATAAGTGGATCCAGATGCAAGAGCATAAGAAATTAAGGACTGTCCACATATGTCTTGTGTTTTATTGCTGCCGTTTCCACTGTGAAAAAAATAACTCCCCATTTCCATGAAGAAATTACAAATTTTGAAAACATTTATTTATATCATATTTACGGAAAATAATTTTACATTTAGTACACTGTTAATGAGAAAATTCACAAATATAATGCTCAATAAATAACTTTACGTTGGTGAAACCATTATAAAACACCTGTATTGATTAGGCTGGAACAAGACAACCAGACAACTGATGGCTGAGTAGGCAAAGTTAATCAACAGATAGCTGACATATTTCCTAGTGCCGAAAATATGTGTCATAGAGATAACAAGCATTAGCCACATTACCACAAAGAATGCAAAAAGAACAATTATTATACAGTTAGAGGGCATGTATAAACAAAATTTCCCCTAGCTTCCCTGTTCAGTTTTCAGCAGATTACAGACTGTCTGTTTTACAGCAGCCTCCATCTACTGCTCCTTTAGTAGAATATAAGATACCACAGATGACAGCTTTTTCAGTGTACAAAAACAGTGATAGTAGAATATTATTATTGTAGCATTTTATTTTGGACTTCCTCCTGGGGTTTAATATATTTTTCTATGATGTCTAATAATCCAGAATACTGTATAATCCAGCGAGTTCTGACAATGCTGGGGTTATTCAGGATTTAAAAATTAAAGGCCTATCCGATCAGCTGTTATACTTATCCTGCAAAAAAACAAGGCCTAATACTTCTTATTTATAACACTGTAAGAATAAAAAGCACTATAATCGTTGGAATGCAGGGAAGCAAAATGACTTGATCCTTAAAGGGGTTTTCCACAACCGGACAACTGATGACCTATCCACCCGAGAGGTCATCAGTATATTATCGGTGTGGACCCCACACCCATCAGCTGCTCCAGCTGCCTGCGGGCATCGGATGTCATTGCACAGTATGCAATGTACAGAGCCAGAAGCAGTTGGCTCCTTACACTGCATAGCGGCCATGCTGCAGAACTGCAGCTCTGCTCCTATTCACTTGATCATCAGTTGTCCGTTAGTGTAAAATGCCTTTAAGGGGTTAATATTGTGAATTTACCATCAAATATTCTGCTCTGAATACTACTAGACTGAGTTCAGGAGGTTTCAAATAAGTGTCCCTAAATCACTCATTCAGTTTGCACTGAAATTTATAAGAATTATAAGTGGAAACAGTATATAAATAAAATGAGAATACTCCAATCCCCATTGAGCAGATGTATTATTCATCTGGTGTAGGCATAAATACACTGTGAAGTGTACGTATAAGTGTTTTGAAAGTGACTATTAAAAGCTACATTCCTAGTATATGTAATTGTCATTCTTTAAAAATAAACATGTTGAAGAGAATACTTAAAGTACAAATCAATAAACTAAATTTTTAATGGAGGTTCACTTGCAGCTAAGCTAAAAGCATTTCCAAGTCCTTCCAGGCCAAAAGTGAACTCATATGGAGAATATACAAAATTATTGCTGTTTACTACTGCAGGGAATGGTGTTAGGCACTGTACATTTACACGACAGTAAAAAATGGCCGTGTAAAGGCAGTTTTTTTAACGGCTGTCACACGGCTGTGTTCAGAACCATGAAGTTCTGTGGGTGTATTCCCACAGCCATTTTTAACGGCCCGTGAATACTGGCTGCCAACAAATAAAACGTTCTATTTTTGCCCGTTTTCACCTGCCGACTGCCCCCATAGACGTTAATGAATCAGTTTTTAACAGCCAATTTTCAGAAATCAATCCTTGTGACGGCCGATAAATATTGATACTGGCCCTCACAAAATGTTTCCCCGGGAAAAGCGCTACTTTAAGCACTGAGCCCGGGGAAGCCCTTGACGTCACTGTCCATATATGGAGAGTGATATCATGGCTTTTGAACTATGGAGTCCCCGGCAAGAGCATCGCAAGCTCTCTGGCTGGAAACTCCTGTCATGGAAAAGCTCTTGACCTCACTGTCCCTGGTTATTCAGGCATCTCAAAGCCCTTAACATCCGATGCTCTGGCCGGAGGTTCCGGTACGAGAGGGAGCCCCTGACGTCACTGTCCATATATGCACAGTGATGTCAGGGCCACCTCCTGGCATGGAATGGCCGGGGATTCCGCACCTAGAGGGAGTCCCTGACATCACTGTCCATGATTGTTGCCGATGCTCTGGCTGGGGCTTCTGCTCCTAGAGGGAGCCCCAATAGCGCTATCTACAGGGGGTAGTGCTATCTACAGGGTGGGGTGTGTGGCTCTATGTACAGGGAGGTGTGCCACTATCTACGCTAGGTATGGCACTATCTACAGGGATATGTGTATAGATAGCGATCTTTAGGGGTGTGGTGTTATCTTCAAGGGGTATGTGGCACTATATTGGCACTTATTACAGGGGACACTGGTCGCTATCTACATGGGCACTATGTGTGGCCCTATCTACATGGACACTGTGGCACTATCTAGGTGGGCACTGTCAGTTTATTTGTGAGCACTATGGCACTTTATATGGCACATTATATGTGGGCACTGTGGCACTATGTGGGCACTGTGGCCCTATCTAGTGGGCACTGTGGCACTATGTGGGTACTGGCAGTATTTATGTGTGAACTATCTACATGGGCACGCTGGCACAATCTACTGGGGCATTGTGACATCTGATGTAGGCATAAATACACTGGGCATAAATACACTATCTACAATGCAAAACGGCCATGAAAAACTGACAGTTGATCCGTTTTTACTGCACTTTCTTTTCCTGATGTGGCTTTTTCCCCATAGTGAAAAAAAAACGGCCATTAAAAACAGATCAATAGTCAGTTTGGTTCTTTTGGTCCAGACCCCCTGAAAACACCACAGTGCCCTTGTAGATAGTGCCACAGTGCCCATTGCAGATAGTGTCCACATATATAGTGCCACAGTGCACAACTGTAGATGATGCCCACATGGTGCCACAGTGCCGACTGTAAATAGTGCCACAGTGCCCACTACAGTGAATGCACACATAGATAGTGCCAGTGCCCTCATAGATCGTGCCACAGTGCCCACTGTAGATAGTGCCATAATGCCACTGGAGATAGTACCACAGTGCCCACTGTTGTTAGTGCCCACATAGATAGTGCTACATTGCCTACATAGTGCCACATTGCCCACTGCAGATAGTTCCACACACAGTGCCTATGTAGATAGCGCCACAGTGTCCCCTGTAGATAGTGCCACAGTGCCCATATAGATAGTGCCAGACACCACTGTAGATAGTGCCACAACCTCCTTTCCTGTTGGCGATTCCGCTCCTGGAAGAGCCCCTGACGTCACTATCCATATATGGACAGTGATGTCAGGGGCTCCCTCTAGGAGCAGATTCCCCAGCCAGAGTGTTGCGGACACTCTGGCCAGGGGATTCCGGCATCTCAGAGCTCTTAACGTCACTGTCCATATATGGACAGTGACATCAGGGGCACCTCCAGGAGCGGAATCCCAAGCCAGAGCGTGGCTGGCGCTCTATCAATGGATTCCGCTCCTGGAGGAGTACCTGACGTCACTGTTTATATCTTATTTTGAAGAAGGAATAAAAAAAACTTTTTTTTTCTGGGTGACTTTTTTTTTTTCTTTATTAAACTTTATTTAACTGCTTTAACTTATTTTTGTTGTCCCCCTAGGGAATTTGAAGCAGCAATCACTTCTATATTGCTTTAGAATACATACGGGGGAATCTATAAATTGTTCTACACTAGTTTTCTTGTTTTTGATGCGTTTACGCCGCTCACACCACTTTAAACTTAGACTGCAGGTTTCATAAAAAGACTGGTGTCAGTTTTACACCTAATAGGCAGATGCATATGTTAGGCCCCTGGCTGCCATGGTAACTCATCAACACTCCCCAATTGCGCTGTGGGTCGCTAATGGTCTGACAGAGGAATCCCGGTGAGTACAGTGGGAGCCCGGCTGTCTATTACCACTGGAATCCTGCAGTGATCGCACAGGCACAGTCCCTGTGTCGGCGCAATCGCGATGACAAAACTCAACGTCATGGTACCTCAATGTAAAGCAATTCATGAAATACAGTTAAAGGGATTAAGAAAATATCTACCAGTACCCATACCTTAGGTTACATAGCCTACTGGATGGAAACATTATTGGTCAGGGCTAAGTTAAGTACTATCTCTGTCCAAGAAGACATTTTTGTGCACAACCACAACATATGATACCTACTTGCCCCTCCTGAGTCAAGTATCTTGTCTTTTCTTAAATTTTCTGGGGTAAAATATCATCTATTAGTGATGAAAGACTGTGTTCATTTACGTGAACAATTTATCTAAACAATATTTCATAATAGCTTCTCTTTGTGGGTCTGTAATTGTTCCTTCTTTCAATCCTCATTTTCCAAACTCCTGTTGACTAATTTCGAGTTTCTTTTATTTATAATTTTCTTATATATTCCTGACAAAGAACCTCTTCTTTAAGTGCTTTAAAAAAAAAACACCTCTATTTGAACCATGATAAATCTCTGTGTGTTCTTGCACCCACCGTGTGATATAATTGGTGGTTATATTTGACAGAGGAGGATGCAAGTTTACTGATAAAATGAAGAAGCATTTTCCATACATTCAACGTATAAAGATTTTCAAGGATATTTTTTTCAAACATATTTAACAGGAATATATCATGGAAGACAGAATTGTCTCGCAATAGGTATCTCCCGTCTGCACCGTTTCAGTAATATAAACCTAAGGTGGCATGTATAAAATCTGACGGAAATAATCCGGCTTCACTAGGAAACCATAGGTACAATCAAAATAGATTTGTTCTAAATTTCATCCACATGAAATATATATATATTGTTTTTACTTTTTACCACATGAAATGTGGCCTTGACAGATTATTTTTAAGAAGGGGAAAAATAGGTTTTTGTTTTTAATTTTTTCATCCATTTTATTATCGGCACAGTTCTTCACCTACATAAGTTCCACTATGAAAGATTAATTTCCACATTTATTCCTTTTTGGCATAAGGAATTTAAGTTACCTACAATGGACATTGAAATCCTGTAAACTCGCATTCTACAAAATTATTGATTTTAATTGTGAATTATTCAAATTGTGTTGGGTCATAATTCTTTCCAATTGAGTACTCATGGTACTATCAGAAGGCTGTTACGGCAATGGGGACCCCAGGGGCTTCCACCTTTTCTCAAATATTTTTTTGTCTATTTTAAAGAAATTAAGACAAGCAAACTTTTATTGACGAGGATCAGAGCTAAAATACAAACTATAGAGGTTATTAAAAATTATGTTAGAGACTGCCTTTGAAAAAGCAAGAGCACAGAATAGAATACAGAATTTCTGAAAGGTCTACACAAGCAAAAAAGTGAAAAGATAAATTTTCTCCTTTCAATATAGCACTATGTAGTTGTATTTCACATCATATTGCCGACCATAAATTAATATAGACAATACTGAAACAATATGCAGGAATATATAGAGGTAATTTTTACTCTAATCCCATGAGAGCATCCTGTACAGGCTGTATGCATATGGAACTTCCACAGTGTAACCAGTAATTTAACCCATTCTTGTCTGGCCACTGTCTTTTGACGTTGGGCGTTGCTGGTCCCAAGTCTACAGCGACGTCCGGTGAGCGATCATTCTCTAAGCAGGAGCAGTAACTCCTGGGGTGGTATTCAAATTTTTAACAACAAGTTCCCTGTTTGCGGACAACAACATACGCACCGGGGGGGGGGGGCCTTGGGGTGTCACAGTGTTTTGCAGTGTTTCGCAGTGTATCTCACCAACATGGAAAATGATTCTAATAATAAAATAAAACAATTGTGATATTCCAAATACATCCTATATTTTAGTGGACTCTAAATAAAAAGATTCCCTTTCCAGAATGTTTTAGTGTGGATTTCCACACTATGTATATAATTACATATCCAAAGAGAGTGTGGGCAGCACAGCAGAACAGAAAACCTCCAGGGTATTAGGGTGCAAGCCTCCAGGGATCCAACTTGTAAATCCCCAAATGTAGACAAATTAGGATAAAGAGGCAGCACTTCAAAAGTCGTATCAAAGGACAAAGGCTGCATGGAGCAGCTGAAACGTTGCAATCTTTTTTCACTGATGGGTGAATAAATTATCCCACTTTGATATGACTTTTGGAGTGCTGCCTCTTTTTCCTATTTTATATAATTACATAAGCGTACATACCTACCCACACTCATTATATTAAACTCACGCATTACGTATAGATCTATATGCGCACATTCAATATCCTTAACGTTCTCAACCCAATTAATTAAGGGGGTTTTACACATATCGGGGAACGATCAGCAGTTGAACGAGCAAACGCTCGATCATCCTCTGGTCGTATCGTTTTAAAAAAGTAAAAGATTATCGTTGTTGACAGCACATCTCTCTGTGTAAACAGGGAGACGAGCTGCCGATATTATAATAATAGATGGCGACGAGTGATCAGAGTAGCGACCGCTCGTCCCCATCCATAGCTCCGTGTGACAGGAGCAAACGAGTGCTGATCAACGATGTCTCGTTGAGCGGCGCTCGCTTCACCGGACGCTTATCGGCCCAGTGTAAAAGGGCCTTTAGGCTGTGCAATGTGAGAAGAGTGGGGACAGTGCGGCATGACAAATCTCCCAGGTAATGTATAGATATGGTACCAGGACAAAGCTCAGTACATATATACTGCACCAGAACCAAGCACAGTACATAAATATTGCACCAGAACCAAGCTCAGTACGTATATACAACACCAGAACCATGCTCAGTACATAAATACTGCACCAGAACCAAGCTCAGTACATAAATACAGCACGAGAACCAAGCTCAGTACATATATATATATATATATATATATATATATATATATAGCACCAGTACCAAGCCCATTGGTATGATGTATTTATGTACTGAGCTTGGTTCTAGTGCTGTATACATATGTACTGAAATGGTTCTGGTGTTATATTTATGTACTGAGCTTGGTTCTGGTAATTATATATATGTAGTGAGCTTGGTTTTGATGCTGAATAGATGTATGAGCTTGGTTCTGGTGCTGTATTTATGTACTGATCTCAGTTCTGATGCTGTATTTATGTATTGAGCTTGGTTTTGCTATTGTATTTATGTACTAAGATTTGTTGTGGTGCTGTATATATGTACTGAGCTTTGTTCTGGAGCTGTATTTATGCACTGAGCCTAGTTCTTGTGCTGTATATATGTACTGGACTTTGTTCTGGTGCTGCATATATGTACTCAGCTTTGTTCTGGTGCTGTATCTATGTACTGAGCTTGGTTCTGTATATATGTAATGAGCTTGGTTCTGTTTCTGTTTATATGTACTGAGCTTTGTTCTGGTGTAGTATATATGTACTGAGCTTGGTTCTGGTACTGTATATATGTACTGAACAGTTTTGCTGTTTAGAGGAGCTATAAAACTGACCTTCCTTTGAGCTAGTTGAGAATCTGGAGCATTACAATTGTGGGTTCGATTAAACTCTCACAATGGCTAGAAAAAGAGAGCTTTCATGTGAAACTCAACAGTCTATTATTGTTCTTAGAAATGAAGGCTATTCCATGCGAGAAATTGCCAAGAAACTTAAGATTTCCTACAACGGTGTGTACTACTCCCTTCAGAGGACAGCACAAATAGGCTCTAACCAGAGTAGAAAGAGAAGTGGAAGGCCCCGCTGCACAACTGAGCAACAAGACAAGTACATTAGAGTCTCTAGTTTGAGAAATAAATAAAGAAGAGACCCTAGTGGTTGGCAGGCAAATAGCGGATACAAAAGAGAACAAATGTGCCTAGGGCACACTGGAAACCAAATTTCCCAACCACTAACAGATAGTGTTAAAATATAACTTTTATTGTTTTACCATTAAAGATGTCCATGAGGACGTATACAATAAGCACAAACGATTACATTTTTTTGCCAGTGTTGGTGTAGCACACGCTCTGTTTAAACTCTATCTGCATAGTTGCCAGACAGAGTATGACGTAATTGAATTCAAACGTATCAGGTCAGCAGCTGCAGACTGCTCGGCCTAAATATACTGTAGTATGCGTGCTTGGATTGCTAGTGGAACCTGGCTGTTTAAAAGATTAGGTATAGCCCCCCCAACATGTTTCGCTGTTAACACAGAGTCCTCAGGTGATCAAAACGGGGCTACTAGCCCCGTTTTGATCCCCTGAGGACGCTGTGTTAACAAAGTGTTATGGAAAAAGTGTTATGGACAGACGAATCGAAGTTTGAGGTGTTTGGATCACACAGAAGAACATTTGTGAGACGCAGAACAACTAAAAAGATGCTGGAAGAGTGCCTGACGCCATCTGTCAAGCATGGAGGAGGTAATGTGATGGTCTGGGGTTGCTTTGGTGCTGGTAAAGTGGGAGATTTGTACAAGGTAAAGGGGATTTTGAATAAGGAAGGCTATCACTCCATTTTGCAACGCCATGCCATACCCTGTGGACAGCGCTTGATTGGAGCCAATTTCATCCTACAACAGGACAATGACCCAAAGCACACCTCCAAATTATGCAAGAACTATTTAGGGAAGAAGCAGGCAGCTGGTATTCTATCTGTAATGGAGTGGCCAGCGCAGTCACCAGATCTCAACCCCATAGAGTTGTTGTGGGAGCAGCTTGACCGTATGGTACGCAAGAAGTGCCCATCAAGCCAATCCAAGTTGTGGGAAGGGCTTCTGGAAGCATGGGGTGACATTTCTCCCGATTACCTCAGCAAATTAACAGCTAGAATGCCAAAGGTCTGCAATGCTGTAATTGCTGCAAATGGAGCATTCTTTGACGAAAGCAAAGTTTGAAGGAGAAAATTATTATTTAAAATAAAAATCATTATTTCTAACCTTGTCAATGTCTTGACTATATTTTCTAGTCATTTTGCAACTCATTTGATAAATATAAGTGTGAGTTTTCATGGAAAACACAAAATTGTCTGGGTGACCCCAAACTTTTGAACGGGAGTGTATGTACTGAGCTTTGTTCTGGTTCTGTATATATGTACTGAGCTTGGTTCTGGTATAGTATATATGTACTAAGCTTTGTTCTGGTACTGTATATATGTACTGAGCTTTGTTCTGGTGCTGTATATATATATATACTGAGCTTTGTTCTGGTGCTGTATATATGTACTGAAATTGGTTCTGGTACTGTATATATGTACTGAGCTTTGTTCTGGTGCTGTATATATGTACTGAGCTTGGTTCTGTATATATGTACTGAGCTTTGTTCTGGTGCTGTATATATGTACTGAAATTGGTTCTGGTACTGTATATATGTACTGAGCTTTGTTCTGGTGCTGTATATATGTACTGAGCTTGGTTCTGTATATATGTACTGAGCTTTGTTCTGGTGCTGTATATATGTACTGAGCTTGGTTCTGTTTCTGTATATATGTACTGAGCTTTGTTCTGGTGTAGTATATATGTACTGAGCTTTGTTCTGGTACTGTATATATGTACTGAGCTTTGTTCTGGTGCTGTATATATGTACTGAGCTTGGTTCTGTATATATGTACTGAGCTTTGTTCTGGTGCTGTATATATGTACTGAGCTTTGTTCTGTTTCTGTATATATGTACTGAGCTTTGTTCTGGTGTAGTATATATGTACTGAGCTTTGTTCTGGTACTGTATATATGTACTGAGCTTTGTTCTGGTGCTGTATATATATATATATATATATATATATATATACTGAGCTTTGTTCTGGTGCTTTATATATGTACTGAGTTTGGTTTTGGTATTGTATTTCTGTACTGAGCTTTGTTGTGATGCTGTATATATGTACTGAGCTTTGTTCTGCTGCTGTATTTAAATGCTGAGCTTGGTTCTGGAGTTGTATATATGTAATGAGCTTCTCTTTAGTGCTGTATATATGTATTGAGCTTTGTTGTTATGATGTATATAACTCCAGAACCAAGCTCAGTACATATATACAGCACCAGAACCAAGCTCGGTACATATATACAGCACCAGAACCATGCTCAGTACATTTATACAGCACATGCACAAATACAGCTCAGTATAGAGATCATTTGCAAATTCAGTTTAACCCCAGCCACATAAGTTTGTACGGCATAAAACTACAGCTCCCAGTATAGCCAGAACGATGGTAAGGATATGCTGGGAGTTGCTATTTAACAAAAAAGAACGATACGGCCATCATCTTGCTGAAGATCATACAGTGACTACAGTACCGATCAGTCACAGGGAGAATAAACATTTACGTTTAGTGACTCACCGGTGATGACTTCTCAGATTGGAGTCGTTCTTTTTCTCTTTTCTTCTCCATCCTGTCCAGACACTATGATGACTTCTCTCGGTCACGACCCATTTCTGCAGAGTTTGCCGCTGAGATGTTTTTTGAAGATCACTTTTCTAACATTTACGCACCTATAAACGAAGAGAAAATTCTCATGCTGCCACTAAATATAATAGTATCATACACTGTGCTCCCGAATATAATAGTGTTACATACTGTGCTCCTGTATATAATAGTACCATGCACTGTGCCCCTAAATATAATAGTACCATACACTGTACCCATGAATAAAATTGGGTTAAACACTGTAAATTAATGTACCACACATATGGTGCCCCCTGTAGATAGTGATTCTCATAGAGCTTCCTGTAGATAGTGCCCCTCATAGAGCCCCCTGTAGATAGTGCTTCTCGTAGAGCCCTCTGTAGATAGTACTCCCCATAGAGCCCTCTGTAGATAATGCTTCCCATAGAGCCCTCTGTAGAAAGTAGCATTCCCTGTAGATAGTGCCCCCTGTAGCATCCCCTGTAGATAGGGCCACCTGTGGCATTATTATCATCATCCCCTGTAGATAGGGCCCCGTGTGCCATTATTATTGTTTCCTGTAGATAGTGCCCCCTGTAGCATTCCCTGTAGATAGTGCCCCCTCTAGCATTCCTTGTAGATAGTGCCCCCTGTAGCGTTCCCTATAGATAGGGCCCCCTGTGGCATTATTATTATTATTATCATTGTTCCCTGTAGATAGAGCCCTCTGTAGCGTTCCCTGCAGATAGTGTACCCTGTAGATAGTGCCCCCTGAGGCGTTCCCTGTATAGAGGGCCCCTATATAGTCCCCAATAGATAGGAGCCAATATATAGTCCCCTGTAGTTAGTGCCCCTATATTGTCCTCCCCTGTAGTAAGTGCCCCTTATATAGTCCTCCCCTGTAGTTAGAGCCCCTTTTATAGTCCTCCCCTGTAGTTAGAGCTCCCAATATAGTGCTCCCCTGTAGTTAGTGCCCATATATAGTGCTCCCGTTATTAGTGTCCCTATATAGTCCTCCCCTGTAGTTAGTGACCCCTATATAGTCCTCCCCTGTAGTTAGTACCCCCTATATAGCCCTCCCCTGTAGTTAGTGCCCCTATATATCCCTCCCCTGTAGTTAGTGCCCACTATATAGTCCTCCCCTGTAGTTAGTGCCCCTATATAGTCCTCCCCTGTAGTTAGTGCCCCTATGTAGTCCTCCCCTGTAGTTAGTGCCCCTATATAGTCCTCCCCTGTAGTTAGTGCCCCTATATAGTCCTCCCCTGTAGTTAGTGTCCCCTATAGATAAGTCCGCCAACACTGCCCACAGAAAAAGGAAAAAAAAAAACATTTTATGCTTACCTGTCCAGTTCCCTCACCGTCATCCAACAATGACAGTCCTCCTCCAGCGGAACAACGCAGCGGCGCAATGACATCATTGTGTCAACTGCATCATCGCTAACGCGTCGAATGGCGAGGCATCATGTGCCTCGCCAGGGCAGCGCTAGTCAATTCAATTGTATCCGCGTCCTAAGGACAGGGATACAATTGACTGCAGGGGACCGGTTCCGGTTTCTCGCTTCTCTGTAATTTTAACAACCGGTTCGGGAGAACCGGGCTTAACCGGCCGGATCCCACCCCTGTGTAACTCCGATCCAAACTATTTAACCCTTTGATCACGAAACTGTGGCATGATCAAAGGAGACTCCCCTCATGATCAAAGGACACTGAGTCAGCCCTGGAGACCTGGAAAGAACTTTAGGGCTGTCTGTTGTGTAAGCCTGCTGTTAGGGCACACTATGCCCTAACAGCAGCCTGTGTCATAGTGACACAGTATAATGTGTTAGCATACAGGAGTATGCTATTACATTACAGTATAAGTATAAAATTAATTTGTCAAAAAGTTATCCCTTCATAAAAATTTAAAAAAAGTAAAAAAAAAGGGGGCGCAGCCTAGATATAGCGCCAAGCTTCCTGAGAGCTCCGTGTCTGCCAGTTCTCCAGCACTACAATTAGCACTGTTACACCAGATTACCTTTCCTCTCTGATGATGAGGAGGTTCAAGAAACCTGCCGGGACTCCTCTTAGAACTCAGCAAATGGACGCTGCATCTGGCAGTTTCCCAGAGATGGCGCCTCCGAACCAGGTACTGCTGTACCCAACTCAAAGACCTCTCCACCGATCAATGTGGCCTACTCAAGCTGCTTTCTTATCTCCTCGTCCCCCCAGGTTGATGGATCTCCTTCTACTCCATTGCATTCTATTTCTATGGGTACTGTGGGGGGAGATGATGTTTTGGAAATTGATAGGGCCCACAGAAACCTTGGCTCTTGTAATCCAGATCCAGACAGACCGCGGGATGTACTTTGCCACATCCATTATTTCACCGTTAAAAAAACTAATTTACACAGGGCATGCGACCAAGGGGACATTCTGTTAGTTAGATGTTGCAAAGATTCAACTACTTCCAGACCTTTCCAGTATGACTTTGGATAAACACAAAACTTTGCGTCCCCTGCTGGGGATATTGCAAGAATGAGAGATACCTTACTTCTGGGATATCAATTTCAGTTACAAATTTGCAGAGACGGTGTGCATCTGTGATTGCATATTGGCCACATACTCCTCCACCTACTCAACGTGCATGGCTGTACCGTCGTGACCATTCACTTGTGGCTCATAGAGGCCGGCAAAGAGGACGCCTTGTTGATCTGGAATAGTTGGCTGAGATAGCTTGATTCTATTATGGAATTCTAGTATATGGTCGCTCATTATTTGAGAACGCTTGCTCACCTGTTATATCCTTCCAGTTGATGCCTTGTTATACCATTCCCATCCTGGGACTCACCTCAGTACTGGTTAAAATGACTTCTACATGGATAGACTGAGTGCAGTATCCTCTAGCTTTGTTAGCTTCTATTACAAATATTGGTGGTTTTCCTCCACTTACTTATACCATGGTTATTACAGTTATCTTGATGTGTTTGTACTTTTAAGCCACATGTGCTATATATGATGCCATACACTAGGAGCCCTTTATTACTGACAGATATGATTTATACCATTCCCTTTTTATTTTTAACGATTGTCTCCTTTGATAGCGTCTCAATAACTGTAATAATTGTCTTCGCATTTATTGAAACACATCAAATTGACTGGCCTCCCCGATACATCTGATATTACATAGTATTGGACATTGCATTTTAAGTGTTGGAACTCGTGCGGATCTTCTGCTCTAACCTTTAACTGACATTTCCTTCCTTAGGGACTCACTGGCTCATTTCCAGTGTTATATTACACTGTGTGCTTGCTCCCTGACTTAGAGCTCAGGTAGTGGGTGTTAGTTGCACCACGTTGGTTTAGCTAATTTACATGTTAGTATACATATCTCAATTCCTTTTGTGTAACCGTTTTTCTTTTGCCTCCCTCCCTTGTAACCCCCCATTTTTTTTCTTTTGTGAGTGTATTTGTTTTTCTGTACTGGTCTACATTTGTGTATCTCCCTGTTCACCAATGTCACAGTTTAAATTGGGTAATGTCAGGGGCCTTAATATCCCAGAGAAATGTTGTACAAAATGCGAGGAGAGAGTTCATCTCTTATTCCTACAGGAGACTCACTTTAAGACAGGTTACTATTCCTCTTGATACCATAGCACAAATCGTCTGACCAAATAGGTTAGTATTGGTGTTCATAAATGTCTACCACACAAGATATTGGAGATACGGTCTGACACAGAGGGGAGATATTTGTCTCTCAAGGAGATATTTGTCTCTCAAGATATTTGTCTCTCAAGGTTTCTATATGTGCTAAATTATTTACTCTTGCCAATCTTTATTTTCATAATCAGGGAACTGGAGGAATTTGCAGAAGGTTAGATGCTGGTGGGCGGAGATTTTAATATTACGTTTGATTGCCGACTTGGCACATCTTCGGGTAGGAGTTTTATGCCTAAGTCTCATTTGATGGCTTTGTCTGCTACTGTTTATGCGATGCAGCTGATAGATGTGAGGAGAGTCCCTTACCCTGGGGTCAGGGAATATACCTTCTTCTCGCCACTGCACCACTTGTGCAGTCATTTAGACATTTTCCTCAAGTTACCATTTACTTACTTGGTGTCCATCATCTGAAGAGGGAGCAATGTTATGGGGGCTGTGACATCTCATTTTAATTAACGTGTACCTCGGTTGGTCCTTATAGATATACTGCCGGTTAGGTCTGGCATTCTGCAGCCGCCGGCCATATTGCCAATACGTACTCATGGTCATATAGGCACTGTTTGCTATCACCTTCCAAACGGAGGACATGTATAAATTTTAAAAACATACATGTGGTCAGTCTTTTTGCTTAATTAAGCGTAATAAAGTTATTTAATTCAATAATTCATGATAGTTGCGTTAGAAGGGTTTATCTGCTGGTAGCAGTTTTGTATGTATTAGTTCCAAATCCCACCAACTATCAGGGTCGTCTTCTTTGATATGTGCATCATCTGAAGAGGGAGCAATGTTATGGTCTGATCATGCCCCAGTATTTGTATCCTTGACCTATTAAGAATTTTTCAGCTTGGAAAGTTAATGATAATCTCCTGCGCGGTACGGTTTGTGTGTCGACACTTAAAGAAGCAATTCATATGTTTTACCTCAATAATAAACATCACCAGACACCCTTATCTATACAATGGGAGGCTCTAAAGAGGGTCCTTCAAGGTGTGCTTATACAACAGGGCTCTTATTTCAAAAAAAGGAAAAAGCTTGGCCATTGACAGCCTTATATTATTTTTCCTTAGAACTGTGGTCAGAGGAATAAACCTCCTTCTTGCTTGAAGCGTCAATTGAGACAAATCCACATAAAAATGAATTTTCTCATACGGAGCAGGCAATGTATTAGATCTTCTAGATACCGACATGAGAGACTCCTTAGTTTGGAAATAATGGATGCGCGCAATGACATCCCGAGGAATTTCGGGCGGAAGCGATTTCGGTTTAGGAAGCCTGTGGGCTCTATCAATTGTAAGATCCAATTGCTGAGAAGATGGCAAAATGGTCTTAAGTTGTTGGAGATAAGCCGTTAAAGCAGTTGGTTGAACTGATTCAGGAATGCCCCTGAATTTCACGTTATTTCTCCTGTTGAGATCCTCTATGTTAGCAAGTTTTGACTTAAGAGTTGCAACCTCCCCTTCCAGGGTATGATGTGCATCCACCATATCATTATGAGCCGTCGGAGTTCCCCCATCTTGGTCTCTATATGGTCAACTCTATGGCATAAGTCATCCACAGTGGCAGCCATTTTTGCAGAAAAGCACGCCAAATCCTTCTGAAAGGAGCCCCTCAGGGCCAACATCATGGTTTTAATAAAATGCTCTGAAGCCACCTGATCAGTGGAAGGAATCACCTCTATAGGATCCGGCATTGAAGATGAAGTAGAACTATCCCCGTCCTGGGATAACACCTCCAATCTAGCCTGGGTTTTTGCCTCCGTGCACTGGCCGGAGGAGATGCACAAGGCATCGTGGCTATGACAGACGCCATTACGTCACGGCAGGAGGCCCCGCTCAGGGGAAGAGCAGATGGAAGTATCGGTGACACCGGCGGGTAAGTACACAGCAGTTCACTGCTCAGGAGATCCGACTCACACACTCCAGCCGATGGATCTGCAGCACCATCACCTCTCGGAGAGGAAGCAGGAGAGGCGCCCTCTGAAGACGACGATCCGGCGCCATGTTTGTTGCCTCGTGAGGCGAAGAAGTCGGTGAGTTATTTTGGGCCTGTCGCAAGAGCCTTCTTCCGTGTCATCATGCTGTGAGGTTCTGGGAGTCTGCACAGGTAAGTGTATTCAGTCGAATATTTTAGTTGCTGAGAGGTCAGAGGACGGAGCTCACAAAATGTGACTGCTCCGCTCGGCATCCAGGCCACGCCCTCGTATAGTTAGCATTTTGACCCCACAGTTTTTCTGCTAAATGTAATTGAATTAGTCTGTGAAGATGAAAATCCATTTTTTCAGAAAAAACTTACAAATTTGTAATTTTTACAAAGAATAAAGGAGAAAAAACACCCCAGCATTTGTAAATCAATTTCTCCCAATTACGGAAATACCACATATGTGGTAAAAAACTGCTGTTTGGACACACAGCAGGGCTTAGAAAGGAAGGAGCACTATTTGACTTTTGGAACTCAAATTTTACTCTGCAAATTCGACATGACACCTGAAAACCATTTCAAAGCCCCTGAGGGACCAAAACAGTGGAAACCCCCAAAAGTGATCCCATTTGCGAAACAACACCACTTAAGGGATATACCTAGGGGTATAGTGAGCATTTTGACCCCACAGGTCTTTTGCAGAATTTATTAGAATTAGGCCGTGAAAATGAATATCAACATTATTTCCACTAAAATGTTGAATTTTTTAATTTTCACAAAGAATAAAGGAGGAAAAAGCACCCCAACATTTGTAAAGCAATATCTCCCGAGTACGGCTATACCCCACATGTGGTCATAAATGTTTTTTTTATTAGAAATTAATTAACCCTTTCTGGACTTATCTATTTTTTGCTTTTTTTATTTTCGTTTTTCACTCCCCGCCTTCCAAGAGCCATAACTTTTTTTCTTATTTTTCTGTCAATTGAGAGGTGTGACGGCTTATTTTTTGCGGGACGAGCTGTAGTTTTTATTGGTACAATTTTTTGGTACATACAACTTTTTGAGCACTTTTTATTATTTTTATTTAGAGCTAAGGTGACCAAAAAACAGCGATTTTGGCGTTTTAGATTCAATATTTACGGCGTTCACCATGCGACTTATATAATGGTATATTGTAATAGTTCGGACTTTTACGATACCAATTTTGTGTATTTTTTTTATTTTTTACATTGCTTTAGCGAAAAATGGGAAAAGGATTTTCTTTTGGACTTAAAGTATTTATAATTTTTTTTTCACTAATAGCTTTATTAACTTTTTTACAGATTTTATTAATCCCCCTGGGGGACTTGAACCAGCGATCATTAGATCGCTGGTACAATACACTGCAATACTAATTTATACAGGCTCCTTTAACATCGCGATCGCTGTTCCTTTCCGTTAGTTCCATGTATCAGCAACGTATCACACGGGTTCAGCGCGTAAGCCCGCTCCATACATCCCCCCTACCACACCACGACATGCTATTAAGTCGTGGTGCACGAAGGGGTTAATGCGCAACGGAGGTTGTGGAGTGAAAATTAAAATTTTCCACTGATATGCCAATTTAGTGCACACTATGTTGTGCCCAGTTTGTGTCACAGAAGACTAATACCTCATAAAAAATTAATCGTGTTCTCCCGGGTATGGCAATGCTATATCTGTGGACGTAAACTGCTGTTTGGGCACTCTGTAGGGCTCATAAGAGAGGGAGCAGCATTTGGAGTGCAGATTTTGCTTGGTAGTTGTTCTGTTTGGGATTTTACTTGTATTTCAGTTTATAATGTGGGGGCATATGAAAGCTGTGCGAAGTACATCAGGGGCATAATAGGAGGGTATAATAATGGGATAAATAAATAATCCACAGATGTGGTGCCAGTGGCACACTGAGAAATGGTGCCAGATGTTAACCGCTTTTGGAACACTGCACATTTTGCATCGCCATAGTCTGGGAGCCATAACTTTTTTATTTTTTCTCCAACGTAGCTGTGTGAGGGCTTATTTGTTGTGAGACAATCTTTAGTTTTCATTGGTACCATTTTGGGGTGCATGAAGTTTTTCAGATCACGTTTTTTTTACTCGATCTTATGGAAAGCAAGGTGACCACAAACCATCAATTCTGACAGTTTTTGTTTTTCTTTGTTTACGGGATTCACCCTGTGCTATAAACGACAATTTTACTTTATTCTGCAGGTCGATACGATTACGGCGATACCATAAGTATATTGTTTTTTTTATGTTTTGCAGCGTAATAAAATAACTTTTTTATAAAATAATAAATTTTTTGTGTCACCATATTCTGAGAGCCATAAGTTTTTTTTATTTTTCAGTCAAAGCTGTGTGAGGACTTTTTTTTTTTTTTTGTGGGAGGAGTTGTAGTTTTTGTACTATATTTGGGTACATATGACTTTTTTATCACTTTTTATTGTATATTTTGGGAGGGGTGGTGACAAAAAAGTGATTCTGGCATGTTTTTTTTAACTTTTTTTTTTTTTGCAGTGTTCATCGTGCAGGAAAAGTAACATTATAGTTTTATAGTTTGGCTCATTACGAACGCGGTGATACCAAACATGTGAACTTTTTTTAACGTGTTCATTTCCAACAGGGAATGCAGGGCAGACACCTTTCACAGTTATCTGCTGCTGCGGTGTAGCGCCACGCGGCGGTTAACTGTCAAATTACAGACGTAACAGCACGTCAAGGTGTGCAAAGCCACTGCTCACCTTGCCATGCAGTTACGTCAAGGTGTGGGAAGGGGTTAATGAAACCTTCAAAAATCAAAGTTGTTGCAGTTTCAAAACATGTTTCACTTGGTGCTTCTTACCTACTTTCAGAGATTTATCTGCAGTGCCATTTTGGATCTTGGTTTAAATGTTCACTCTCCTATATAGAATCATTTTTAAAACTCGCTTCTTCCCACGGACAGGACTTAACCCCTTCCTGCTGCAAGCACTTTTGACCTTCCTGACAGAGCCTTATTTTTCAAATCTCACGTGTCAATTTATGTGGTAATAACTTTGGAATACTTTTACCTATCAAGCGATTCTGAGATTGTTTTCTCGTGAGACATTGTACTTTCATTTAGTGGTAAAATTTTAAGGATACATTCAGTATTTAATTGTGAAGTGGTAATATTAAAAGTTTAAAAGAAAATACAAGGACAGAGAAAAAAATATTTTATTGAAATAGAAAAAAACCACATGTATAGATTTTTTTTTTTTTTTTTTCCAATAATAAGACTTACGGGAAAAAAGTCAGTTTGGCTGTTTTTTACTTGAAACTTGTGTTTTTAATTTTTTTACATTTTTATTAAAAATTTTTTACTTTTCCCACTAGGGGACTTGAAGGCCTGATGCTCCGATCGCTACCCTAATACACTGCACTACATACGGAGTGCAGTGTATTAGAGTTGTCAGTTATTCACTGACCGCAAGCCTATGAGGACTCGCCAGCTTCTGTACAAGGCAGACACGGACGGCATAGCAACCCAGCGATTGCGTTGCTGGGCTGCCGGTCGTGTAAAAACCTCTCAGATGCTGCTCTCTATTGAGCGCAGCATCTGAAGGGTTAATCGGACAGATCGGAGAATAGCTTCTGAGCCCTCACTATCACCGCAACGTAACTGTACTGCGGCTTGCAGGAACACCTTTCTGACAGCGCCGTATATATATATGGCAGATGTTGGGAAGGGGTTGTGAATGCAATTCTAGCATACACTACGCCTTGAGTTCCATCCAGCTCCAAATTAGCTTTTAAAAATCATCCTATGAATACGAGCAGCTCGGAGTAGCAAAAACACACAGACACGTTACTGTATGAAAATGCTTCTACTTTATTCTTATCAGCACGGATATTTATAACAAAATTTCAACAACAAATGAGTCAGAAAGTTTAGATAAAGTTCCACAACTTAATTGGCTCTTAGGGGGGCCGTTCCCTCATCTTCCCAATTATTGCTGCGTAGCTTTGCACACAGCACTGATTCTCCATTTTAATTCTTATTATTGCTGCGTAGTGTTTTGCACACGCACTATGATTCTCCATTTTAATTATTATTATTGCTGCGTAGTGCTTTGCACACGGCACTACTCCTTAAAGTCCCAGAGCATCTACCTTCTAATATAACTAACTTGTACAAGCATATAAGGATATAAGTATATAAGATATACATTAAGTCTAAAACACTTTGGAAAATATTTTTGCTTTCACATTTCCCCCCTTTTGTGACTTTATAGGTCTGGTAATCTTTACCTGCCTCTAATTTCACAACAACCTGTCACTTATCTCCAGAGACCTCGCTGTGAGAGCTCTTCGTATCTTATAAAACACATAACAATTAAAACAAGTCATAATAACAAAAACAATCATAATACATATTAATAGTTGGAATAAATAGCTTAACACTGAACTGGCAGAAAACCCTGTGTACAGTACATATATATCATACCAGTGATGAGCCGTGTCCTCCTTAATCTGGGATCCTAAATGTCTTCCCACTTATAACAGCATTCATTTTGACTGTTTGTAGTGTAACATTATGTCTCCTAACCATCTCTTTTAACTCTTCTGCGTCTTTTAGAACTTTGTTCAACTCATCTAAGGGGAAACTAATATTAAGTGTTGGCAATGGGTCCGGTACCCATACTGTGCTTACAATCTCATCCAAATCCGGGAGAAATACAATAGTCTGGTTCTTCCATTCTATATAACTAACATTAAATGTACATCCAGAAAAGGGTACCTGTAATAAAAAGGTTTTAGTGTGTTGGGTCCTCCGTAACCATACATACACTCTGTGGTTTTATCTCTATATACAAACATTTTCTGTAAGATGGGGGAGGCTCTCCCACAAGCATATTTGCCACTCTCCCTTCTCACTCCCTGTTCTTTCTCTACAAACTTCATATGGGAGCCCAAAATCAAAGATAAAACATATGAAATCAACATAACTTGTGTTAAAGGAAATGACTTTCTTATTCACTACAAAAGAACCAAGATGGGAACTCCAGACAAAATGGCTGCTGCACAAAACTAAATCATTTAAACATTATCATAATCACTTTCACATCATACATATCTTTGTAATTCGGCATCCTGCTTGATAATTCACAATGTAATTTCATACAGAGAATATAAGCAAATAAACCGTCCTTTACAAACCCTCCCTTTTCTCATATTTTAATTACAGAAATTATATACTATGATTATAATACTCAAACTATATATAAATAGGGCCACAACTTATATGATGCCATCACCAATGTCCAGTTTGGGCATGGGGTCCCACTAGTGTATTGACAAATCTTGTACATCATCATTATCATCATCATCCTCTTCTATCTTCTGTTCTTCACTGACTGTCGGCCTCAGGGTAACCCATACAATTGTGGAGTCAGACTGCACAGTGGTGTCCAATGGGGTATTTATGATTACCCCATCCTAGTCACTTACTTATTAAAACGCTTGATACTGCTGACAGATTCACTCAGGTCTTTGGTCTTTACTTTGATCTTTGCTGATGTCATCAGGACTTGGTTTGGTCCTTCTCGTCTGTCAGACACCGTCTCTCTTAGTATACGTCACCGGGCTATACACAACACCTCATGCTGTGAGCCTGGTGTGAGATCCCACGTAGGCGGATTAGTGGGGTGTTATTGTGACCCCACAAACCCTCCGCTCAGCTGTCTTCTTACTTGTCTGGGCGGCTGCTTGGAATTGTGACACTTCCGTCAGTTCATGACAAACGCGTTGTACTGGCTCCGGCTGCGTTTGCCGCATCTCAGTAATGGAGTTCATCGTATTAAAAATCTTTTAGTTCATGTTTACTGGCACTTGCTGGGGAACCCCAACCCTTGTCAATTGTTACTAATCTGGTGATAACATCTACGTACTATAAAAGTTGTTCTAAGTACATACAATAACAATGTCAGGCCCTTAAACTAAATCAAACAAACAAACACCTTTTATATATGAAAAACTTCTCTGCTCCAATGGACAGGGCACCTAGAAGATATGTAATTATTGGGTACATTTCATTTGCACTTGGTGTCACTCTTTTCAGCAGGATTTGTACCTTGATCTGAGCTGATTGCCTGGGACATTTCCAGCTCACCAAAATATACACAGATTCCACATGTTTATCTGACAAATGTCGCAAACCAATTTTTCCTACTCTAATTTGTATTGCATGGGAAGGTCTCTCAAGGTCTGTTCTCTTTGTGGGAGGCGGGTATGATAAGGTTGGCACCGGTCTACCAGGACTGTTCTGTAGGCAAATCAAACAGCTCTAACAGAATTTAGCAGCAACAGCTGTAAAGCCTGGGACATACCAATTAGACCAAATCGATCCTTGCAGTCTTGGAGCATATGTGAGGTCATACACCATCAATACAAGTGCTATCAAGAGTGCCTTGGGTGTTACCGGTTCACGTTCCCTTATCCGTCCACATTCTGTCAGAATCTGGTTCTCACGCCTTCCGCTCCCAGTTGGACTCTTCCTGTGGAGAACAAACTTTTTCATCGCATAAACATTAATTGATCTTAATTAGATAATTCAATTAGGGGAAAAAAAACATTAACAAATAACATCTTTACATTAAACGTTCACATTGAGCAATAACTAGAAGTGATACATGCAAACTCATTTTTCTTCTTTTATATATATATATATATATATATATATATATATATATATACACACACACACACATATATATATATATGTATATATATATATACATATACATACATATACTGCACATAATTTTCTTTTCACAATTTTCCTTTCCAACAACAAAAAAAGGAATAAATAAAAATGTTTTCAAATGGGAATATTCCATTTCTGTACCTTTATCTGACGCCTCCTATAGTCCAATACTGAGGCACGCTGGTCTAGAACTCTACTTAAAACGTAACCACAGTTTTTACTTCTTGAATACAGTTATTAAACAAACTAAATTTGGGACAACATTTGGAGAACTGCTGACATCTTATTGTACAAACATCAGTTCAATATTTTGGAGAACACTATTCCCCTGTCACTACACACAAGTTCTGCAGTGGGGACGATACAGGCCGGGCTTCAGGCCTCCCTGAGAACAGGTCTACACACACGAGCACATTGTCATACACTTCTACCTCGGGTAGTTGTATGTTCTGCAGTCGCTGGGACGGGTAATCTGGCCGGGCTGCACTTTTCACAGGTACCTTTGCTGTTTTACCTATGTCATGCCGTGCGCACATCATGCAGGCTGCTACAAACCTAGTGGTGGCATTATTGTATCCAGGGACAAGCCAATTTACTGACACCTGGCTGCACATTCTCTTGTTGTCATGTCTGTCTTCTCTTGCTCTGTCAATTGGCTTACCCGATGATCCAATAAAGTTTCTACTACCAATGGGCCCATAATTGTGGGCGATGCCAAAAGCGTACCTAGAGTCAGTGTAAATGTCAGCCGTCTTACCTTCTGCCAGGTTACAAGCCTCAGCGAGCACCTCCAGCTCTGCTCCTTGAGATGAACAAGAAGGTGAGAGTGGTTTCTGGGTAATTTACCTTGTGCCTCGTATCCTGTTCTACACATACTGTATGATAAAATATCTCTTTATTACAAATTTACATTGGAAACCCATGTCACATATAGATAGAACATCTCAAAGGGGTGGAGTTTTATTGTTCCACATTCATCTGATAATCCAGAACACTTGTAAATCCCACCCACCAGGTCCTGTAAATACCTGATTAATACAAAAACAAACAAAATATGTTACTGAAATCTGGCATAAAATAAACAATGTTCCGACAAAAATGTTATTTTTATTTTTTTTTATTTTTCCTTCTCCCCATCTAAATCTGTAAAGACTCATCTGTGAGTGACGTCACCTCTGCCTCCTGTGTAAATATGCTGGAGGGGGATGGTCCTTGAAGCTCATACACATTTTGTACATCTCCTAGAACCAAATTCATTAATTCAAAACAAAATAAAACACAAAACAAAACGACCTGATCAGTCCCTTCAACATTGGGAAATCTTTCTCAGCCACTGGGATAGGGCAGTGCTTGGCATAGCTCCCTCTGGCTGCGAAGGGGCTATAAAATTGCCTGTAAAAAGGAGAACAAAAAAAAAACAAAAACTACCTGATCAGTCCCTTCAACATTCCGTCCTATTTGGACTCTGCGAAAATAATGTAGCAGGGTTCAAAACTACATATTAACATAATGAGATTAAACACTCTATTGGGGGGGCACTAATTTAACCCCTTGTAATACACAACAGCCTGGAACAAAAAAGATTACTTTCTCCTGACAAAAATACTGTAATGGTGGGGGGGGTAGGGAAACGGACAAGTGAGCCCTAATCTACCCGCCACTCTGTCCCTGCCTACTTGCAACGACCCGCCCTAGGCGACGGGGTACAACTGGGCGGCGGTCCCTGCGCTCAGTAAGTGCATGACAAACACGACAAACAAACAAGGGAATACAAGCAAGGGAAATGGGCAGTTGCTCGCGGAAACACCGTGAGCAACAGAGTAGTGAACGAGCCGAGTCAAGCCAGGAGAGTGCGAGGTACAAAGCGAAAAGCAGAAGAGTAGTCAGTAAGCCGTGGTCTGTATGGAGCAGGATCAAAAATAGCAGGAGCTGTAGCTGGGCCAGGAAACCTCAAGGAAAGAATTCACAAGCACAGATGGACAGGAAGAGCAGGCTTAAATAGACCGAGGGCGGGAGCTAGCCGAGTCTGGCCAGGCTGCGATAGGCTCTCCCACTCCTAAGCCTGCCAGCCTGAGTGGAGGAAGCTGGTGTCTGTCTCAGGGATGTACACTCAGGTGTTGACTGATTAATTCTGGGAGTTAACCCCGAAGCAGTGCCTGGCAGATCCTTTACAGTACCCCCCCTTTTATGAGGGGCCACCGGACCCTTTCTAAGTGGACCTGGCTTACTGGGGAAACGCAGGTGGAACCTCCTGACCAATACCCCAGCGTGAACATCCCGGGCGGGTACCCAAGTCCTCTCCTCGGGCCCGTATCCTCTCCAATGGACCAGGTACTGGAGGGAGCCTTGGACCATCTTGCTGTCCACGATCCTGGCCACCTCAAATTCCACCCCCTCAGGGGTGAGGACGGGAACAGGAGGTTTCCTCGAGGGGGCCAAGGACGGGGAGCAGCGTTTCAGGAGGGAGGCATGAAACACGTTGTGTATACGAAAAGACGGGGGTAACTCCAGCCGGAAAGAGACAGGACTGAGGACCTCAATGACCTTATACGGCCCAATAAACCGGGGAGCAAACTTTTTGGACGGAACCTTGAGACGCAAGTTCCTGGATGACAACCACACCAGATCCCCGACCACAAACAGGGGGTTAGCAGAACGTCTTCTATCGGCCTGAGCCTTCTGTATGCTCTGGGACGCCTCTAGGTTCTTCTGAACCTGGGCCCAGACTGTGCACAGATCCCGATGAACGACCTCCACCTCGGGATTGTTGGAACAACCAGGTGAAACGGAGGAGAACCGTGGATTAAACCCAAAATTACAGAAAAAGGGAGAGACCCCTGACGAGTTACTGACCCGGTTATTAAGGGAAAATTCGGCGAGGGGAATGAAAGAAACCCAATCAAATTGACAGTCAGAGACAAAACATCTTAAGTATTGTTCTAGAGACTGATTAGTTCTCTCCGTTTGGCCATTGGTTTCAGGATGGAAAGCAGAGGAGAAGGACAGATCAATCCCCAACTTATTACAGAAGGCTCTCCAAAACAATGAAACAAATTGTACCCCTCTGTCAGAAACAATATTGACGGGGACCCCATGGAGACGCAGGATGTGTTTGATAAACAAGGTAGCCAACGTCTTGGCGTTGGGTAGTTTCTTGAGGGGCACAAAGTGGCACATTTTACTGAAGCGGTCTACCACCACCCACACCACCGACTTGCCTTGGGATGGAGGCAAATCGGTGATAAAGTCCATGGAGATATGTGTCCAAGGTCTCTGGGGAATGGGCAACGAACGCAGTAAGCCCGCTGGTCTGGACCTGGGAGTCTTGGACCTGGCACAAACCTCACAGGCGGCGACGTAGGCCTTAACGTCTTTAGGCAAACCAGGCCACCAATAATTTCTGGTAATGAGGTGTTTGGTACCCAGGATGCCTGGATGGCCAGATAGTGCGGAGTCGTGATTTTCCCTAAGTACCCTTAGCCGGAATTGCAGGGGAACAAACAGCTTGTTCTCAGGAAGGTTCCCAGGAGCTGAACCTTGATCAGCAGCAATTTCAGAGACTAAATCGGACTCGATAGAGGAAATGACTATACCTGGAGGCAAAATACAAACAGGATCTTCCTCCGAAGGAGGGCTGGCCATGAAGCTACGCGACAGTGCATCCGCCTTAATATTTTTAGACCCGGCCCTATAGGTAACCAAAAAATTGAATCTGGTAAAAAATAACGCCCATCGAGCTTGTCTCGGGTTTAGCCTCCGGGCAGATTCTAGGAAAACCAGATTCTTGTGGTCGGTAAGGACCGTTACCTGGTGCCTAGCCCCCTCCAGGAAGTGGCGCCACTCTTCAAATGCCCATTTAATGGCTAAAAGTTCGCGGTTGCCAATATCATAGTTACACTCCGTGGGCGAAAACTTCCTAGAAAAGTAAGCACAGGGGCGGAGATGGGTGAGGGAGCTGGTACCCTGGGACAAGACGGCCCCCACTCCCACCTCGGACGCGTCAACCTCCACAATAAATGGCTCCCTTTGGTTGGGCTGAACCAGCACGGGGGCCGAGATAAAGCACTTCTTGAGGGTCTCAAAAGCCTGGACGGCCTCAGGGGGCCAATGGAGGACATCAGCACCCTTGCGAGTGAGGTCCGTAAGAGGCTTAGCGACGACCGAGAAGTTAGCAATAAATCTCCTGTAATAGTTAGCGAACCCCAAAAAACACTGTAGCGCTTTCAGGGAGGCAGGTTGGACCCATTCAGCCACAGCCTGAACCTTGGCAGGGTCCATGCGGAATTCATGAGGAGTGAGGATTTGACCTAAAAATGGTATCTCCTGTACCCCAAATACACATTTTTCGATTTTGGCAAACAGTTTGTTTTCTCGAAGGACCTGGAGCACTTTCCTGACATGCTCTATGTGGGAGGACCAGTCCCTGGAAAACACCAATATGTCATCAAGGTACACTACAAGAAATATCCCCAGGTAATTTCTCAAAATCTCATTTATGAAGTTCTGGAAGACCGCAGGGGCATTGCACAACCCAAAGGGCATGACGAGGTATTCGAAATGGCCTTCGGGCGTGTTAAACGCAGTCTTCCACTCATCCCCCTCTTTGATGCGAATAAGGTTATACGCCCCCCGTAGATCCAATTTAGAGAACCATTGGGCCCCCTGAACCTGATTAAAGAGATCAGGAATCAAAGGAAGGGGATACTGGTTCCTTACCGTGACCTTATTCAGGCCACGGTAGTCAATGCATGGCCTAAGACCCCCATCCTTCTTCCCTACGAAGAAGAAGCCAGCACCTACCGGAGAAGAAGAGGGACGAATGTAACCCTTGGCCAGGGATTCCTGGATATACTCCCTCATGGCTTCACGTTCGGGACAAGAAAGGTTAAATATCCTACCCTTAGGAAGCTTAGCTCCTGGTACCAATTCGATAGCGCAATCGTATTCTCTATGAGGCGGTAATACTTCGGAGGCCTCTTTAGAGAAAACATCAGCGAAGTCCTGAACAAACTCAGGTAGCGTGTTCACCTCCTTAGGGGGAGAAATAGAATTAACAGAAAAACATGACGTACAACATTCATTACCCCATTTGGTTAGCTCCCCAGTATTCCAGTCAAACGTAGGATTATGCAACTGCAACCAGGGAAGACCTAGAACCAAATCGTACGATAATCCCTGCATCAATAGTACAGAGCATTGCTCCAAATGCATGGAGCCAACAAGGAGTTCAAAAACAGGGGTATGCTGTGTAAAATAACCATTAGCAAGAGGAGTGGAGTCGATACCCACTACCGGGACAGGTTTAGGCAAATCAATAAGAGGCATAGCGAGAGACATAGCAAATTCCACAGACATGATATTAGTAGAGGACCCTGAATCCACGAAGGCACTGCCGGTAGCAGACCTACCACCAAAAGAGACCTGAAAGGGAAGCAATATCTTAGTACGTTTCATATTTACGGGAAATACCTGTGCGCCCAAGTGACCTCCCCGATGATCACTTAGACGCGGGAGCTCTCTGACAGCATTCTTACGCTTGGGACAGTTGTTTACTTGATGCTTGACATCCCCACAGTAGAAGCAGAGACCATTCTTCCTGCGGAATTCTCTACGTTGTTGAGGGGACACGGAGGCCCCGAGTTGCATAGGTATTTCTGAGTCTTTAGGGGAGAAACGAAGCAACGGGACTTCGGGAGGCATCATGGGGGAGTTGGAGGAAAAAACACATAAACGTTCACGTTGTCGTTCCCTGAGACGTCGGTCAAGTCGTACCACTAAAGCCATAACCTGGTCTAAGGAGTCAGAAGAGGGATAACTAACTAGCAGGTCTTTCAGGGCATTAGACAGACCCAACCTAAACTGGCACCTTAAGGCAGGGTCATTCCACCGAGAAGCTACGCACCACTTCCTAAAGTCAGAGCAATACTCCTCAACAGGTCTCTTACCCTGACGTAAGGTCACCAGCTGACTCTCGGCAAAGGCAGTTCTGTCAGTCTCGTCATAAATAAGTCCGAGGGCAGAAAAGAAACAATCAACGGAGGAAAGTTCAGGGACGCCAGGAGCCAAGGAGAAGGCCCACTCTTGGGGCCCTTCCTGGAGCCGGGACATAATTATACCCACCCGCTGGCTCTCAGAACCTGAGGAGTGAGGCTTTAAGCGAAAGTAAAGCCTACAACTCTCCCGAAAGGAGAGAAAAGCCCTCCGGTCACCTGAGAACCGGTCGGGCAACTTGAGGTGGGGTTCAAGGGGTGCGGTGAGGGGAACTACCAAGGTAGCATCAGGCTGGTTGACCCTCTGAGCCAGGGCCTGGACCTGTAGGGAGAGACCCTGCATTTGCTGAGCCAGGGTTTCACGGGGTTCCATAATGGTGTCAGGGACCAGGGTAGACTAGGTATAGGGCTTGTGAATTTGTAATGGTGGGGGGGGTAGGGAAACGGACAAGTGAGCCCTAATCTACCCGCCACTCTGTCCCTGCCTACTTGCAACGACCCGCCCTAGGCGACGGGGTACAACTGGGCGGCGGTCCCTGCGCTCAGTAAGTGCATGACAAACACGACAAACAAACAAGGGAATACAAGCAAGGGAAATGGGCAGTTGCTCGCGGAAACACCGTGAGCAACAGAGTAGTGAACGAGCCGAGTCAAGCCAGGAGAGTGCGAGGTACAAAGCGAAAAGCAGAAGAGTAGTCAGTAAGCCGTGGTCTGTATGGAGCAGGATCAAAAATAGCAGGAGCTGTAGCTGGGCCAGGAAACCTCAAGGAAAGAATTCACAAGCACAGATGGACAGGAAGAGCAGGCTTAAATAGACCGAGGGCGGGAGCTAGCCGAGTCTGGCCAGGCTGCGATAGGCTCTCCCACTCCTAAGCCTGCCAGCCTGAGTGGAGGAAGCTGGTGTCTGTCTCAGGGATGTACACTCAGGTGTTGACTGATTAATTCTGGGAGTTAACCCCGAAGCAGTGCCTGGCAGATCCTTTACAAATACATTTTATCTTTAAAATGACCTGCAACCATTTACCTGTAAAACATCTCACATTTTCAAAAATAACATTTAGGCCGCCCCATAGCACGTGCCTCATGTGTGATAACAAAAACAAAACAAATGTAATTAGTTATTCAATAACACAGAAAATAATATATCTGGTAATATTAATTACTGCAAACCAATAAGCTGTACATAAGAATAGGGAACAGAGGGAGCACATACATGTTCAAAACCCCGTGTCTCACAATATCTGTATTTTAATTCATTTGAATCAACATCAAAACATTACAACATTAAATCTTATCACATTATAACACATAAATCTGCAGTGTAAATTTTATCTTTTTATAGACAGATCCAGCCGGCTGTTATATTTTTCTCGCTTGGTGTAGTTACAGACGACTGCGCGTGCGCGAAGATAAGAAACATTCCATTCGGATTTTTAACCCCATACACAAAACACTAGGAATTTTAGACATTACTGCTGTTCAAGATAAGAACATACAATATAGTTCTGCTTTATAGTGTGGCCATTAGTTTCAAACTTCAGACATGTTACATTACACACATCACACAGATGTCTCATCACATCACACATGTTACATTACACACATCACACAGATGTCTCATCACATCACACATGTTACATTACACACATCACACAGATGTCTCATCACATCACACATGTTACACTCCACACATCACACAGATGTCTCATCACATCACACATGTTACACTCCACACATCACACAGATGTCACATCACATCACACATGTTACACTCCACACATCACACAGATGTCACATCACATCACACATGTTACACTCCACACATCACACAGATGTCTCATCACATCACACGTTACACTCCACACATCACACAGATGTCTCATCACATCACACATGTTACACTACACACATCACACAGATGTCTCATCACATCACACATGTTACACTCCACACATCACACAGATGTCTCATCACATCACACATGTTACACTCCACACATCACACAGATGTCACATCACATCACACATGTTACACTCCACACATCACACAGATGTCACATCACATCACACATGTTACACTCCACACATCACACAGATGTCTCATCACATCACACGTTACATTGCATACATCACACAGATGTCTCATTACATCACACATGTTACACTACACACATCACACAGATGTCTCATCACATCACACATGTTACACTCCACACATCACACAGATGTCTCATCACATCACTCATGTTACACTCCACACATCACACAGATGTCTCATCACATCACACATGTTACACTCCACACATCACACAGATGTCTCATCACATCACACATGTTACACTCCCCCTGTTCTGACCCACATTAGTCACTGCATTGTACCCGGCTGCTCCGCTTCCTTCACTCCTCCTATCAAAATTTACACCTTTTTCCAAATTGTTCTTTCTCACATCAACTTACTTGTCACCACCTGTAATCACCTGCTTTGTCATTTTAACTTATGCCTTGTCCTGGCCACTCCACTCCATTTCTCAACATTCCACAAACCATTGTCTTTATCACATGCAAACTTCCCATCGTACGGCTGCCAGCCTCTTCAACAATCTTTTTCCTTACAGTGTGTTATTTTGCCTTCACATACTTTACAAACCTCCATTGAATCAAACAGGAGTTAGTCACATTCATTTCACACATCTACAAACCCTTCACTGCCGGGGTATAGCTTCTGGTACTACAATCCTTTCATTTCAAATACTTCACATGTGAGTTACGACTTCTCTCCGCCATGCGCTATGTCACTGCATTAGAGGGGGAGGTCTTACACTTCTCACAATTTTTTTTTATTTTTCCTCTGTTTTAACAATATAATTGCTGGCAAAAATTCTCTCATGTATTTCATATCAACAGTTCAAAATCACGTACGCACCTCTGCAGCCTTTCATTACACAGAAAGTTTCAACATACCTTTTTGGATTCATCTTTCATACCACTGCTGGATAAACTGCCAGCTAAATTTTGAGGCTTACGCAATACATGTGTGAATGGTGTAAGAATAAGCTCCTTACCTACCGCGGTTTTTTGTAATTCACAGATGCAAAGCCAGACCTCTCCATCAGACCAGCAAACTCCCGGGTTTCTTTATCTTTTATTTTATTATACTGAAATTTAGACAAGTCCAACAACTTCTAATACAACTAAACTGGGTCTCTTTTCAACCCCAAAAATCTAATACTACTATTCTGGGTCTCTTTCACCCCAAAATCTTCTGGGTCTCTTTCACCCCAAAAGTCTAATACTACTATTCTGGGTCTCTTTCACCCCAGAAATCAAACTGTTTTGGGTCTCTTTCACCCCAAAATCAGACTAAACTACTATTCTGGGTCTCTTTCACCCCAGAAATAACTGTTTTGGGTCTCTTTCACCCCAAAATCAGACTAAACTACTATTCTGGGTCTCTTTCACCCCAGAAATAACTGTTTTGGGTCTCTTTCACCCCAAAATCAGACTAAACTACTATTCTGGGTCTCTTTCACCCCAGAAATAACTGTTTTGGGTCTCTTTCACCCCAAAATCAGACTAAACTACTATTCTGGGTCTCTTTCACCCCAGAAATCAAACTGTTTTGGGTCTCTTTCACCCCAAAATCAGACTAAACTACTATTCTGGGTCTCTTTCACCCCAGAAATCAAACTAACTAAACTGGGTATCCTTTCAACCCTAAAAATAACTTAAACTGACTTCTAACAGGAGTTTCCTCTTTGAGCAGCACTTTCCAACACGCACACACAAACAAAATAGATTAGAAGTATAACAAACTAAACTGACTTCTAACAGGAGTTTCCTCTTTCACACAAACTGAGATGGAAGTCAGGCACTTACTTTCTAAGGGAGTACAGGGTTCTGGAACTGCGGCTTCATACCTTACTCCCTAAGGTGGAGCCTTAGTCATCCGAAAATAGGGGGGGCCAGACGGGGAGATGCAGAGCAAAATGTGAGAATCAAATCTTCTTACACTATGCTGCAGCTCTTGGTCTACACGTTCCCGTCCGGTCTCCTCTGCCTGGTTCGGGTGGTCTCTGGCTCCTAGTGCCGCAGTCCCTGTTCGGGCGCCATAAACTGTGAATGCAATTCTAGCATACACTACGCCTTGAGTTCCATCCAGCTCCAAATTAGCTTTTAAAAATCATCCTATGAATACGAGCAGCTCGGAGTAGCAAAAACACACAGACACGTTACTGTATGAAAATGCTTCTACTTTATTCTTATCAGCACGGATATTTATAACAAAATTTCAACAACAAATGAGTCAGAAAGTTTAGATAAAGTTCCACAACTTAATTGGCTCTTAGGGGGGCCGTTCCCTCATCTTCCCAATTATTGCTGCGTAGCTTTGCACACAGCACTGATTCTCCATTTTAATTCTTATTATTGCTGCGTAGTGTTTTGCACACGCACTATGATTCTCCATTTTAATTATTATTATTGCTGCGTAGTGCTTTGCACACGGCACTACTCCTTAAAGTCCCAGAGCATCTACCTTCTAATATAACTAACTTGTACAAGCATATAAGGATATAAGTATATAAGATATACATTAAGTCTAAAACACTTTGGAAAATATTTTTGCTTTCACAGGGTTAACAAAACATACAGTACAAACAAAAACACCAAATTCCCACAATACATAACTATGGTAAATGGAGTGGGAGGCACCAAAGCGTAATTCCGCACCGGGAACGCTGTAGCCTAAGGCCCGCCCTGGTCATGGTGGCCACTACGCCTTCACAGATCCAGACTCTCTCGGCTGGGTATGTGTAACGTGCGCATCGTGTACTGTTCACACAACACTAAGAGAACTATCCCAGGCCACGGAGTGACACTCACACAATTCTAAGTCTTTGGATGGGATGCTGTCTCGAGAGATCACGCTGTGACGTCACTTCCTGCCCCAGGTCCTGCATCGTGTCGGACGAGCGAGGACACATCGGCACCAGGCGACAGAGGCTATATCGACTTACCTGCAAACGCCGATGCTGCTGCAGAATGAACTGTAGCCTCTGTCGCCTGGTGCCGATGTGTCCTCGCTCGTCCGACACGATGCAGGACCTGGGGCAGGAAGTGACGTCACAGCGTGATCTCTCGAGAACACGCTGTGTGTCTGTGCACTGCCAGAAGCTGGGTGTTAACGAAGAGAAGTGGATGATGCTGATTCGTCAGCATCATACACTTCTATTCACAACGCCCAGCTAGTAAAACAAGTAAAAACGCCCAGATGTACACACACAATACACGCCCACTTGGACATAACTTTAAACACGCCCAGTTGTACTTAAGAAAGCCTCATTTGCATAAATATAAAAATGGTCATAACTAGGCCAAAACAGCTCGTTTAAAAAAAAAACAAAAAAACTTTACTCTTATCTACATTGCAGCGCCGATCTGCTGCAATACGAGATAGGGGTTGCAAAATCTGGTGACAGAGCCTCTTTAACCCCTTAACGCTCCATGACCTACTATTAGGTCATGCTAACTGTAGCGTTCGCGCTCAGTGACCTAATAGTAGGTCATGGAGTAAACACGGCGCCGTTCGCGCGGGGCGCGTTCATGAGCTGTGATAGCTGCTGTTTCCGACAGCAGACTATCACTGCTCAATGTGCCGGGACCGATCGCGGAGCTCCCCCGCCGATTAACCCCTCAGAAGCCGCGTTCAATAGCGATCGCGGCTTCTTAGGGGTTAATCCGCCATCGCCGGCCTGCTACACGATAGCGGCCGGCGATGGTGACTATGGCAACCGGACACCAAACAATGGCGTCCGGCTATGCCATAGACGGAAGCCTAGTGGGTCCTGACAACGTCAGGACCCACTATGCTTGCTGTCAGTGAGTAGCTGACAGCTCTAATACACTGCACTACGCATGTAGTGCAGTGTATTAGAATAGCGATCAGGGCCTCCTGCCCTCATGTCCCCTAGTGGGACAAAGTAATAAAGTAAAAAAAAAGTAAAAAAAAGATGTGTAAAAATAAGAAAATAAAAGTTTTAAAAGTAATAAAAGTAAAAGTCCCACTTTTTCCCTTATCAGTCATTTATAATTAATTTAAATATATAAACAAACAAATAAACTATACATAATTGGTATCGCCGCGTCCGTAACGGCCTGAACTACAAAATTATTTTGTTATTTATCCCGCACGGTGAACGCCGTAAAAAAATATATTGATAAACCGTACCACAATCACAATTCTTTGGTCACTTCACCTCCCAAAAAATGGAATAAAAAGAGATCAAAAAGTCGCATGTACCGAAAAATGGTCCTGATCGAAACTACAGTTCGTTACGCAAAAAATAAGTCCTCGCACGGCTTTATTGATTGAAAAATAAAAACGTTCTGGCTCTTAGAATAAGATAACACAAAAAGTGAATGATTGTTTACAAAACGTATTTTATTGTGCAAACGCCATAAGACATAAAAAAAAACTATAAACATCTGGTATCGACGTGATCGTATCGCCCCACAGAATAAAGTGAATATGTCATTTATAGCGCACGGTGAACGCTGTAAAAAAAAAAGTATACAAAAACAATAGTAGAATTGCTGTTTATTAGTCACCACGCCACCTAAAAATGGAATAAAAACTGATCAAAAAGCCGCATGCACCCCAAGAAAACTACAATGGATTCCTCAAGGGGTCTAGTTTCCAAATTGGGGTCACTTTTGGGGGGTTTCCAATGTTTTGGCACCACAAGACCTCTTCAAACCGGACATGGTGCCTAATAAAAAAGAGGGCTCAAAATCCACTAGGTGCTCCTTTGCTTCGGAGGCCGGTGCTTCAGTCCATTACCGCCCGAGGGCCACATGTGGGATATTTCTCTAAACTGCAGAATCTGGGCAATACGTATTGAGTTGTGTTTCTCTGATAAATCCTTTTGTGTTATAAAAAAAATGGTATAAAAAGAGTAAATTTCACCTCTACTTTGCTCTAAATTTCTGTGAAACACCTAAAGGGTTCATAAACTTTCTAAATGCTGTTGTGAAAACTTTGAGGGGTCTAGTTTCTAAAATGGGGTGTTTGATAGGGGTTTCTAATATATGGGCCCCTCAAAGCAACTTCAGAAATGAACTGGAACCTAAAAAAATAAATAAATGAGGCAATACTTCGCTTCTTACATTATACTGATAATGAGCCGTGCCCACCCCGAGATGACCCCAGTTTTGACCGTTTGGATAAACGGAGACCCCTATTAGACCGTTTCAGTGCCCGGTTTTCCCAAGCATACACCCCCGAGAAGTGTTTTTCTATTGATGAGTCCCTGGTACATTTTAAAGGGAGAGGGTTCAATTCCGCCAGTACCTGCCAGGTAAGAGGGCAAGGTATGGCGTGAAGATGTATAAGCTGTGAGAGGGCATCAGGGTATACCTACAGATTTAGGATATATGAAGGAAAGGCCACCCGCAAACCAGACTGCATCCTGGACTACAATAGGTACATGGGAGGGATGGATTTGTCAAATCAAGTCCTGAAGCCCTACAGCGCCATGCGGTGTGGTATAAGAAGCTGGCCGGGCACATCATACAGATGGCATTGTACAATGTGTACGTGCTACGTCGATGTTCAGGCCAGAGGGGAACTTTCCTGGAATTTCAAGATCTAATCTTTAGGGACCAGGAAGGGGGGGCACCCAGTACTTCTGGAAGCGAGGCCACACGCATCGTACCAGGGCAACACTTTCCAGGAGAAGTTCCCCAAACCGGTGGAAAGGGAAAGAGTCAAAAGAGGTGCAGAGTCTGCTATAAGAGGGGGATAAGGAAGAACACAATATACCAATGTGACACGTGTCCCGAAAAACCAGGGCTCTGTATAAAAGATTGTTTTAAAATGTATCATACATCCCTTGATTTTTAATTTACCCTGATGCACTCCGCACAGCTTACCCCCCTCATCTTTCCCTTCTGAGCCCTGCCGTATGCCCAGGCAGCTGATAACAGCCACATGTAGGGTATTGCCGTACCCAGGAGAACCCACATTACAATTTAAGGGGTGTATATCTCCGGTGGCGCATGCTGGGCACACTATATTGGACACTGAAATGGCATATATATATATAAAATTGCAAATCTCACACTGCACCATCTGCTGCGCATTATCTTTTACACAGTACCTGTGGGGTCAAAATGCTTACTACACCTCTAGATGAATGTCTTAAGGGGTGTAGTTTTTAAAATGGGGTCACTTCTCGGGGGTTTCAACTGTACTGGTACCTCAGGGGCTTCTGCATACATGACTTAGCACCAGAAAAGCTCCAGTAGGCCAAATGGTGGTCCTTTTCTTCTGAGCCCTCCCATGGGCCCAAACGGCAGTTTATCACCACAAATGGGGTATTGCCGCACTAAGGACAAATTGGGCAACAAAATGGGGTATGTTGTTCCTTGTGAAAATAAGAAATTTTGATCAAAAATGACATCTTATTGGAAAAAATATCATTTTTTTCATTTCACAGCCCAATTCAAATAGATGCTGTGAAAAAACTGTGCGGTCAAAATGATAACAAAAACCATAAATGAATTCCTTGAGGGGTGTAGTTTCCAAAATGGGGTCACTTCTGGTTGGTTTCCGTTGCTTTGATACCTCTGGGCCTCTGCAAATGCGACATGGCACCCGAAAACCAATCCAGCAAAATCTGGACTCCAACAAACACATAGCGCTCCTTTCCGTCTGAGCCCTCCCATGGGCCCAAACGGCAGTTTATCACCACAAATGGGGTATTGCCGCACTAAGGACAAATTGGGCAACAAAATGGGGTATGTTGTTCCCTGTGAAAATAAGAAATTTTGATCAAAAATGACATCTTATTGGAAAAAATATCATTTTTTTCATTTCACAGCCCAATTCAAATAGGTGCTGTGAAAAAACTGTGCGGTCAAAATGATAACAAAAACCATAAATGAATTCCTTGAGGGGTGTAATTTCCAAAATGGGGTCACTTCTGGTGGGTTTCCATTGTTTTGATACCTCAACACCTCTTCAAACCTGGCATGCTGCCTAAAATATATTCTAATAAAAAAGAGGCCTCAAAATGCACTAGGTGCTTCTTTGCTTCTAGGGCTTGTGTTTTAGTCCACGAGCGCACTAGAGGCACATGTGGGACATTTCTAAAAACTGCAGAATCTGGACAATACATATTTAGTAGTATTTCTCTGGTAAAACCTTCTCTGTTACTAAAAAAAAATTGAATAAAATTGAAATTCAGCAGAAAAAATGAAATTTGCAAATTTCATTTCCACTTTGCTTTAATTCCTGTGAAATGCCTGAAGGGTTAAAAAACTTTCTATATGCTGTTTTGAATACTTTGAGGGGTCTAGTTTTTAAAATGTGGTGTTTTATGGGGGTTTCTAATACATAGGCCCCTCAAATCCACTTCAGAACTGAACTGGCACCTTCAAAAAAAGGCTTTTGAAATTTTCTTAAGAATTTGAGAAATTGCTGTTTATGTTCTAAGCCTTGTAACGTCCAAGAAAAATAAAATAATGTTCAAAAAACGATGCCAATCTAAAGTAGACATATGGGAAATGTGAACTAGTAACTATTTTTGGTGGTATAACCGTCTGTTTTTCAAGCAGATACATTTAAATTCTGAAAAATGCTATTTTTTGTAAATTTTCTCTAAATTTTGCAATTTTTCACAAATAAAGACTGAATATATCGACCAAATTTTACCACAAACATGAAGCCCAAAGTGTCACGAGAAAACAATCTCAGAATCGCTTGGATAGGTTTAAGCATTCCGACGTTATTACCATATAAAGTGAAATATGTCAGATTTGAAAAATGGGCTCTGAGCCTTAAGGCCCAAACTAGGCTGCGTCCTTAAGGGGTTAAGGACCACTCAAATAAATTACAGTTCCTTCCCATTTAATTTTACCCATTAACAGGTTTCTTCTCAATAATGCAGTAGTACAGGCAACAGACATCTCCCTACTTATCTCTCTTGGGGTATGCTCTAACATGGACGCCTCTATCTACTTCCTCCAAGGCGTCTGCTTCTACTCACAGGGAAGCCTCCTTGTTCCCCCACAGTCCCGCTCTTGTAGGAAGCAACTCCATCCTGCAGCTTCATGCCAGGCTCAGGCGCTGGGAGGCCTTACTTACTCTCTACCAAGCTGCAGCAGTTCTCTCTGACTTCCATGTGTGCTACACACACACTCCTTCCTACACGTACTTCCTGCCAGACAGCTCTATCTCTATCGGTCACTCATACTGCAGTGACATCTACTGGTTTTAGATAACATGGCAGGCATACAACAGATAACACATAGATATAAACATAATTTCACACAGTAGGGAACACGGAACGCAGGTACCAACAAACATGGAGGCCGCACAGGGCAAACAGTTAAATTTAAAGGGGCAGCATCTCCCCCTTACATGGTGCTTAGCTTGTGCCACTATGAAAAGATAGCTTTCTGATTATCATGCTGAGTTTCCCGGTTTTAGAAACACCCTTCATGTAGCCCTATCTTTTGCCTGGACATACGGCAGGGCTCAGGAGTGAAAAAGCACCATGTGCTTTTGAGGCCAATTTTGGCGTTTTACCCAAGAAGTGACCCCATTTTGGAAACTACACCCCTCAAGGCATTTATCAAAAGGTGTAGTGAGAATTTTGACCTAACAGGTGTTTTTTAGCAAAATATAATGCGCAGAGGATGGTGCAAAAATTTAAAATTTTCCACTGATACGACCTTTTAGTACACAACACATCCCTTCCAACTTTCAAGTTTCACAAAGAGGGACAACCGATGCAGCGCAATTTTTTTCTTTTAAGCCATGCCTCTAATCCCACCCAATCCCCGCTCATACACACCCTTTTCAGCCCACACAGTATCATGTTCCCATAGTGCCTCCCACACATTATAATACGAAATAGCTGCCCCATACAGTATAATGCCCCCATAGCTGCTTCCATACAGTATAATGCCCCCCATAGCTGCCACCATACATTATACTGCCCCATAGATGCCCCAGTACAGTATAATGCCCACGCAGATGCCCCCATACAGTATAATGCCCACGCAGATGTCCCCATACAGTATAATGCCCACACAGATTCTCCAATGCAGTATAATGCCCAAACAAATTCCCCATACAGCATAATGCCCCATAGCTGCCTTCATGCAGCATAATGCCTCCATAGCTGCCCCTTACAGTATAATGCCCACACAGATGCCCCCATAGAGTATAATGCCCCCCATGGCTGCTCCATACAGTATAATGCCCCATAGCTGCCCCCATACAGCGTAATGCCCCCATAGAGTATAATGCCCCCTAGCTGCCCTTATACAGTATAATGCCCCCTTAGCTGCCCCTAATGCTAGTGCCCTTGTAGATAGTGGCACAGTGCCCATGTGGATAGAGTACATGTAGATAGCACCACAGTGTTCCCTGTAGATAGTGCCCCCATATAGTGCCACACTGTCCTTATAGATAGTGCCACACCCACCTTAAGGATAGCGCCACCTCCCCTGTAGATAGCGCCATTGGGACTCCCTCTAGGAGCAGAATCCCCAGCCAGAGCATAGGCCGGGGATTTTGCTCTTAGAGGGAAGACCTGATGTCACTGTCCATATATGGACAGTGACATAAGTGGCTACTCCTTGAGCGGAATCCCCGTTGCCGACTCTGGCTGGGGATTTCGCTCCAGGATGAGCCCCTGACGTCAATGTCCATATATGGACAGTGACCTCAGTGGTTTCCTCTAGGAGCAGAATTCCTGGCCAGATCATGGGCAACGGGCATTCTGCTCAACGAGTAGCCACTGACATCACTGTCCATATATGGTCAATGACATAAAGGGCTTCCCCGAGCACAGCACTTAAAGTAGCACTGAGCCTGTGGAGTCCTCGGCTCTGAACTAATTCTGAAGCAGGGAGCTGATGGTTCCCTGCTTCAGAATTGGGTTCAACTGTATCTGCGTACTGAGGATGCAGGTACAGATCACAGAGGGACATACCCCCAGGAATCTGGGATTGTCCCGCTGAATCCGGGACCGTTGGGAGGTAAGCACAACATGTTGTGCCCAGTTTGTGCAATTGAAGACAAATACCTCATAAACTGTTAAGCGGGTTCTCCAGGGTATGGAAATGCAATATATGTGGACGTAAACTGCTGTTTGGGCACACTGTAGAGCTCCGATGGGAGGGAGTGCCATTTAGTTTAGAGGGGCGGATTTTGCTTGTAAGTAGTTTCTTTGGGGGTTTTACTGGTATTTCAGTTTATAATGTAGGGGCATATGTAAGCTGTGCGGGGCACATCAGGGCATAATAAGGTGGTATAACAATGCGGTAAATTAATCCATAAATGTGTGCCCAGTGTCGCACTGATAAATGGTGCCGAAGCTTATCCCCTTTTGGAACACAATTGGCACCTTTTGTGTCGATATATTCTTAGAGACACAACTGAGCTGTGTGAGGGCTTCTTTTTTGCAGGACAATCTGTACCATTTCGTGGTACATGCAACTTTTTGATAACTTTTTATTTAATTTTTTGGGACGTATGGTGACCCAAAAACAGCAATTCTGGAATTGCTTTTTAGTGTTTCTTTTTATGGCCCTGACCGTGGGCTATAATTGACATATTAACTTTATTCTGTGGGTCGATATGATTGCGGCAATACCAAATGTATATAGTTTTTTTGTTTTTTTTATGTTTTATAGCGTTTACACAATAAACACTTTTTAAAAAAAAAAATATATATATATATATATTTTTCTGTCCTAGTCTAAGAGCCATTACTTTTTTATTTTTCCGTCAAAGCTGTGGGAGGGCTTGTTTTTTTGCGTGGCGGACTGTAGTTTTTTTGTTAAAATTTTGGGGTATATGACTTTTTGATCACATTTTATTAGGGTTTTTTTTAGGAGGCAAGGTGACCAAAAAAACAGCAATTCTGGCATTGTCTCTATTTTCTCTTATTTTCATCGCGTTAATCGTGCGGGATAAATAATGTAATCATTTTATCGTTTGGGTCATTACAGACGCGGCAATACCAAATATGTATAGTTTTTTTAATGTTTCCACTTTTTCCTATAATAAAAGTGTTATTATGGGAAAAAATTAGATTTTTGGTTTGTACATTTTTTTTTCAATTAGTTTTTACTTGAAATTCCAACTGTCTGATTAAAATACACTGCAATTTGTATGTATTGCCGTGTATTATACCTGTCAGTTTTAGGGCTCATGTACACGAGCGTGTTATACGTTCGTGCGACGCGCGGGATTTTCACGTGTGTCGTACAAACCTATGTTAGTCTATGGGGCCGTGCAGACAGTCCGTGATTTTTGCGCAACGTGAGTCCGTTGCGTAAAACTCACGACATGTCCTATATTTGTGCGTTGTTCGTGCATCACGCACCCATTGAAGTCAATGGGTGCGTGAAAATCACGCATACCCCACCGAAGCACTTCCGTGGGACGCGTGATTCGCGCAACAGCTGTCAAACTATGAATGTAAACAGAAAAGCACCACGTGCTTTTCTGTTTACAAACATCCAAACGGAGTGTCATAATGATGGCGGCTGCGCGAAAATCACGCAGACGCGCATCATACAGGGCTGACACACGGAGCTGTTAAGTGCCTTTTGCGCACGCAAAGCGCAGCGTTTTTTCATGTGCGCTAAACGCACACGCTCGTGTAAACCCGGCCTTACACTGACATATGTAGATAGCAGACCTGGAGGCTATTGTTAGGCCTCCAGTTGCCATAGCAACCATCAGCACCACGCGGTCGCAGGCGGGGTCCGATGGCGTTCTAATCCCCGTAGAACAAACATAACTTATTAGTTAAACTGCACGGTGCATGATGTTTAAAAGAATATGCAAAAAACAATGGTGAAACTGCTGTATTTTGCATTCTCCCCTAAAAAAATAAAATAATAAAAGCTAATCAAAAAATTATATGTACCCCAAAATGGTACCAATAAAATCTACAACTAATCCTACAAAAAACAAGTCCTCATACAGCTACATCGATGAAAGAAATAAAAAAATTATTAATCTTGTGAATTACTTTTTGCCATAAAAAATGTTTCGTTGCGCAAAAGGACTAAAGTGTAAAAAAACTAAATATTTAGTATCTGCATTCGCATCGACCTATAGAATAAAGGTAACATGTTATTTTTGCTGCACGGTAAACGGCAGTGACGAGAATGCAAAAAAAAACAATGATAGAATTTATTTATGTACATTTCCTTACAACAAATAAAATAATGAAAGATTATCAATAAATTATATGTACTTCAAAATGTTACCAATGAAAAATACAACTCATCCCACAAAAAACAAGCCCCATACAGCTACATTGACAGAAAAATAAAAAAAGTTATGGCTCTTGGAATGTGAAATTGAAAAAATGAAAAAATAAATAAATGGTTTGGTCATTAGGGTCAAACAGGCCTGGTCGTTAAGGGGTTATGACTGAGGCCTGATTTACACGAGCGTGTGCGTTTTGCGCACGCAAAAAATGCGGCGTTTTGCGTGCGTAAAAGGCACTTAACAGCTCCGTGTGTCATCAGCATATGATGCGCGGCTGCGTGATTTTCGTGCAGCCGCCATCATTAGGACACTCCGTTTGGATGTTTCTAAACAGAAAAGCACGTGGTGCTTTTCTGTTTAGATTCAGATTTTGACAGCAGTTGCGCGAATCACGCAGTGCTTCCGTGCGGCATGCGTGGTTTTCACGCACCCATTGACTACAATAGGTGCGTGATGCGAACAGCGAACAGCGCACAAAGATAGGACATGTCGTGAATTTTACGCAACGCACTCGCGCTGCGCAAAATTCACGCACTGTCTGCACTGCCCCATAGACTAATATAGGTGCGTACGACACGCGTGAAAAGCACGCACGTGGCACGCGCGTATATTGCTCTTGTGTAAATGATGCCTAAATTAGAGGAATATTAAACTCACATGGGACATCAGTGAGTACAGTGAATTTTCAAAATTTTAACATTTTTGAAAACAAGAGAACTCTGCACAAAGACTTTCTTCAGGGTATGTTCACACGCTAGCTGTCATTTACGGCTGAAATGACAGCCTGTTTTCAGGAGAAAACAGCTGCGTCGTTTCAGCCGTAAATGCTCCTCCTCGTAATATACGAGGCGTCTGTGACGCTTGTATATCTTGAGCTGCTCTTCATTGAGTTCAATGAAGAACAGCTCAAATTACGTGGCAAAGAAGTGCCCTGCACTTCTTTGCCGAGGCAGTCAATTTACGCGTCGTCGTTTGACAGCTGTCAAACGACGACGCGTAAATTACAGGTCATCTGCACAATACGTCGGCAAACCCATTCAAATGAATGGGCAGATGTTTGCCGACGTTTTGTAGCCCTATTTTCAGGCGTAAAACGAGGCATAATACTCTTAGTTTACGCCTGAAAATAGGTCGTGTGAACCCAGCCTTAGGGTGGATTCACATACAGCATTTTGCTGTGTTTTTGTGTGTCTTTCGTGGCATTTTTAATGAAATTTTTTACTGTGTTTTTCCATGCAGTTTAAAGTTCGGCCAGATGTTACATTAAAGTCTATAGTAAAATATTAAATGCACTACACACAACTTCATTTTGGTTTGCCATTTTTGAGGCAATTTTGTGGTCAGTGGCGTTTTTTTTCCAAACTTAGGCGGGATTCACACGACCGGGTCCCGCCCTAGCCCGAGTGTCGGCCGGTAAAATCTGCCATTTTGCCCGGCCGGTTTGCATAAAGTTTTGCATCCGTGCCGGGTCGGGCAGATCTGGACAGTGACATCAGCGGCAACTCCTGAAGGGGAATCCCCATGTGTTTGGGGATTCCGCTTCAGGAGTTTCCCCTGATGTCACTGCCCAGATATGGACAGAGACATGAAGCGCTTCAAGGAGCTAAAGTGCGGCTAGCACATAGCAGAGCGGGGAGATACCTCCCCGCTCTGCTATAGTGGCGTCGCTACAGCAGTAGCAGCCGCAGCAGCAGCAGCTGCTAGCGGCACCATGGAAGGTGTCGCCGGGCCAGGGCGCTTTTAAAACAAGCAGGGGAAGGGAGCCAGCGCAGCGCTCCCATCCACCTGCTGTTCACCCCGGCCCTGCCACACAGTGTACAGCCATTCGTCCGAATGGCAGCAACTCCTCCTCCTCACATGCACTCTGCGCTGTGAGGAGGAGGAGATAGAGCGCAAGCGCCGGAAAACCCGGCCATCACTCGGGACACATCCCGGTGATGGCCGTGTATTACCCGGCCCCATAGACTTCTATGGGAGCTGGGCGGCCGGGTGCCCGGCCGAAGATAGAGCATGTCCTATTTTTTGACGGCCGGTTTTCCAGGCCGTCAAAAAATCAGTCGTGTGAATAGCCCCATTAGGGGTCTATTATTCCTAATGCAGCCTGGTGCCGGACGATTTATGAACGGCCGGCACCCGGCCGGGAAACCCTGTCGTGGGAATGAGGCCTTAGCATTCTATTGGTATGGCGTTTTTCCCATCTGCTTCTCTATAGGACTTCAGATACGTTAGAAAATAAAAACAAGTACAAATTTAAACCAAATTAAAATCTCCACAAAAAAGGCACTAAAAATTCCATAAACGCATGTTACATTTGAAAACGGCTAGATTTTTGAGAAGCGTTTTTTGATGCAGTTTAAAACATCTGAAAAATTCTGTGTGAAGGAGCCCTTAAGAAAACAGCTTACAAATGCTATATGGAAAGTGTCAGCCATCTTGCAGCAGTGTGTCTCTAATATTTGATCTGTTTTTAGGCCGTCTGTGTAATGGCAGGAAGGAGGTGAAGGGAAATTGAGCCCTAATCTACCCACCGCCCTGTCCCTGCCTACTTGCAACGATCCGCCCTAGGCGACGGGGTACAACTGGGCGGCGGTCCCTACGCTGTCTAAGTGCACGGGAGAACAAACAGGAAACACGCAAGGGAAGGGGCAGTAGCCCACGGAACGCCGCGAGGAAACGGAGCGGTGAATGAGTAGTCAGGACAAGGATGAAGTGGAGTATACCAACGTGAGCACGGAGAAGGAAGCAAGCCAGGGGCAAAGCGAAGCAGGTTAAGCGGAACTGCAGCAAGGCAGAAGCACGGCAGAAGCAGGCTGAAGCAAGCAGCAGTGGGGCCAGGAATTACAAGCACTGAGGAAGAGAACAGGTAAGGTAAGGTAATAAAGGACAGGGGGCGGAGCTAACTCCGACTGACCAGGCCGCGATAGGCTCTCCCACTCCTGAGCCTGCCACCCTGGTTGGTGGGAGACGGTGTCAGTCTAACAGGTCTGGCCTCAGGTGTGGATTGATTAATCCTAGGAGTATACCTAGACGTAGTACCTGGCAGATCCCTAACAGTCTGACCGTTTTTAATGTTTGTCATCCATTTGCCATCTGTATGTAACGGTCGTTAAAAAAACTGATGAATTTCATTCGTCAGGATTTTTATGGTCCCAACCCCAAAAAAAGCACTACAGTGCCCACTGCAGATAGTGTCACAGTGCCCACTGCAGATAGTGCCACAGTGCCCACTGCAGATAGTGTCACAGTGCCCACTGCAGATAGTGCCACAGTGCCCACTGCAGAGAGTGCCACAGTGCCCACTGCAGATATGCGTGAATATAGCCTGAATGTTAACTGGATACACCCGTAGTAATGTCATGGTTGATCACCAGAATATCGATACCGTAACTTGTTATTGATGCCTGCACCCATGTATCTGTTATGTACTGGTTGTATTCCCTTCCCTGTTACGTGTTAAGTATTTTACTTGTACTTTGCAAAAATTTTATAAAACTTTTATTTTAATTTTTTTTCCATAGGGGTTACAATTTTATTTTACACATGTATGGTATCGCTGCAATCATAACAACCCATATAATAAAGTTAACACATTATGTAACCGCAGGGTGAACAAAAAAATTCAAAAAGAAATGGCAAAATAGCTTTTTTTTTTACCAACCCCTCCAATCCCCAGGAAAAGAGTAAAAGTTATTACGATAATCAATAATATATAAGTACCCGAAAATGGCTCTATTAAAAAATGTGCACATCCCACAAAAAATAAGCCCACATTTAGCTACATCGATGGAAAAATAAAAAAAGATTTGGCACTTGGAATGCGGCGACATAAAAGCTATTTTTTACCATTAAATTTGCTATTAGTTTGTAAAAGTGGTGAAACGTAAAAAAATATACACATTTTATGCCGTACAGTAATCTGCATAAATATAACGCTCAATAAAATTATAATGGGGAATTAATGGTTTATTTTCGATCCCCCCCCCCCAAAAAAAAATAAGTTATATGTGCCCCATATTGGTGCCATTGAATAATACAACTCACCATGCAAACATCAAGCCCTCATATTTCTAAATGGAAAAATGGCTTTTTAAATGCGGCGATGCAAAGATGTAAACATTTTGCCAAACTAGGTTAAGTAATGAAGTGGTTAAGAATGAAATGAAAATAAATAAAATAGAAATTAAATGTATGGTACATTCTGGGAATAAGTAACATTAAAAAATTCTATACATCAAATGTCTCAATCTGGTAGGAACAGATGTCAGAAGTAGTAATGAGGACGCCATACGAAGAACACGAGGTACAAAGCTTCCTGGCATTGAACCAATGAGTGTAAATGTCATGCATGTCATCATTTCCTTATGTAACAAGACGAGGCATTATGTTCATGCTGGAAGTTATGACATTTTTGTAAAGCATCTTCCTTCATGGAGAAACTGTACAATTATACAGTCAGAAAGGCAAATCACCAGTAGAATAAATAAGCATGTTATTCTGCTTAAATTTAGTCCGGATTCACACGAGCATGTGCGTTTTGCGTGCGCAAAAGGCACTTAGCAGCTCCGTGGGTCATCACCATATGATGCGCAGCTGCGTGCTTTTCGCGCAGCCGCCATCATTATGACACTCCGTTTGGATGTTTGTAAACAGAAAAGCACGTGGTGCTTTTCTGTTTTCATTCATCCTTTGCACTGCTGTTGCGCGAATCACGCGCGTCCCACGGAAGTGCTTCCGCGTGGCATGCATGATTTTCACGCACCCATTGACTTCAATGGGTGCGTGATGCGTGAAATACGCACAAAGAACGGACATGTCGTGAGTTTTTCGCAGCGGACTCACGCTGCGTAAAAATCACGCAACTATCTGCACGGCCCCATAGATTAATATAGGTCCGTGCGAGGCGCGTGGTTGCACGGACGTATATCCCATTCGTCTGAATAAGCCGTTAGGGTGTATTTACACATGCGTTTTTACCGTGATTTGCCACAATTTCCATGCTCACTGCAAAAACCGTGGCAAAACCACACTGTGTGAGTACAGCCTAAGGCCGGATTTACACGAGTGTGTGCCTTTTGCGTGCGCAAAAATTGCGGCGTTTTGTGAGCGCAAAAGGTACATAACAGCCGCATATGATGCGTGGCTGCGTGATTTTCGAGCAGCCGCAATCATTATGACACTCTGTTTGTGTGTTTGTAAACAGAAATGCACGTGTTGCTTTTCCGTTTTCATTGATAGTTTTTACTGCTGTTGCGTGAATCACGCACGTCACACGGAAGTGCTACCGTGTGCTGCGCATGATTTTCACGCACCCATTGAAGTCAATGGGTGCGTGATGCACAAACAACGCACAAATAACAGACATGTCGTGAGTTTTACGCAGCGGACACACTCTGCGTGAAACTCACGGACAGTCTGCACGGCCCCATAGACTAACATAGGTCCGTGCGAGGCGCGTGAAAATCACGCGCGTTGCACGGACGTATTACACATTCGTCTAAATAAGCCCTTAGGCGTATAATACACAAAGCGTATTATGTAAGGATTTTCCTACGGAAAATCTGCAGCGTAATGCAGTAACAGCAAAGTGAATCTCATCTACATGTTGCAGAATTTTTCTGCGTGTAAATTGACTAGCGGGGCACATTTCAAAATCTGTGTGTCAATTTATCTTGCGTTACCAACTCAGAACTGTATCTGAAAAGTTTAGAAAAAAAAACGCACATAAAAACGCACTATTGAGTGCAGATTTTACCTGCCTTTACCTGCGGTTTTGATGCAGATTTTCCGCATCAAATTCTGCAATGTGTGCATTTAGCCTTACAATTTACAGGTGTATTTCCTGAAGTAATCTAAAAAGTAAAATCTATTTAAGCCCCTTATCCTTTCCAACCATCTTATTAAGGGGGACCTGTCCACAAGTCCCTTGTTATAGTATAACATTTATTTTATTTATATATATATAAATAAAATATATAAACTAAAATATATAAACTATCTTTAGGGCTCATGCACAAATCAATTATTTTCATCAGTGTGCTATCCGTTATTTTAACGGATAGCACACTGACCCATTCAATTCTATGGGACCATGCACACATCTGTTTTATTTGCACATCCGTGAGCCTGGTCCGCCAGACTCAGAGCAAGTTTTTGCGGATCAGTCTTGCCCATTCAATAAAATTGTCTGTTAAAAAAAAACTTCAGTGTTTTGCAGCCTTATAAAAGGATGTGTGCATGAGGCCTTAGGCTAGACACACAACGGTCAATGACATTTTTCTCAATACACAGCATGTTCTGGGTATGGTGTTTTTTCTGTCATTTTTCCCATAGGCTTCCCTATAAATCTTGGAAAAATCCAGAAAAAACGCATCGTCGAATGGTTTTAAAATAAAAAATGCCACCAAAGTAGCTGTACGATGGCTCCTATTGAGGTGCATATTGCCTTACTGTATGAATCCTTCAGAGATAATGGTAATGCCATATCACAGATAGGATTAGAATTCTCAGAGAAAATACCTCTGCAACACGCACGCAACTAATATTGACACAGGGTACATAGCAATGCTGTAGTGACTGTGTGTGTCATCGTACATGACCTGCCTAAGTAGAGTCGTGTGTTAATGAACCTTCCCTTACCCATCCTATCCCTCCACCCCCACCTTTAGGAAAGACACGTGACACCGAGGTTGGATGTGAAATGGCCACAGCAGCCGTTTATTAATTTCACAGTTTTATAAAAACAATTTAAATCCGAAACATTCGGATAACTAGTTAGGAATCCACCAGAGAATTCCTCCTAATAATTCACATGACCCAACATGGGTCAGAATCGTAAATAACAATTTTAACGTTAACATTAACCCGAGCAGAGGAAGTCCTTGAAGCCCTTTCAGATATTCCTTTTTTAAGAACACACCGAGTTAGCCATCTGCAACCACCAATTACCTCCAGCCGTAAACCAGCTCGGAAGCACCGTTCACCTCTGCAGATGGCTCCAACCACTAGAAGTCCACTTCAAAGGGATAACACCCGATGAAGCCCTCAAGTGATATACCGACCACTAGAAGTCTACTTCAAAGGGATAACACCCGATGAAGCCTTCAAGTGATATACCTTCCACCAGAAGACCACTTCAAAGGGATAACACCCGATGAAGTCTTCAACCATGTACCTTTTTTGGGGGACGCATACCCCCGATGCGACCCCCCCACCATTTTGTACTGACTGGCCTCAAGGACTCCCCCCACCACAGCGAAACAGGCATTGACCACCTTAAGCCTGTGAGTTCCGCCACACCACCACCGCCCTTTCTATTCCTTCTGCTATCGCCAAGCTCCAAAGATCAATGCCAACCTCGGTCAGATGAACCCCATCACTCCTCCAGAAGTTCCCCACTCCTGACTCCAAATCCCTGTGCCGCACGCAAATGCCCCCGTTTTTTGCTACAAAACGGGACACCGCCCGATTAACTTTAATGCGAGCCTTATTGACTCTCTCCACTGACCTAGCCAACCGCCAATGTTTCCTTGGGACTATGTCCGACCACACTATCACCAACTTGGGATAAGAAACCCACAAACACAACATATCGTGTTTGATATCCCGCACCAACTCACGAAAGGGGCGGACTCCTAAGTCATTCCCACCCACGTGCAACACTAAGACCTCCGGAACCCTATCAAGTCGGGCATATGTCTGGAATTCCACCAACACCCTGCTCCATGACATACCTCTAAATCCCAGCCAATGCACAACCGCATCCTGTCGCGGAATGCGCAACTGGCGACCGTCCGGGCGGACGTCCGCCCTCAAAGCCCCCCAGTGCACGTAAGAATGACCCAGCAACCACACCAAACACGGAGGCGAATCTGAAACGGAAAAAACAATTAGACACCACCATATAAAACATTTCTTAAGCGTTAACAACAAACCTCATAACAAATGGGGGCGGACATAGGACTTAAATCTGTTGGACTCCCAACGACCAATGCGCCGCACCCCTTCATCATCCAACCCTTCAGTTGCTGCGCCAATCCTGAAGGAATGAGATGAATATGAGCCCGCCGCGACACCAACCGCCGTCAGACATTTTTTAAATACAGCTCCAAACTGAAACCTGGACAAAAACGACCCGTCCACATGACGTAACAAAGGCAAATCTGGAGACCCCGCTTGCGGCTTAAAACCCTGCATGCACTCTACTGGGCACATAACCGACCCCAGGAGGGCGAACAAAACTATCAGCTTACCCTTCCCTAATTGGTCAGTTTTTGACCGACGCAACCATACCTCCAGCCGATCTGCGAATAGGCTCACCTCCCCAGATCTCAGCCCCCCTGCCTGTTTGGTACTTGGCGACACCAACTCACCTATTCTAAATGCCCCAAAGAACGCTAACGAAAAAGCTAACCGAAACAAATCCATTTCGTCTGAAGAACGACAGACCGATGCTAATGAACCGCCCAACGAGCTAAGCAAAGCAAACGACACAGGCCTTCTACTATCCGCCTGCACTCTACCTCGGCGCAACCCCTTCAAAGCCTGTACCACCAGAAATTCCTTAGATACATCCTGAAAGCCTCGCAACTTAAAACCAAACGCCACCGCAGACATGAACCGGTTCACCTTTGCCAATGAAAACCCCGCCTCCCAGGCGTCCCCTAACCAGTACAAAAGTGCCACCAACCTGTCTCTATCCGTATTGACGTCACCCAACTCTCTTACCCACTCCTCCCACTGCCTCCAACAAGCAGAATAAGCACTCCACGTCGTGCGTGCCAAAGACCTTTGTACCAGTTGTTCTATGGGACCGAGACCAGATCCCAAAGATGTTCCGGACAAGCCAAACCGAGACGTTCCGCTCCCGGTGCCAATTGCCGAAACCGGTCCCACTGAGAGCGAGAAAGAGCATCAGCGATACAATTCCGTACTCCCGGCACATGCACCGCCACCACCCACGCGTTCAACGACAAACACACCAACACTAAATGTCGCAACAATTGAACTACCGGAGGAGAGGACGCCGTGATTTTATTAATGGCCAGCACCACCCCCATGTTGTCGCAGTAAAAACGAACCTTCTTATCCCTGAGCCTGTCCCCCCAAATGGTTGCCGCCACCACGATGGAGAACAGCTCGAGCAGGGCCAGATTCCGCGTGAGTCCACTGGACACCCAACTAGCCGGCCATTGACCTGCGCACCACGGACCTCCCCCGTAAGCTCCAAAACCGCCCGCCCCAGCCGCATCCGTAAAAATATTCAAATCACTCGTATCCTGCGCTGGGGCCATCCATAGCGAGCGACCATTGTACTGGCCCAAGAAGTCATCCCAAACCTGAAGATCAGCTCGATGCTCCTCCTTGAGCCGCACAAAATGATGCGGCGCACGCACTCCCGCCGTTGCCGCCGCCAACCGTCTACCAAACACCCTCCCCATTGGCATAATCCGGCAGGCGAAATTCAACTTCCCCAGCAGCGACTGAAGCTCCCGCAGCGTCATTTTCCTCAGTCTACAAGCCCGCCGTACCTCCAGCCTCAAAGCACCCAGCTTATCCGCAGGGAGACGACACTCCATTGCCACCGAATCTATTTCAATTCCCAAAAAACAAATCGTCGCTACCGGGCCCTCCGTTTTTTCTGGCGCCAAAGGGATCCCAAAATCCCTCGCCACCTTCTGTAGTGCATAAAGCAAATTACCGCAAACCGGCGAACCCCCCGGGCCAACACACAAGAAATCATCTAAGTAATGGATCAACGAGTCGACCCCGGCTACTCCCCTCGTTACCCACTCCACGAAGCTACTAAACGCCTCGAAGTATGCACAAGAAAGGGAACACCCCATCGGAAGGCACCGATCCACGTAAAAAGCCCCATTCCAAAAACAACCCAACAGCCGTTGGCTTTCTGGATGAACTGGCAACAACCTGAACGCCGCCTCGATGTCGGTTTTTGCTAGCTGCGCGCCTGGACCCGCAGCCCGCACTAAACCCACCGCCTTATCGAATGAGGTATAGACTACGGAGCACAACTCGTGATCAATGCCGTCATTTACCGACGAACCCTTGGGATACGATAAGTGTTGAATCAAACGAAATTTTCCGGGCTCGCGCTTAGGAACAATACCCAACGGGGACACAACTAAATCTTTTACTGGCGAATCAACAAAAGGCCCCGACATGCGACCCAACAAAACTTCTTTTAACAATTTTTCCGACACGACCTTGGCATGCAAGTAAGCCGATTTTAAATTCCTCCGCGTAACCGGAACCTCATAAGGAGGCGGAGGAATAACAAAACCAACACAAAACCCCTCGTAAAGCAACTTAGCCGCCGCCCTATCCGGATACTCATTTAGATAAGGGGCAATCTTTTCCACCCTCACCGGTGACACCCCCTTGACCAGCCGCGGAGGACTGGTTCCCTGACCTCTTTTTTCGTAGACATTTTGCCGCCCCGTGTGATGCACCATTACACTCGGAACACACGTGCTTGAACTTGCACGTGGCCCCGAACTTACACTGGCCTTCATTAAATTGCTAGCAAAAACCCGCCTTTCCCCCGCCGCCTTGTCCAACCTGACTAGACTGGCCTCCTTGGCCGGCGCTCCCGGGAAAGGACTGCCTAACCGGAGCCGTAACCCGTAACCAGAGAGCAATATCCTTCTGGTCCCACCGAATCGCCAGCCGAACCGCTTTCCGCTGACGGAATTGCTCATCGTATCGCAGCCACGCCTGACCCCCATACGCCCTATGAGCCTCCCCAATGGCATCAAAATAACAAAACAACGACGAAAAATTTTCCGGCACCTTTTCCCCTATCACACTGGCTAATATGGCGAACGCCTGCGACCAATTAACGAACGTCTGCGGGATAAGCCTATACCGCCGCCGTTCCTCCTCGTCCTTTTTACTCTCGTCCCGCTTGCTCTTATCCAAATTAAATTTAGCGAGCGGCAAGAGAGAAAAAATCTCAACATATTCGTCCTTCCAGATCCGCTCACGCACCTCCTGCTTTAAATGCGCCCCCAACGGACCTTCGAAACAAACATACACCTCCCCACGAGCACGATCATCAATACGCACCCGATCGCCATCTTTTTGTGCCTCGGTCTGTACCGACACCGCGACCGCCTCTCTAACCGCCGTCACGGGCCGCGCCTGTAACAATCCCACGTCCCTGGGGCCTTCCCAAACTACCGCCGGGGACACTTCCATGACTACCGGCGCCGCTGCCCTATCTAGGCGCCCGACCAGCTCTCTCAAGCAACCCACTAAGTCTGCCAGACCCGCGCCATCGCGCCCGCCCGCGCCACTACCGGCCACCGATGCGACGCTAGCAGCCCCCCCGCCGACACCCGACATAAAAATCGCTGGATATGACAATGATGGAGTTATACACTCACCGGGCTGCACAGGCGCTGTGTTCCCGTCAGCCAGACCATCCTGACCTCGACGATACGCGTCCAGTTCACCTTCCTCCAGCTCTTTTCTCGCAGACGACTGGCCATCCCACCGACATCTTCGGAACGGAGATGATGAAGCGCTGACCGATGGGCCGGCAACCTGCCGCCCGACCGCTGGAACCCAGACTTCCGACCGGACCTGTTGCCTCGACGTTTCTGCAGATCTAGGCGTCCGTCTTGATGATCCTGAAGAAGCCTGCCCCCTGGCCGGAACATCACCAGGCGGGGCGGCCGTACCTTGTCCTCCAAATCTTCCATCCGATGGGGGAGGGGTGACAGGGAGCCCGGCCTGCGACTCCCTGCTTACCGCCGGACCCCGTCGCGGCTTGGGATTCCTGCCAGGATGCAGGGCCTGGGAAGGGGCGGTCCTCCCAGCTGCATGGCCTGCAGCGTCCGTGATCGGGCTCCCTCTGCGACGCCGTGTCCGCGGGACTGCCTCAGGACTGAGGCGCTCTGGAGGTCGGGACCGCCGGGAGGGACGGGTCGACCCGGCCTGAGTCGCCGTCACCCCCGGCAACGCTCTCTGCCTGCTCCGAGCAGGAGCGGTTGTTGCCGACTCCCCCCCCGCCGCCATAGTAATGCTAGGAAGGGGGCCGGGGGAGGGGAGCCTGTCCCCTGCAACAGACCCCGAACGCCGGGCCTGACGTGGCGAAACGGCGTCCGGGATCCTCGTTATTGCAGCCACGGTCTCTTCCAGCCATCCGGGACCGTGGTGCACAGCAGCGGCACGCAGCCGCTCTAATAATACTGCCTCCGACATGGTGAGTAGCGCGGGCAACGGGGAGCTTGTCTTTTCCTGTGTTACTCCTCCCGCTGCTTCCGGCTCAATGCCGAAAACAGCGGGAAGCTCAGCAACGGCCCCCTGACTCCTCCTTGTCCCTCCTCCAACTCTCCCTCCAACTCTCCCTCACCTATTAACCCTTTCCCTACCAGGGCGGTCATGGAGGCTTCCCCTTAAGCCCTGCAGGCTGCGTCCAGCCTCTTCTGTCTCTGTGTACATGGCTCTGTCTTTTGTATGATGCCTCAATGTGAACTGCACCAATATTGCAGCAAAAAAGCTTATACTACATGTTTTTTTTTATTCATGGGACACTTTTATATTTAAAGTGTAATTGAAATGTTGTAAAACTTTTGATATGTCATAAAGCAGTGGCGTAGCTATAGGGATCGCAGGAGCAAACAGGCACTGAAGCCATCTGCACCACCCGTGTCAACTGTTACTGTAGTAACTGGGGCATAAATGGTAAACTAAAGTGCAGTGCCCAGATCTAAAGTATACGTGAGCAAGGAGGGTAAGCATATGGATACTATCTGCTGGGGCCCTCTCTAAGCCTATCATGTGTGATACTGTCTGCTGGGCCGGTGTATCCAAGCATATCATGTGTGATAGTCTGCTGGGGCCCTGTATCTAAGCCTACCATATGTGATACTGTCTACTGGGGCGCTGTATCTAAGCCTATCATATGTGGTACTGTCTGCAGATCTGCTGTCTGCTAAACCAATGTATCTAAGCCAATCATGTGATACTGTCTGCAGAGCCGCTGTATCTAATCCTATCATGTGTGATACTGCTGCTGAATTTAATCCTATCCAGTGGTGCATCTATAAGGGGTCTCAGTCTTAGGGCTTATTCAGACGACCGTATAATACGACCGTGCAACGCACGTGATTTTCATGCACCTCGCACGGACCTATGTTAGTCAATGGGGCCGTTCAGACAGTCCGTGATTTTCATGCAGCGTGTGTGCGCTGCGTAAAACTCACGACATGTCCTATATTTGCGCGTTTTTCGCGCATCACACACCCATTGACACACCCATCGACTTACCTGCAAACGCCGATGCTGCTGCAGAATCAACTGTAGCCTCAGGTGCCGATGTGTCCTCGTTCGTCCGACACGATGCAGGACCTGGGGCAGGAAGTGAGTGACGTCACAACGTGTTCTCTCGAGAACACGCTGTGTCTGTGCACTGCCAGAAGCTGGGTGTTGACGAAGAGAAGTGGATGATGCTGATTCGTCAGCATCATACACTCCCATTCACAACGCCCAGCTAGTAAAAGAAGTAAAAACGCCCAGATGTACGCACATAATACACGCCCAGTTGTACTTTTACTTTAAACACGCCCAGTTGTACTTTAGAAAGCCTCATTTGCATAAATATAAAAATGGTCATAACTTGGCCAAAAATGCTCGTTTAAAAAAAAACAAAAAACGTTACTCTTATCTACATTGTAGCGCCGATCTGCTGCAATAGGAGATAGGGGTTGCAAAATCTGGTGACAGAGCCTCTTTAAAATGTCAGGGGAAATAGCCCCAATACATATGTGTCTGCCCAAAAAAAAATGTGTGTATAGGAGACAGCATAGCATATCTATAGCACTACGACCCTATAAACTATCGATAGGATTAGATACATTGGCTCAGCAGACAGTATCACACATGATAGGATTGGATACAGTGGCTGAGCAGACAGTATCACACATGATAGGATTAGATACAGTGGCTGAGCAGACAGTATCACACATGATAGGATTAGATGCAGTGGCCCAGCAGACAGTATCACACATGATAGGATTAGATACATGGCTCAGCAGACACTATCACACATGATAGGATTAGATACACAGCTCAGCAGACAGTATCACACATGATAGGATTAGATACAATGACTCAGCAGACAGTATCACACATGATAGGATTAGATACAGTGGCTCAGCAGACAGTACCACACATGATAGGATTAGATACAGTGGCTCAGAAGGTAGTATCACACATGATAGGATTAGATACAGGGCTCAGCAGACAGTATCACACGTGATAGGATTAGATACAGGGCTCAGCTCGCTGAAATTGCGGCTCCAGCGTTGGACGCAGGAAAGGTAAGAATAATAATTGTTTTGCTTCTTTATGTGTTACTGATTATTTTTGTGTGTTTGTGTTTTTTTACAGGTTCGGTTGTTGGACTTCGGATACAAGAACTTCAATGACGGTGTTTTTTTTATTCTCAATAAAATGGTTAATGAGGGTTGTGTTTTTTTATTTCAATAAAATATTTTTTCTATGTGCTTGTATCTTTTTCAACTTTATTATCACCGCCTTAGTAATGGCCGCTGACTGATTGACAACCTCCATTACTAAGGCGGGGCTTAATGTTAGCAGGTGCAGAGGCTAACACTAACCCCCATTATTACCCCGGTACCCACCGCCACCAGGGCTGCCGGGAAGAGCCGGGTACGAACCAGTACCCGACCATCTGTAGTGACGGTCAGGTACCAGGGCGGCCGCAGGCTGGTAGTATTAGGCTGGGGAAGGCCAAAAACAGTGGCACCTACCACCCTGGTAATGCTGCCTGCTGCTGCTGTGTTGTATCTGGCTGGTTAAAAATTGGGGGGGGGGGGGGGACCCGACATCGTTCTTTCCAATTATTTTTTTTTTATTTTTTTTTAAATGACGTGGGGTCCCCCCCATTTCTCATAACCAGCCAGATACAATAAAGCAGCAGCAGGCTAGCATTACCAGGGTGGGAAGGGCCACTGTATCTGGCCTTTCCCCTCCTGATACTACCAGCCTGCGGCCGCCGCAGTGGCCGACCATCACTACAGATGGTCAGGTACTGGATTGTACCCGGCTCTTCCCAGCACCCCTGGTGGCGGTGGGTACCGGGGTAATAAAGGGGGTTAGTGTTGGCCTCTGCACCGGCTAACACTAAGCCCCGCCTTAGCAATGGATACTGTCAATCAGCCGGCGGCCATTACTAAGGCGGTAGTAATATAGTTTAAAAAAAAAACAAAGACATAGAAAAAATATTTTATTGATATAAAAAAAACAAACACACAACCCTCATTAACCATTTTATTGATAATAAAAAAAAAGCCGTCATCGAAGTAGTCCTGGAATCCGCCGTAGTCCAACGACCGAACCTGTAAGAAAACACACAAAAAAACCGATTAGTAACACATGTGTTAGGCTTAGATACAGGGCCCATGTGTGATACTGTCTGTGGGACCCTGTATCTAAGCCTTCCACAAGGTAGGCTTAGATACAGGGTCCAGCAGACAGTAATCTTATACAGTATAAGATTACTGTGTGCTGGGGCCCTGTATCTAAACCTACAGTGTGGTAGGCTTATATACAGGGCCCATCAGACAGGATCACACATGGGCCATGTATCTAAGCCTACCATGTGATTGGCTTAGATACAGGGCCCAGCAGACAGGATCACGCATGGGCCATGTATCTAAGCCTACCATGTGATTGGCTTAGATACAGGGCCCAGCAGACAGGATCACGCATGGGCCATGTATCTAAGCCTACCATATGATTGGCTTAGATACAGGGCCCAGCAGACAGCATCACACAATCTGTGATCCTGTCTCATGGGCCCCCTAAGCCTGCTACATCGTAGGCTTAGGGGTTGTGCAGTCCCTAAATATTGATGGCCTATCCACAGGATAGGCCATCAATAGCTGATGTGTCGGGGTCCGTCTCCCGGGACCCGCCAATCAGCTGTTTTGAAGGGGCCGCAGCACTCGTACGAGAGCTGCTTCCCCTTCATTTCACTACTCGCTCACACTGTGAATCGCCGACACGGATTCACAGTGTGACCGGAATGAAGTGACCGGAATGAAGGGGAGCAGCTCTCGTACGAGTGCTGCGGCCCCTTCAAAACAGCTGATTGGCGGGTCCCGGGAGTCGGACCCCGCCAGTCAGGGCTAATCTTACCTTCCTCTTCAGCCGCGGCGGTAGTTCTGTCGTCTCGATGCTGTGCGCGGCGCATAGCGCTGTGATGTCATGCGCTGCACACAGCGCTTGACGTCAGGACCTCCGCTGCGATCTGGAACCAGGAAGGTAAGTACAGTCTGTTACTATAGTAACAGGGGCCCGCGGCCTGAGTTACTATAGTATCTATTTATTGATGGGGTGCGGGGGGCCATGGGCCCCCCTGGCTTCGGGGCCCGGTCGCAATTGCGACCGCTGCGACCCCTATAGCTACGCCAGTGGGCCCAAGCTAAACTTTTGCAGCTTTAGAGCCTTTAGCTGTCTTCTGTCATAGAGACATATCAAAAATACATATAATGACCTTTTGGTTTTTGGTACTGGTCGGGTAGCAGATGATCTACCCAACAAACTTAGGATCATGGTGGATAACAGAAATTGTACACCTTGACAACACACCCAAAGCTAAAGAACTTTTCAGAAGTGACAATTGATGTTCAATGCCTTTGAATGGAATATCCCCTTAAGGGCCCAGCTATTTTGGGCTATGAGGACAGGGCGATTTTTTTTCATCACATTCATGCGTTCCGAGGACCATAACTGTTTATTTTTTTTCGTTGACATAGCCGTATGAGGACTTTGCTTGACGAGTTGTATTTTTTAATGGCACCATTTTGGGGTACATATATTGTATTGATAAACTTTTACTAACTTTTTTGGGGGAAAATGGCAAAAAAACGGCATTCACCGTGAGAGAGAAATAACATGATAACTTTATTCTGTGGGTCATTACGAGTGTGGTGATACCAAATTTATATACATTTACACTGTGTATATATATATACAAAAAATAAAAAATAAAAAAAAATGTGTGTATATATATATATATATATATATATATATATATATATAGATACAAAATTTTGAATAACTCAGCACTTAAAAATTGTGGTAACGTGCACATGGCCTGATCTACAAAGGATGAAACAATTAATTGACTAGAAATGGATAGGAATAATCGTAGACCAAAGTAACAGCACCAGGACTTCAGGATAAATGAAGAAGTGAGCGCTCATACATAAAAAAATTTTTTTTTTCCAGTCACTATTTTATATTTGTTCGTTTTAAGCAAAACAACCAAGCCTCACAGGGCAGGATTTACTAGTATATCAGGATACAAATATGAAATGATACTAAAAACTAGTGCAAATGTACTGTACTTACGATTTATGTTTTTTGACCAGTCAGTGTGAGCGGGGGAGAAGGAATGGAATATTGAGTTGCTTTATTATAATACTATGAAAATGATAGGAAAAACAGCAATTTATGCTAACATCTCAAACATCACTTCAACTATGGTGTTAAGGAGCGGATTTTAACCAGGACAATCAGGGTAAGTGCCCAGGGTCCGAGACTGAAGGGATGCCCAGTTTGGCTGGTCCTCCTGAACCAGTTGTTAAAATTGCAGCCTGTTCGGAGAACTGGTGTAAAGCGGGACCCTGAACCCAATTATATCTCGTCCTTAGGTAGCGTATACAATTTATTACTCTAGCGCTGGCGAGACAGCAACTATAAGTTCCCTTCTTCACCATTCGGCGTTTTAGAAATAACATATTCAGCATGACGTCTCTCGGTGTGCATAGTGAACTCCATGGGTAGGTCATCTGTTCATTACCTTTTTGACTTTTGTTTCTGTTCATGTCCATGTTGTGTCACTACCATTTGAGTAATGTTCACATGATTGCTGCACTGTAAACTACATACTTATTAACCGAAGTACCTTGACATGTACATTTATTATCCAGATATTGTATGTTGGATTGCATTGCTTTACCCATGGTTGCTACTCAGTGTTTACATCTTGCTCTTTGCACAGAGGGATGTCCTGCTCATGCTCAGCATGACTCGTTTTTATGCTTTTTATTGTCTCTAACTTGTTGAATAAAGATTGTTTGTTTCTCCATTCAAGATTACTGTGTGTTAATTGTACCCCATACTCTGTAGATTTATCCTGTATATACTGAACTTTGTTCTGGTGCTGTATATTTGTACTGAGCTTGGTTCTGTTGTATTGATGTACTGAGCTTGGTTCTGTTGTATTGATGTACTGAACTTGGTTCTGGAGCTGTTTGTATATACTGAGCTTGGTTCTGGTTCTGTATTTATGTCTTGAGCTTTGTACTGAGCTTGGTTCTGGTGCTGTGCATATGTATTGGGCTTTCTTCTGGTGTTGTATTTATGTACTGAGCTTTGTTCTGGTGCTGTATATGTGTACTGAGCTTGGTTCTGGTGCTTTATATATTTACCTTATCTTAAGGTAAATGTAGATTTAAACAACAGAGACTGGTTCTTTAAGGTTATATTCACGCACAACAGATTTTTTTTCTGGAAACAACAAGCAATTTAAAGTGCCTGACCTCTTTAGTGTCTCAAAGTATTCTGCTTTTTCTCTTCTGTATGGCTCTGTAATGACAGGGTAGGGAGAAGACAGGTTAGCCCTAATCTACCCGCCACTCAGTCCCTGCCTACTTGCAACGCCCCGTCCTAAGCGACGGGGTAAAACTGGGCGACGGTCCCTACGCTCAGTAAGTGCAAGACAGACAAACAGACAAGTGTACACAGAAGCTATGGAAACGGGGCAGCTGCCCACGGAGACACCGTGAGCAACAAGAGTAGTGAACGAGCCGAGTCAAACCAGGAGAGAACGAAGTACAAAACGCTGAGCAGGAGAGTGGTCAGAAAGCCAAGGTCAATAACAAGCAGAGGATGAGTAGTACAAGCAGCAGCAGCAAGCCAGGAAACAAGCATAGAAGAATCACGGGCAAAGGAGGAACAGGAAAGGCAGGTATAAATAGACAGTGGGCGGGAGCTAGCTCCGTCTGCCCAGGCTGTAATAGGCTCTCCCACTCCTAAGCCTGCCATCCTGAGTGGTGGAAGATGGAGTCAGTCTCACAGACATAGGAGCAGGTGCAGACTGATTGCCCACGGGCGTCGACACAGAAGCTGTGTCTGGCAAATCCTTTACAGTACCCCACTTTAATGAGGGGCCACCGGACCCTTTCTAGGTGGAACTGGTTTATTGGGGAAACGAAGGTGGAACCTCCTGAGCAATACCCCAGTGTGAACATCACGGGTGGGTACCCAAGTCCTCTCCTCAGGCCCGTATCCTCACCAAAGGACCAGGTACTGGAGGGAGCCTTGGACCATCCTGCTGTCCACAATCTTGGCCACCTCGAATTCTACCCCCTCAGGGGTGAGAACAGGGACCGGAGGTTCCCACGAGGGAGCCAAGGACGGGGAGCAGCGTTTAAGGAGGAAGGCATGAAAGACGTCGTGCACTCGAAAAGACGGGGGCAAGTCCAGTCGGAAGGAAACAGGGTTAAGGACTTCAATGACCTTGTACGGCCCTATAAATCGGGGAGCAAACTTCTTGGATGGGACTTTAAGGCGCAAATTTTTAGAAGATCGCCACACCAGATCCCCGACCACAAACAAGGGGTTAGCAGAAAGTCTTCTATCTGCCTGAGTCTTTTGTACACTCTGGGACGCCTCTAGGTTCTTCTGAAACTGGGCCCAGACTGTGCACAGTTCCTGATGAACGACATCTACCTCGGGATTGTTGGAACTACCAGGTGAAACGGAGGAGAACCGTGAATTAAACCCAAAATTACAGAAAAAGGGGGAGACCCCTGACGAGTTACTGACCCGGTTATTAAGGGAAAATTCGGCGAGGGGAATGAATGAGACCCAATCATGTTGACAGTCAGAGATAAAACACCTTAAATATTGTTCTAGAGACTGATTAGTCCTCTCCGTTTGGCCATTAGTTTCAGGATGGAAAGCCAAGGAGAAGGACAGATCAATCTCCAACTTTTTACAGAAGGCTCTCCAAAACAATGAAACAAATTGTACCCCTCTGTCAGAAGCAATATTGACAGGAACCCCATGGAGACGCAGGATGTGTTTGACAAACAAGGTAGCTAACGTCTTAGCATTGGGTAGTTTCTTGAGGGGCACAAAGTGGCACATCTTACTGAAGCGGTCTACTACAACCCACACCACCGACTTGCCTTGAGATGGAGGCAAATCGGTGATAAAATCCATGGAAATATGGGTCCAAGGTCTCTGGGGAATGGGCAAAGAACATAATAAGCCCGCTGGTCGGGACCTGGGAGTCTTGGATCTAGCACAAACCTCACAAGCGGCGACGTAGGCCTTAACGTCTTTAAGCAACCCAGGCCACCAGTAGTTTCTGGCAATGAGGTGCTTGGTACCCAGGATGCCTGGATGGCCAGATAGTGCAGAGTCATGATTTTCCCAAAGTAACCTTAGCCGGAGTTGCAGGGGAACAAACAGCTTGTTCTCAGGAAGGTTCCCGGGAGCTGAACCTTGATCAGCCGCAATCTCGGAGCCTAAATCAGAATCAATAGAGGAAATGATTATAACTTGAGGCAAAATACAAGCAGGATCGTCCTCCGAAGGAGGGCTGGCCATGAAGCTACGCGACAGTGCGTCAGCCGTAATATTTTTAGACCCAGCCCTATAGGTGACCAAAAAGTTGAATCTGGTAAAAAATAACGCCCATCGAGCTTGTCTCGGGTTTAGCCTCTGGGCAGATTCTAAGAAAACCAGATTCTTGTGGTCGGTAAGGACCGTTACCTGGTGCCTAGCCCCCTCCTGGAAGTGGTGCCACTCTTCAAATGCCCATTTAATGGCTAAGAGTTCGCGGTTGCCAATATCATAGTTACTCTCAGAGGGCGAAAAATTCCTGGAGAAGTAGGCACAGGGATGGAGATGGGTGAGGGACCTGGTACCCTGGGACAAGACAGCACCCACTCCCACTTCGGAGGCATCAACCTCCACAATGAATGGCTCCATTTGGTTGGGCTGAACCAGCACTGGGGCCAAGATAAAGCACTTCTTAAGGACCTCAAAAACCTGGACAGCCTCAGGAGGCCAGTGGAGGAGATCAGCCCCTTTGCGAGTGAGATCCGTAAGAGGCTTAGCGATGACCGAGAAGTTAGCAATAAATCTCCTGTAATAATTAGCGAATCCCAGGAAGCACTGTAACGCCTTCAGGGAGGCAGGTTGGACCCATTCCGCCACAGCCTAAACCTTGGCGGGGTCCATGCGGAATTCATGATGAGTGAGGATTTGACCCAAAAATGGTATCTCTTGCATCCCAAACACACATTTTTCGGTCTTAGTAAACAGTTTGTTTTCCCGAAGGACCTGGAGCACCTTCCTGACATGCTCAATGTGGGAGGACCAGTCCTTAGAAAACACAAGTATGTCATCAAGGTACACTACAAGAAATACCCCCAGGTAGTCTCTTAAAATCTCATTTATGAAACTCTGGAAGACCACAGGAGCATTACACAACCCAAAGGGCATGACGAGGTATTTGAAATGACCTTCGGGCGTGTTAAACGCAGTCTTCCACTCATCCCCCTCTTTGATGCGGATAAGGTTATAAGCCCCCCGTAGATCAAACTTAGAGAAACATTGGGCCCCCTGAACCTGATTGAAGAGATCAGGAATCAAAGGAAGGGTGTACTGGTTCCTTACAGTGACCTTATTCAAGTTCCGGTAGTCGATGCACGGCCTAAGACCACCATCCTTCTTCCCTACGAAGAAGAAGCCAGCACCTACCGGAGAAGTAGAGGGGCGAATGTAACTCTTGGCCAGGCATTCCTGGATATACTCTCTCATGGCGTCACGTTCGGGACAAGAGAGATTGAATATCCTACCCTTAGGGAGCTTAGCTCCTGGTACCAAATCGATTGCGCAATCATATTCTCTATGAGGAGGTAACACTTCGGAGGCCTCTTTAGAGAAAACATCAGCGAAGTCCTGAACAAACTCAGGTAGAGTGTTCACCTCCTCAGAGAGAGAAATAGAATTAACAGAAAAACATGACGTCATGCATTCATTACCCCATTTGGTAAGATCCCCAGTATTCCAGTTAAACGTGGGATTATGCAACTGCAACCAGGGAAGGCCTAAAACTAAATCAGACGATAATCCCTGCATCACCAGTACAGAGCACTGCTCCAAATGCATGGAGCCAACAAGGAGTTCAAAAACAGGGGTATGCTATGTAAAATAACCATTAGCAAGAGGAGTGGAGTCGATACCCACTACCGGGACAGGTTTAGGCAAATCAATCAATGGCATAGCTAGAGACATAGCAAATTCCACAGACCCTGAATCCACAAAGGCACTGCCGGTAGCAGACCTACCACCAAAAGAGACCTGAAAGGGAAGCAAGATTTTATTAGGTTTCATCTTTACGGGAAATACCTGTGCACCCAAGTGACCTCCCATTTGATGATCACTTAGGCGCGGAAGTTTTCCGGCTGCTTATTCTTATGCCTAGGACAGTTGTTCACTTGATGCTTGTCATCCCCACAGTAGAAGCAGAGACCATTCTTCCTGCAGAACTCTCTACGTTGTTGGGGGGACACGGAGGCCCCGAGTTGCATAGGTACATCCGAGTCTTCCGTGGAAGAACGAAGCAACGGAACCTCGGGAGGTATCATGGGGGAGTCAGAGGAGAAGGCACAAAAACGTTCAAGTCGTCGTTCCCTGAGACGTCGGTCAAGTCGTACCGCTAAAGCCATAACCTGATCTAGGGAGTCAGCAGAGGGATAGCTAACTAGCAGGTCTTACAGGGCGTTCGACAGACCCAATCTAAACTGGCACCTCAAGGCAGGGTCATTCCACCGAGAAGCTACACACCACTTCCTAAAGTCAGAACAATACTCCTCTACAGGTCTCTTACCCTGACGTAAGGTCACCAGCTGACTCATGGCAAAGGCAGTCTTGTCAGTCTCGTCATAAATGAGCCCGAGAGCAGAAAAGAAAAGATCAACGGAGGAAAGTTCAGGGGCGTCAGGAGCCAAGGAGAAGGCCCATTCTTGGGGCCCGTCCTGGAGCCGGGACATAATTATACCCACCCACTGGCTATCAGAACCAGAGGAGTGGGGCTTTAAGCGAAAATAGAGCATACAACTCTCCCGAAAGGAGAAAAAAGTCTTCCGGTCCCCTGGGAACCGGTCAGGCAACTTGAGGTGGGGTTCAAGAGGTGAGGTGGGGGGCATTACCAGGGAAGCATCACGCAGGTTGTCCCTCTGAGCCAGGGCCTGGACCTGTAGGGAGAGGCCCTGCATCTGCTGAGCCAGGGTCTCAAGGGGGTCCATAGATGTGTCAGGGACCAGGGTAGACTAGGTATATGGGCCTGTGATTATGTAATGACAGGGTAGGGAGAAGACAGGTGAGCCCTAATCTACCCGCCACTCAGTCCCTGCCTACTTGCAACAACCCGTCCTAAGCGACGGGGTACAACTGGGCGACGGTCCCTACGCTCAGTAAGTGCAAGACAGACAAACAGACAAGGGTACACAGAAGCTAGGGAAACGGGGCAGCTGCCCACGGAGACACCGTGAGCAACAAGAGTAGTGAACGAGCCGAGTCAAACCAGGAGAGAACGAAGTACAAAACGCTGAGCAGGAGAGTGGTCAGAAAGCCAAGGTCAATAACAAGCAGAGGATGAGTAGTACAAGCAGCAGCAGCAAGCCAGGAAACAAGCATAGAAGAATCACAGGCAAAGGAGGAACAGGAAAGGCAGGTATAAATAGACAGTGGGCGGGAGCTAGCTCCGTCTGACCAGGCTGTGATAGGCTCTCCCACTCCTAAGCCTGCCATCCTGAGTGGTGGAAGATGGAGTCAGTCTCACAGACATAGGACCAGGTGCAGACTGCCCACGGGCGTCGACACAGAAGCTGTGTCTGGCAAATCCTTTACAGGCTCATTCTGCTTTACAGCGAATTAAAAATCGTGAAAGATCTGTGGCCGCCTAAACAGAAATCGGCAAATATAAAGAGTCTTCAGAGTTCGGGGGGGCGGCATGCTTTGTGAACTGCCAAGGGCCCATGGTATCCTTAAAGCGACCCTCCCGTCCTGGAACAATATTTTAAATATGATGGTGTTTATGGAGTAATATTGCCTGTTGCCCTCCAGTTGTGCCCCTCTGCCGTGAATCCACCGTTTTAGGGTCCCCTCTATGCTGTCCCAAAATTTCTGCAGCACTTTTTAGGCTGAGCAGTTCTGTCCAGCCTCTGAACAGTGGGAGTGTCTTAGACTCAGTCGGAGAAGCAACCAATAGAATGTCTGAGAAAAATATAGTACACAATGAATTTGAAATTTATTAATTAGTCCACATGTGGACCAAAACCCCCCTTACAAAAACAGTCAGGTGTAAAATCCATCACAGTCCTGATCATATAGTGATCAACTATTGTATTAATAATGTCAAGTAAGGGTCAGCGAGTATTGTACAATAATATAAATCCATTACCTGTGGACGACATGATGGCAGTTGGATCATACACCTGAGGAAAACACTGTCGCAAACTTCGTCAGTCGGAGAAGCGCTGTGGCCATTTTGAGACAACACATATGATACCCTAAAACGGCGGCAGAGGGGTACAACTGGAGGGCACGAGGTAATATTACTCCATATACCCCATCACATTTATAACTTTGTCCTATGAGTGGAGGGTCGCTTTAATCAGTCCCTCATAGTGTTCCAGATAGAGCTTAGGTTCTAGTTGTTGATGTAGAGTTCATAAACTGATGTATTGGAACGAGAGCAGAAGTGAAACAGGTTTTTTGGTTTTTTTTCTTTTTAGATCTTCTGCACAAATGTTGTATTTTTTACTACTTTTAGAAAATCATTTGTTCTTATGTCGCTGTTGAACTTAACTAGCTGTAGTTTTCATTGGTAGGATTTTAATGTACATACTTTTTAATCACTTTTTATTCCTTTTTTTTGGGAGGTGGGATGAACAAGAAAACATCAATGATATCATTTATTTGGTGTTTCTTTTTATGGCCTTCACGGTGTTGGATAAATAATGTGATAATTTTACAGTACAGGTCAATACAGTTGCGGTTACACGAAGTGTGTACTTTTTTATATAATTTTTTCCATAATAAAGCATTTTGTAAGTAGAAAAAAGCTTGCTGTACATTTTATGTAACTCTCTTTAAAAAAAAATTAGTACCACTACAGGACTTGACCATACGATGGCTTGTTCGCTTCAATTATACTTCTGTATTGCAGTGTATTATTGCAGTGCCTGTCCTTGTAAAACTGCCTCTGGCTTTTGATCGTGCAATCTGAGGGGTTAAACAGTTGGGATCTGAGTCATCTAAAATATGTAATATACAGCTGACACCCGCTGCGGATGGTGCAGACATCGCTCCTGTACTTCACCATCCTTATGCGATACTTTATGGCACTTGCTAGTAACTGCAACAAAAAAGGGACATATATTTACTACGAAAGTACAAAAAGCAAGGCCACTCATTTGATACAAGGGCAGGTTCAAATACCACTTCCCAACAGGATGCAGAAAAGCCACAATTGCTCTAAGTGGAGATCCCACAGGTGCAAAATACTGATAAACCATCACTATCACCTACTATTTATGAGGGAAGTGGCTACTTAGTATTATCACTGCACACAAATAAGGCTTCCACAAGTATACCAATCACACAATAACGTGTAGTGCACCGTGCTGGCTTACAGCCCATTACCTATGTCAAGGGTCCTTACCGTCTTGAAACTGCCCTTGTATCAAGTGAGCGACCTTGCTCTTTGTGCTTTTGTAGTAAATATATATCCCTCTTTTTATTGTGTGTAAATATAAAGAGTGAAGAGTTCTAGTGTAGGGACTCGCAAGACGGTGAGGACCCTTGACGCAGGTCGCGAGCTTGCGTATTTTAGCCAAAATATCAACTAATACCTCATGTTTATCATTAATATGTTTTTTTCAGGATGCAGCCAGACCTTGTAATGCTGGGGAGAATAGTTTGTCATCACTTAGTGTGGCGCACCTAGTATGTGGGCAGCCCACATGATGGAATATTATCGGCGTAACTAATAAGCCTCATGCACACGACCGTAGCCATGTGCACGGCTGTGATTTCCAGGTCGCCCGGCAGGGGCGTGACTAGGAAAGACTGGGCCCCATAGCAAACTTTTGACTGGGGCCCCCCCTCTGCTGGGTATCACAAACCCCCCCCCTTGTAGATAGTGCCTCCCTATAGATTCCACCACACAGCGCCCCCATATAGATAGCACCATACACAGCCCCCTGTAGATAACGCCATACAGACCCCCTCTGTAGATAACGCCATACAGTCCCCTGTAGATAACACCATACAGCCCCCTCTGTAGATAACACCATACAGACCCCCTCTGTAGATAACGCCATATAGCCCCCCCCCCAAAAAAAAACGGCCTATAGTTTGTCCTACAAAAGACATGCATCCCCTATCCACAGGATAGGGGATACATGTGTGATCGCTGGCAGCGATAAGGAGAACGGGGGAACGAAAGTCCCCCGAAGTTCTCAATGACTAACCTCGGACTTCCGGCGTCTGCGCAGTTCAATAAAAATGAAAGGAGCGCTGGTCACGCATGCGCACAAGCGCGACCGGCGCTCCATTCATTTCTACGGAGCTGCCGACACAGACCCCGGAAGTCCGAGGTTTGTCATGGAGAACTTAGGGGGGGCTTTCGGTCCCCCGTTCACCTCATCGCTGGGCGTCCCAGCAATGCCACATGTATCCCCTATCCTGTGGATAGGGGATGCATGTCTTTTGTAGGAACAACCCCTTCAGTGGCGTCGCGCTGTAGCAGCCATAGCAGCTGCTAGCGGAGCTTGCGGCCATGGGAGGGGGCCGTGCCGGCGGGTGCCACGGGCCCCCTCATGCTGCAGGCCCCGTAGAAGTCGCTACGGCTTCTATAACGGTAGTTACGCCACTGCGTATAGGTTTGTACGGCGTAAAACTACAGCTCCCAGCATGGCCGGAACAATGGTAAGGATATGCTGGGAGATGCGGTTTCACAAAAAAAAATCATACCACCATCATCTCGCTGCAGATCATACAGTGACTACAATACTGATTAGGGGCAGAATAAACATTTACATTAAGTGACTCACCGGTGACGTCTCAGATTCTAGTTCTTTTCTTCTCCCTCCGGTTCAGACATCTATGATGGATTTCTCCCGGCCATGACCCATTTCTGCAGTTTTCCATTTAGATGTCTTCAGCTTCTCACTTTTAAAACATTTCTGCACCTATAAACAAAGTTAAAATTCTCAACATATCTAAATATAACTGTCACACACACACACACACACACACACACACACACACACACACACACACACACACACACCGTGCCCCCTGTAGATAGTGACCTACATAGAAGCCCCTGTAGATAGTGCCCACATATGGACTCCAGAGCTGCAAGGCAATAGTGCTAACCACTGAGCCACCGTGCTGCCCTACATATAGCTTCCCCTATAGTTAGTGCTCCACGTATAGCTCTAGATAGTGTCTCACATATAGCTACCCCTGTATATAGTGTCCCACATATAGCCCACCCAAGTAGACTGTGCACTACATATAGCCACCCTGTTGCTAGTGCCCCACAGGTAACCCACCCCTGTATATAGTGTCCTACACATAGCCCACCCCTATAGAAAGTACCCTAAAATATAGCTCCCCTATAGATAGTGCTCTACATATAGCCCACCCCTGTATAGTGTCTCACATATACTGCCCCACATATAGACCACCCTGTAGACAGTGGCCCACATCCCCACATACAGACCTCCCCTGTAGCTAGTGCCCCACATATAGACCCCCCTGTATATAGTGCCCCACATATAGACCCCCCCTGTATATAGTGGCCCACATATAGACCCCCCCTGTATATAATTGCCCACATATAGAGCCCCCTGTATATAATGGCCCACATATAGAGCCCCCTGTATATAGTGGCCCACACCCCCACATATAGACCCCCCTGTATATAATGGCCCACATATAGACCCCCCTGTATATAATGGCCCACATATAGACCCCCCTGTATATTATGGCCCACATATAGACCCCCCTGTATATAATGGCCCACATATAGAGCCCCCGGTATATAATGGCCCACATATAGAGCCCCCTGTATATAGTGGCCCACAGCCCCACATATAGACCCCCCTGTAGCTACTGCCCCACATATAGACCCCCCTGTAGCTACTGCCCCACATATAGACCCCCTATATATAATAGCCCACATAAAGACGACCCCCCCTGTAGATAGACCCCCCCATTATGGATAATGGCATTCACATTTTTATGAGGAAAAAAAAAAAAACTTGACATACTCACATGATCCCGTTCCCACGCTGTTCACTGGCGATGCAGACATGCTCTCTTCTGAGCATGTCTGCAGGAGCTGAACGAGCATCCTCCAATGACGCTGATTGGCGGGGCAGAATGACTTTCCCCGCCAACCAGCACCTTCCAAGCATGGAAGCGGCGCGATGATGTCATCGCGCCGCTAGCCAATCAGTGTCATTGTAAGGCACTGGATGGTCAGGCATGGAACATGCCCGGCCATTCAGTGCTAATACATGTATTTGGCTGCCGCTAGCACTGGGGCCCCCTCCGGTGCTAGCGACACCTACAGACATGAGAGGGCCTGTGTAAGGCTCAGCGGCGCGGGCCCCACAGTAGCGGCGCTACCGCTGTAGCAGCCATAACGGGTATTTGGGTGGGCGTGTCGGCTGGCGGCACGGGCCCCCTCAAGCCCCGGGCCCCGTAGCAGCTGCTACTGCTGCTACCGCGGTAGTTACGCCACTGTCGCCCGGCCGCGGAGTGACACCCGCAAGCCTCCCGCAAATCGCGGGCCGTGCACATTATTTCCTATGAGCCTGGACTGCAGAACACGGCCGTAATAATGCATGTCCGTTCTTTCTGCGGTCCAGGCTCCTGGGCCATGCACGGACCGTGGAAACCACGATCGTATGCATGAGCCCATAGGAATGAATGGGTCCGCAATTCTCCCATGGATTTTCGGGGGGAATTGCAGCCGCAAAAGCATGTTTTTGTGCAGGGCCGGCCTTAGGGTAGATGGCGCCCCGTGCGAAATTATCTTTCGGCGCCCCATGCCATTATAAAAAATGCCCCATAAAAAAAGCATAATTCCTCCCCACAGTATAATGCCCTATATAGCGCCCCCACACAGTGTAATGCCCCTTTAGTGCCCCACACACAGTATAATAATAATATTTAATAATGTAATATATTATAACGCCTTCAAGGACACAGTATTTTGTCCTCTAATTGTGCCCACACAGTGTTATGCCCCCTAAGTGCCACACACATTATATTGCCTCCTGTAGTGCCCCTACACAGTATGATGTCCGCTTAGTGGCCTCCACAGAGTAGAATGCCCCCACAGCCCCCCTAGTAGAAAGTGCCCCCTGTAGATTGTGCCGTACAGCTTCCCTGTAGACAGTGCCATAATCCCACATCTCCTCCTTGTAGACAGTGCCATACAGCCCCCATCTGCCTCTTGTAGTGTCATACAGCCCCACCTCCCTCTTGTACACAGTGCCCCCCACCGCCCCCTTGTATTCAATGTCATACAGCACCCACCTCCCCATTGTAGAAAGTGACATACAGCCCCCACATCCCCCTTGTAGAGAGTGACATACAGCCCCCACATCCCCCCTTGTAGACAGTGCCATACTGCCCCCCACCTCCTTGCATAGGCCAGCTTGATCCAGAGATGTCATCACGCCAACTGCGCAGGGATCCTGTCCCTGCGCCTCATAGGCTACAGGCGCCGTTGTAGCCTGCTACAGAGTTTCCCAACCTTTTCGGACTTGAGCCAAAAATTGTTTAGAGAAAGACAGAAAATAGCTAAAAATAAGCACTACATTCTTAGGGTATGTTCACACAGTGTTTTTTGTAAGGCAGAAAAAATCTGCTTTTGAATTGACAGCGTTATTTGATGGGGGTTTTTTTTGCGTTTTTTTTTAAGCCGTTGAAGCGAATGCAAAATACGCAGCAAAAAAAGCTCCAAACGAGCGCCACATCTATTTTCTTCCTACTATTAATTTCAATTGGAGGTCAGAGGGGGAAACCACTTGAAGACCATCAGCCCCCCCCCACTCACAGTGAAATAACCATCAGCCTCTCCACTCATAGTAAAATGACCATCAGCCCCTCCACTCACAGTAAGGCTGGGTTCACACACACTATTTACGGACGGAATTCGGGCGCTTTAGCCCCGAATTACGTCCGAAAATGCGGCTCAAAAGCGGCGGCAAACATCTGCCCATTCATCTGAATGGGTCTTACGATGTTCTGTGCCGACGGTCAATTTTTTGACGCGCCGCTGTCAAAAGACGGAGCGTAAAAAAGACGCCCGCGTCAAAGAAGTGCCTGTCACTTCTTGAGACGTAATTGGAGCCGGTTTCCCTTGACTCCGTGGAAAAACAGCTCCAATTACGTCCGTCATGAACGCAGCGAAAACCGCCTGCACATGCCATTACGGCTGAAATTCCGGAGCTGTTTTCTCCTGAAAACAGCTCCGTAATTTCATCCGTAACGGAGGCTGCCGTGTGAACATACCCTAAAATGACCATCAGCCCGTCCACTCACAGTAAAATGACCATTAGCCCCCCACTCACAGTAAAACGACCATCAACCCCCCACTCACAGTAAAATGACCATCAGCCCGCCACTCACAGATGCCCCCTGTAGATAGTACCACACAGCCCCCTGTAGATAGTGTCACACAGCCCCCTTGTAGGTCGTGCCACACAGCCCCCTTGTAGGTCGTGCCACACAGCCCCCTTGTAGGTCGTGCCACACAGCCCCCTTGTAGGTAGTGCCACAAATGCCCCCTTGCTGCGCAGCCCCCTTGTAGGTAGTGCCACACAGCCCCCTGTAGGTAGTGCCACACAGCCCCCTGTAGGTAGTGCCACACAGACCTCTTGTAGGTAGTGCCACACAGCCCTGTTGTAGTTCGTGCCACACAGCCCCCTGTAGGTCGTGCAACACAGCCCCTTTGTAGGTAGTAGGGATGTCACGATACCTGAATTTGGACTTCGATACCGATACTTCGTGTAGTATTGCGATTTCGATACCAAAACGATACTTTGCCAACAGTAATAAAAAAAAGTTCTTCCATTTTCTTATGTGAGGCACGTGGTGTGATGCTGAATTTAACCTCCATTTGCCTCACATTAATAGTAATTAACCCCATCATCTTTCTCAGTCATAATGGGTTAATGTGTGAGGTACATGATGGGGTTAATTACTATTAATTTGAGGCACATGGAGGTTAAATTCATCGCACCTCGTGCCCCACATTAATAAGTGAAAGAAGTTTTTTTATAGTTTTTTTTTACAGCATACACATCATAAATGACGCATGTTGTGCAGGTTATTACGGCCGCGCCAATACCGAATGTGTGTATATTTTATATATTGAGACTTATTTTAATGTTTATTGTAAAAAAAAGGCGTATGTGTATTTTTTTAATTTAACATTACTTTATGTTTTTATATATCAGATATATGCCAGTACATTAGCCTGTGTATGTATAGTACACAGGCAGTTTTTAGGACATACCTCAGTATGACCTAACAACAGGAAATATGGTAAGACAGCCCTGTGGTCCTTCAATAGACCCTGGGCTGTCTGCCCATATATGGTATGGCCCTCGATTGCGTCACAGGAATTCCCTGTGACGCGATCCAGGGGCATCCCCCCTCCTCACTTTCCACTGAATGCTTCAGTCAGCTTTGATCGCAGCATTCAGGAGAATAGCGGCGGAGATGAACGGTTTCTCTGATCTCCGCCGTTATAGAACGGGGCTGCGGCTATGTAATACAGTCATTGCCCCGCTCCTGACATTAAGTGCACGCGCGGTCAGCATGAGGTGAGCAGTGCGGCCGCCATGTTCTGTTTTCAGTGCCGCCGCTCATTAGTGCAGCGCTGGCTGCATCGCATCATCTTCGCGGCGCGCACTTGTCAGGACTCAGGAGCGGGGCAATGGCTGTATTACACAGCCGCAACCCCGCTCTCATTCATCATGTATTACTATACTTAGCTGTGTGGCTCGAACCATTTGGGGATGCACAGTATCGAAACAGTATCGAAGTTTCGATGCATTGTGCATCCCTAGTAATTAGTGCCACAAATCCCCCCCTTGCCGCCCCCTGAAGTATCATCCACTTCTCTTCAGAACGCCCAGCTTTTGGCAGTGCAGACAGCGTGTTCTCGAGAGATCACGCTGTGACGTCACTCACAGGTCCTGCATCGTGTCGGACGAGCGAGGACACATCGGCACCAGAGGCTACAGATGATTCTGCAGCAGCATCGGCGTTTGCAGGTAAGTCGATGTAGCTACTTACCTGCAAACACTGATGCTGCTGCAGAATCAACTGTAGCCTCTGGTGCCGATGTGTCCTCGCTCGTCTGACACGATGCAGGACCTGGGGAAGTGACGTCACAGCGTGATCTGCCAGAAGCTGGGCGTTCTGAAGAGAAGTGGATGATACTTCTCGTCAGACGCCCAGCTAGTAAAAGAAGTAAAAACGCCCCGATGTACGCACATAATACACGCCCAGTTGTACTTTTACTTTTCAACACGCCCAGTTGTACTTTTGCAAGCCTCATTTGCATAAATACAAAAATGGTCATAACTTGGCCAAAAATGCTCGTTTTTTAAAAATAAAAACGTTACTGTAATCTACATTGCAGCGCCTATCTGCTGCAATAGCAGATAGGTGTTGCAAAATCTGTTGACAGAGCCTCTTTAAAGAGGCTCTGTCACCAGATTATAAGGGCCCTATCTCCTACATAATCTGATCGGCGCTGGAATGTAGATAACAGCAGGGGTTTTTATTTTGAAAAACGATCATTTTTGATCAAGTTATGAACAATTTTAGATTTCGTTTCTTAACGCCCAACTGGGCGTGTTTTTACTTTTGACCAAGTGGGTGTTGTACAGAGGAGTGTATGAGGCTAACCAATCAGTGTCCTACACTTCTCATTGTTCCAGCCCAGCATGATCCACAGCACAGTGAGATTGTGCAGTGAAAGAAGCTGGGCTGGAACAATGAGAAGTGTATGAGGCTGATCAATCAGTTACCAATCAGCTTCATACACTTCTCATTGTTCCAGCCCAGCTTCTTTCACTGCACAATCTCACTGTGCTGTGGATCTTGCTGGGCTGGAACAATGAGAAGTGTAGGACACTGATTGGTTAGCCTCATACACTCCTCTGTACAACACCCACTTGGTCAAAAGTAAAAACACGCCCAGTTGGGCGTTAAGAAACGAAATCTAAAATTGCTCATAACTTGCTCAAAAATGATCGTTTTTCAAAATAAAAACCACTGCTGTTATCTACATTCCAGCGCCGATCAAATTATGTAGGAGATAGGGCACTTATAATCTGGTAACAGAGCTTCTTTAAGTGTGCCAACCATCTTACCCTGGAGATGGTGATCCTGTGAGCAAACTTAACCCAAGTTATCACTACAGATGTGCTCCAAATTTTCAAAATAAAGAAAATGTCTTATGTAGAGAGGGATGGAGTTGAGAGAAGGAGGAGATATAGTTAGCTAGGAGGAAGGGTAAGTGGAGGGGGGGGGGGTTAGCAATACATTCTATTTTTTTGCTAATTTAAATATAGGTGGTATTTGAGAGGTAGTACTTAGAATCCACCTTTAACCCCTTCGTTCGTTCGCGCACCTTGACGTGCAGTAACGTCTGCACTTTATAAGTTAACCGCCGCGCGGCGCAACACCGCAGCGGCGGTTAACTTCACAGTCTGTCTGCCCTGATGTCCGGGCAGACTACAAGGGACCAATGAAAGCGGTCCCTTCCTCCAGATCACTCTGATTGGTTAGTCTGTTCAGACTTTCCAATCAGAGCTTAGGATCTTAGAAGAACGACGTCACAGGCTCCGATTTCCTGTTGGAGTCAGGAAGTTAAGGGGATCGGAGCCTGTGGATGTCGTGTGAAGAAAAAGTGGAAAAAAAAAGCTCAAAAACACCCATTAACCCCTTGATCACAGCGTTTAACTTTGATCACCCCCTCCCTTCCAATCAGCGTCAGTTAGTCATCGTCTTTTTGTCAGTGTAGTTTAGTCACCGTTAGCTAGTTTTAGTGTCAGAAAACAAAAAAAAATTTGCGTACGTTAGTGTTAGATCAGTGCATCAGTCAATCAGCGTCAGTTAGCATCAGTCAGTGTGTGATTCTCAGTCAGTGTACTTTAGTCAGTGTTAGTCAGCGTAAATTTAGTCAGTCAGTCTTTTTGTCAGTGTTAGTGAGAGTTTTAGTGTCATAAAATAAAAAATAAAAAATATATAGATTAGTGTTAGTATTTAGTGTTTTATGTAAAAAAAAAAGACAAAAAAAGTTATATAATACATTTGTTGTATACAGCACCTTAGTATACAAGACGACATATACACTTTAGTCAAAATAATAAAAATGGCCTGCAAAACTTTTACTGCAGAGGAGGCGTATGAGATGCTCGCATCGGACACCGATACTGCGAGTGATGCTGGGTCCGCATTTGTGCTGTCCTCCTCCTCAAGCGAGACCGAAGAACCTCCTCGCAGTCGCAGGAGGGTTAGTGTTCAGGTTACACCTGCACCTGAACCCAATTTGTTGCCCCCAACCTCCAACACCCCCCAAGTACCGGACTTTACTGAGGCTGCAGGGGTCCAAGTCCAGACATCAGGACTGTCCGAAATGGAGTTTTTCCAGCTCTTTTTTTCGGACAGTGTTGTGGAAAATATTGTTGAGCAAACTAATCTCTGTGCTCAACAATTCATTGCTGTCAACCCTGGTAGTTTTTATGCCCGGCCATACAGGTGGCATCCCACCGACAAAGCAGAAATGCTTCAGTACCGGGGATTGGTCCTAAATATGGGCCTAACGAAGAAGCCATCGGTGAGGGCCTATTGGTCCACCGATATTCTGTACCACTGCCCCTTATACAGCCCCACAATGCCCAGGGCTCGTTTTGAGGCAATCCAAAAATTCTTGCATTTCAATGATAATTCCCAGTGCCCCCCCCCAGAATGACCCAAATTTCAATCGACTCTATAAAATTAGACCCCTTATTTCCCATTTGGCCCAAACATTTGCATCGTCCTATACCCCAGTAACAGGGGCGTAACTAGGAAAGACTGGGCCCCATAGCAAACTTTTGACTGAGCCCCCCCTCCCCTGTGTGTCACACAACCCCCCCTTGTAGATAGTGCCTTTTTTACAGCCCCCCTGTATATAACGCCATACAGCCCCCTCTGTAGATAGCGCCATACATCCCCCTGTAGATAACGCCATACAGCCCCCCCTGTAGATAACGCCATACAGCCCCCACTGTAGATATCTACAGAGGGGTCTGTATGGCGTTATCTACAGGGGGGACTCTGTATAGCGTTCTCTACAGTGGGGGCTGTTTGGCGTTATATACAGGGGGCTGTATGGCGTTCTCTACAGGGGGGCTGTATGGCGTTCCCTACAGGGTGGCTGTATGGCGTTATCTACAGGGGGGCTGTATGGCGTTATCTACAGAGGGGGCTGTATGGCGTTATCTACAGAGGGGGCTGTATGGCGTTATCTACAGAGGGGGCTGTATGGCGTTATCTACAGAGGGGGCTGTATGGCGTTATCTACAGAGGGGGCTGTATGGCGTTATCTACAGGGGGGGCTGTATGGCCTTCTCTACAGGGGGGGCTGTATGGCCTTCTCTACAGGGGGGGCTGTATGGCATTCTCTACAGGGGGGGCTGTATGGTGTTCTCTACAGAGGGGGCTGTATGGCGCTAACGCCATACAGCCACCCCTGTAGAGAATGCCATGCAGCCCCCCCTGTAGGGAACGCCATACAGCCACCCCTGTAGGGAACGCCATACAGCCACCCCTGTAGGGAACGCCATACAGCCCCCCTGTAGGGAACGCCATACAGCCCCCCCTGTAGGGAACGCCATACAGCCCCCCCTGTAGGGAACGCCATACAGCCCCCCCTGTAGGGAACGCCATACAGCCCCCCCTGTAGGGAACGCCATACAGCCGCCCCTGTAGGGAACGCCATACAGCCCCCCCTGTAGGGAACGCCATACAGCCCCCCCTGTAGGGAACGCCATACAGCCCCCCCTGTAGGGAACGCCATACAGCCCCCCCTGTAGGGAACGCCATACAGCCGCCCCTGTAGGGAACGCCATACAGCCCCCCCTGTAGGGAACGCCATACAGCCCCCCCTGTAGGGAACGCCATACAGCCCCCCCTGTAGACAACGCCATACAGCCCCCTTTGTAGATATCTACAGAGGGGGCTGTATGGCGTTATCTACAGGGGGGACTCTGTATGGCGTTCTCTACAGTGGGCTGTATGGCGTTCTCTACAGGGGGCTGTATGGCGTTCTCTACAGGGGGGGGCTGTATGGCGTTCCCTACAGGGGGGGCTGTATGGCTCTACAGCCCCCCTGGACCGAAAGTATCCCCGAAGTTCTCCATGACTAACCTCTGACTTCCGGCGTCTGCGCATCTCAATAAAAATGAAAGGTGCGCTGGTCACGCATGCGCACAAGCGCGACTGGCGCTCCATTCATTTCTACGGAGCTGCCGACACAGACCCCGGAAGTCCGAGGTTTGTGATGGAGAACTTCAGGGGACTTTCAGTCCCCCGTTCTCCCTATCGCTGCCAACGATCACACATGTATCCCCTATCCTGTGGATAGGGGATACATGTCTTTTGTTTAATGGCAGAGCGGGGAGATACCTCCCTGCTCTGCCGTAGTGTTAAGTGGCGTCGCGCTGTAGCAGCCATAGCGGCTGCTAGCGGAGCCTCCGGCCATGGTGGGGGCCCTCTCATGCCACGGGCCCCGTAGCAGCCGCTTCGGCTGCTATAGTGGTAGTTACGCCACTGCCCAGTAAGAGAAATTGCCATTGACGAGTCCCTGGTGCATTTCAAGGGAAGGGTGAAGTTCAGGCAGTATTTGCCCAACAAACATGCCAGGTATGGCATCAAGATCTATAAGTCGTGTGAGTCAGAGTTGGGCTACACACATACATTTAGAATATATGAGGGAAGGGACAGTCAGATTGAGCCCCCAAACTGCCCACCTGTCCTGACCACAACTGGGAAGATTGTCTGGGACCTCCTGCACCCACTGTTTAATCAGGGGTACCACTTGTATATAGACAACTGGTATACAATTGTTCCCCTGTTCAAATGCCTGGCGGAGCAAAAAACAGTGGCGTGTGGGACGGTCCGCAAAAAAAACAGAGACAGCTCCCAAAAACCCTTAGTCAACCTGTGCAGCGTGGGGAGAGCAGGGCGCTCCATAGTGAAGGGGTTTTTTTTTTTTTTTTTAATTCCGGGACAAGAAAGATGTCCTAATGCTAACATCCATTCATGACGCCACCTGCTCCCTTGTCCCTGTGCGTGGTGCAACACCCACCACCACATCACGGCCTGTCTGCATCCAGGCCTATAACAAATACATGGGGGGAGTGGACCTTTCTGACCAGATGCTCAAGCCGTAAAATGCCATGCGGAAATCAAAAATTTGGTACAAAAAAATTGGCGGGGCACTTTGTCCAAATGGCATTGTACAACTCCTTTGTAATATACAGGAGCACTGGTCAGGAGGGGACATACTTGGAGTACCAGGAGAAGGTAATCAAATCCCTTCTCTTTGGGAATGCGGCAGAGGTAGGGGAAAGTTCTACCTCTGCAAGTAGTGATGTCCCCAGGATAGTTCCAGGACAGCACTTTCCTGGTGAAGTGCCGTCCACAGAAAAAAAAAATGCGCCCCCAGAAAAGATGTCGTGTCTGTGCCAAAAGAGGCAAAAGAAGAGACACGACATACCCGTGTAACACCTGTCCCACCCACCCTGGACTATGTATAAAGGAGTGCTTCCAAATATATCACACCTCTCTGGAGTTCTAAATTAAATTTGTATCTGCCCCTTTCAATTATAATTTTCGTCCCTTTCATTTAAAATTACAGCGCCTTACCATAACCATTTCACCATTTAAAAATTGAACATCCCCTCCATAACAAAACTAAAAATACCCATTATACCCATAGATAAATATCTAGGATTTGTAATATGGTGTAGTATTTGCACCATTTTTTAGGCCTATGCAAACATGACATGTGCCCAAAAATCATCCAAGTAAAATAAGGCCTCAAAATCCTTGTTATGTTCCAATACTTTCTGGCCCTGCCATATGTCCAGCAACAGCAGATTAGGGCCAAGTTGGGGGTATTTCTAAACTCGAAATAGCCTTATAAATATTGAGCGGCTTTTCTTCACTTGCATGCTCTGTGTCTGAAAAATCTGTCCTATAAATGAAGCATTTGTGAAAAAAATTTAAAATGTTCTTTTTCACGCCACATTTCCACAAGATTCTGCAAAAAAACTGTGCGGTCAAAACAGTGATGACACCCCTAGATAAATTCCTTGAGGGGTGTAGTATTCGAAATGGGGTAATTTCTGGGTGTTTTCCATCATTATGGGGGCTCAAAGTCTCTTCAAAGATCAAATGGGGCCGTTGAACCAATCATACAAAACTTGGGCCCTGAAAATCTAAGGCTGCTCCTTCAATTCCAGGCACTGCCATGTGCCCACACAACATATTTGGACCACTTTGGGGGCATCTCTGAACTCGGTACAAATGGGCCAATAAATGTTGAGGTGTTTTTCTTCACTTGCATGCTCTGAACAATCTGTCCTATAAGTGAAACATTGGTGAAAAAATTGAAAATAGTTTTTTTCACGCCAGATTTCGACAAGATTCTGCAAAAAAAAATGTGTGGTCAAAAATGTGATCGCACACCGAGAAAAATTCTTAGAGGGGTGTAGTTATCAAAATGGGGCCATTTATGGGGCTTTCCCATCATTATGGGGGCTCAGAGTCTCATGCAAAACTTGAGTCCTGAAAAACTAAGGCTTCTGCTTCACTTCCATGCACTGCCATGTGTCCACACAACATATTTGGACCACTTTGGGGGTATCTCTGAACTCTGTACAAATGGGCCAGTAAATGTTAAGGTGCTTTTCTTCACTTGCATGCTCTGTGTCTGAAAACCTCTGTCCTATGAATGAAGCAGTTGTGAAAAATCTTTAAATGTTCTTTTTCCTTGAGGGGTCCAGTTTCCAAAATGGGCTCACTTTTTGGGGGTTTCCACTGTTTTGGTCGCTCCAGGGCATTGCAAACGCGACATGGCACTGAAAACTATTCCAGCAAAATCCATGCTCCAAAATCCAAATGACGCTCCTTCTCTTCTGAGCCCTGCTGTGGGTCCAAACAGCAGTGTATTACCACATATGTGGTATTGCCGTAATCGGAAGAAATTGCTTTACAAATGAAGTGGTGCTTTTTCTCCTTTATTCCTTGTAAAATTTTACACACAAATTCAAATAAATTTAGCAAAACAATTGTGGGGTCAAAATCCTAACTATAACCCTAGAAATATTCCTTAAGGGGTGCAGTTTCCAAAATGGGGTCACTTTTTCTCTGTTTTTACTGTATCGCCAGCACAAGAACTCTTCAAACCTGACATGGTGCCTAAAATATATTCTAAAAAAAGGAGGCCCCAAAATCCCCTAGGTGTTCCTTGGATTCTGAGGCCTGTGCTTCAGTCCGTTAGCACACTATGGCCACATGTGGGATATTTCTTAAAAGTGAAGAATCTGGGCAATAAATATTCAGTTGCATTTCTTGGAAAACACCTCCTGTGTTACAGAAAAAAATTGATTACATATGAATTTTGGCAAAAAATATTAAATTTGTAAATTTCACCAGTAGTTTGCTTTAATTCCTCTGAAATGCCTAAAGGGTTAAAACACTTTCTGAATGCTGTTTTGAATACTCTGAGGGGTGCAGTTTTCAAAATGGGTTGATTTATGCGAACTTTCTAATATATAAGGCCCCCAAACTAACTTCAGAACTGACGTGGTCCCTGAAAAAATAGCCTTTTGAAATATTCTTAAAAATATGAGAAATTGCTACTAAAGTTCTAAGCCTTGTAACATCCTAGAAAAATAAAAGAATGTTCCAAAAATTATGCAAATATAAAATAGACATATGGGAAATATAAACTAGTAAGTATTTTGTGTGGTAATACTATCTGTCTTCCAAGCAGATAGATTTAAATTTCGAATAATGGTAATTTTTGCTAATTTTCTCTAAATTTTAATGTTTTTCACAAATAAATATTGAATTTATCAACCAAATTTTTTCACTAGCATAAAGTACAATATGTCACGAGAAAACAATCTCAGAATCGCTTGGATAGGTAAAAGCATTCCACAGTTATTACCACATAAAGTGACACATGTCAGATTTGAAAAATAGGCTTCGTCCTGAAGGCCAAAACAGGCTCAGTCCTGAAGGCGTTAACCGGATTGTTTTTTTTTTTTGTTTTTTTTTGTTTTAAGGATTATGGTTGATAGGAGGGCCTTTTTCTCCCCAGTAGGGGTACTGACGGTCGGCACATTAAAGGCTTGAATAGCCCAGAAAAAGTCTGATGCTCTTTAATTACTTATGGAGAAAAAAAAATACAGGTAGCTTTTATTCAGGAAACACATTTTGTTAGGTCACCGCCACATAGATTGTGGAACAGGCACTACCCTGATAGTTATCAGTTTCTCATTAGACTCTCGATCAAAGTGGACAAGCATTTTGATCTCAGGACATGTCCCATGGAACAATGTGAATCGGAGCTGTGATGCAGAAGGAAAAGCAATATTTGTGAAAGGGAAAGTTGGGGAGCAGATATATACGTTTGCTTCATTGAATCTCCCAAATGTAAAACAATTACAGACTCTGGAAGTACGTAGAGAAGTATTCGGCACACAGACAAATGTGATTCAAAAATTCTTTCTTTTTATTTATATTGTATTCAAATGCCATGGGCGGGGTGCGTGCAACGTTTCGGTCCAAAAAGACCTTCGTCAGGCACTAAAGGTGTACAAAATATTACACGTAAATGTCTAGGCATCATTTTATCCAAATATGCCAAAAAATTCTGTGACTGGAAACAACACTGTAAACAACACTGTGGAGCACACAATGACACGTGTATAGTGCAAGAAATCCAATGATCCTGTAGGCGCTCCCTCAATCTGGTTCCCATACTCAGGAAAAATACATAAGTATCGTAGCGTAGGGGATGATATAAACATGATGCACCACATAATGAACAGCAGTTGCGTTGTTGGTATACTGACATAGAATCTATATAGTGAAACATATATACATGTATATAGTGCTCTGTATGGCTCGTAGAGACACTGTCCCATCCGTATTACTTAATGGGGTGCTGCATATATGTCCTCACTATAAACACTAGTTACCCCTATTGTATAATGGCTGTCCTGGAATGGGCAGCGTGCATGTTGTATCTCAATTGGTATGTGATACAAGAGAGGCTGTAAAGGGTAAAGGGATTACAATAGCCAAGTATCCTTACCTAGAACCCTGTTGGCGTGGATGTATCCTGTTGATGAACGCTGTTCATATCGCGGCTTACCGCTTGTTTTTGGCGCTAACTGCAGTGTTTACTACTGAAGTTTAAATGTTCTGTGCCTGGGGCGGGCAGTGGGAGGTTCTCCATGAGCGTGATTGGCCGCCCGTCACTCAGTGGGCGTCTCTGAGTGCGTGATTGGCTGCACGCTACTCAGAGGGAATTTCTATGACAGCTGGGGGTGTGTCGTATGACGCCGTTGTCAGGGGCGTGCCTGGCCAAACTAAATGTGTTCTCGTGGATCTGGCTCTCTGGTTAGATCTGCATAGCCACTCAGGGGCAGTTTAAGCTATCGGATCTAGCAGTGATTACGTATATTTGAGAGGTATTACAAGCTGTGTGTCTCTTAATATTTTTGATTGTTTACGTTCTTTTTGAATCAAATGTAATGCCTAATATTCATAGATATTGACAAAGTATGAACAATGTGTTTTGCATATGAATACTGTTCTTGTCTTAGTTTTAATTTGAAACTTTATTATTTTATCAATCTCTTGTCTCGATAAATTGCTATTTCATTTGCGTTATGAGATATGATACACATATTGTGCAAAAATGATGCCTAGATATTTACGTGTAATATTTTGTACACCTTTAGTGCCTGACGAAGGTCTTTTTGGACTGAAACGTTGCACGCACCCCGCCCATGGCATTTGAATACAATATAAATAAAAAGAGAGAATTTTTGAATCACATTTGTCTGTGCCGAATACTTCTCTACATACGATTGGGTTGGGACCCTATTCGTGCACCTCCTATAAGTCTAGTGCACTCTGAACCAATAGCGACCAGTTTCCCATTCAGATTTGCACAGATGAGAAAATGACTACTTCCATCTTCTCCTACAATCAAGAACAGACGGAAGACATCCTATCCCGGGTTACTTTCTCCAGGGACTTTCTACTAACACCTCCGGCAGAGGTCCGCACTCGTGATCTAGAAAGAACCTCCAGACGCCTGATAAAACAGGAATTACATAGCGCGATGCTAGCTGAGTATGTAAGAGTACAACGGATACCGAGGGGCCTCAGGGTGTCCATTAGACCTACCATGTTCAATGAAGACCATGAATACTGCACGCAGTTCGAACAGATATTGAACAAGTGTTCACTGGATCTGATGACTCTGACTATATCACACCTACAGAAGAGTGTTACAGAGTTGAAGAAACAAACCATGATGGCTGAACAACAGATGAAGAGTACCATGTCTATGGCGGATTACAATGCCTTTGATGATAAGCTGAAAACGACTCTCAATGCACACAGAATTGAGCTAGAACAGCAGAAGAGGAAGAAATTCCAGAGGGACCTGGACGACTATAACAATCAAAGGGTCTACAAGTGGCACGAGGGATATACAGGTGGCAGACCAGCACGTAGAGGAGCGTACAACTCCTCAGGTTCTTCCTACTCGGGATCAGGAGGCGAAGGGAACGACTACCAACAAAGGAGACATTATGGGGGTCGTTTTTTAGGCCAGCGACGGGGCAGATGCCCAAGAAGAGGACGAGGAGAGGCGGAAAACAGCCAAGAAGACTTCAACCAGGCGATGGAGATGAGATCGCAGGTATGACTCCAACAACACAGTCTCTGATAGTTAACATTTCCTCCAAGACTCTTTGCCCAGCACAGTTACTTCTCCTCAAAAAAGACCTGTCCTTCTGCCCCTCGTATAGATACAATTTGTTCCAGCTCGATATGGACCTCAATCGTTTCTTCAGATCCCTACGCCTCCGGGTTTACTTCTCCAATATGGAGGAGTCCCAAAGGAACAAAGGGACAACAATCAATTCCATTGAGAGTCCTACTGTGACCTCCCGAGACTTTGGACTAAAACAAGAGTTTCTTCAACCCTCCAAAGAACTCACCGGCATTGGAGACATTCATTAATCTGGTCCACAGAGATGTGGACAGATTTAACCATGACTTCAGATTGGGCCAATTTAAATGCCAGGCCAATCTAAGTAGTCTGGACAGACAAGCCTTGTCTTCCCTCACTGGGGATAAAGACTTGATTATCAAACCGGCAGATAAGGGGGGAGCAATAGTAATTATGGACAGGTCCACTTACTTCAGGGAAATACACAGGCAATTGAGTGACACCTCAGTCTACTTACCTATTAACCAGGACCCCACCAGTAGGATCGCAACAAAGATCCAAGATGTCCTTAGAAAACATATGACCCTAGGTACAATTGACCAGGACACAGTGTCTTACCTGACCAATAGATATCTAGTCACACCTGTGTTCTACACACTGCCCAAGATACATAAGGGCCTTGATAACCCTCCGGGCCGTCCTATAGTGGCCTCCACAGATTCAATTTTTACACCACTGTCCAAATTTATGGAGAAATTACTCACCCCCTTAGTCAAAGATACGAGATCTTTCTTACTAGATACATCTAACTTTTTAGAAACTTCCGCACTCTTGATGAGCTACCCCAAAATGTGATTCTAGTGACCCTGGATGTGTGTAGCCTCTACACCTCCATCAAACACGAAAAAGGGCGTGTAGCAGTAGAGGAAATACTCACCAAAGCAGGTAAAGATGTAAGAATTGTAGACCTTTGTCTTGATCTTCTTACTATTATCTTAACCGATAACTACTTCCTCTTTGAAGATACATATTATATCCAACAGAGGGGCACGGCGATGGGGTCTAATGTGGCACCACCATATGCCAACTGCTTCATGACCCATTTTGAGGAGAATTATGTCTAACCCACAACTACATACAGGGAACATGTATTGCTTTGGAAAAGATATATCTATGATATATTTTGTGTGTGGAAAGGTACACAGGAGTCACTTATAGAATTTGTGGAGCATCTCAACAGCATCTGGCCAGAACTGAAATTCACGCTAAATCACCATGTATCTAGGATCAGTTTCCTGGACACCATGGTCATCAAGGACAATAGGGGCCACCTCAGTACAGATCTGTTTACGAAGGAAACAGACCAGAATGGGCTCCTACATTATGACAGCTGTCACCCAATAGCGACCAAAAAGTCTCTACCGAGATCCCAGTATAAAAGGGTTGTGCGGATAGTTGATGACACCGAAAACAGAACCATAAGAACAACCAATATGACAAAAAAATTCAGGGAGAGAGGCTATCCTATTCGTACGCTATTGGAGGCACAACAAAACATAGACAATACTAGTAGTACCAGACCTAAATGTATACCATTCGTACATACGTACCACCCTTGTGCGTATAGGGTTCACCATATAATTAGAAAGCACTAGCCACTCCTTAAAGAAGCATACCCTAAGATCACAGAATTCAAAACCCCTTTTCTCCCCTGCTCAAAAAAGACCGCGTAACCTCAGGGACAAATTGGTCAAAGCGGATGTTGGCTCAGCCAAAAGACCCTCAAGGCAAACCTTCCTGAACACCCCTAAACAAGGGACTTTCCCATGCCGATACTGCATGCAATGCTCCAATGTGATCAAGGGTAACACGTTACAACACCCCCAGACTGGCGAACGTATACCGGTGAATGAGTATTTCACTTGTAATACTAATTTTGTCATCTACATGATAAAATGCCCATGTGGGTTAGCATATGTTGGCGAAACGACACAGCGCATACGGGACAGAATCGCTGCAATAAAACCTTACTACCGATCCCAGCACATTTCTTATCAAGATCACATAACGTTTCGCAATTACAATTTCAGGTTATAGAGCACATACCAACACCCAGGAGAGGCGGTGATAGAATTAGGACACTAAAACGTAGGGAGGCCTACTGGATCCACAGATTGCAGACGTTGGAACCTCGAGGTTTAAATAGGGAATACGAAGTCAGCAGCTTCTTATAAAACAATATTTAATGTACCATTGATCTGAATATGATATCCATAAAAACGAATTACTTTTTTTACTCCATAACAGACATGCTGATTTATCATATGGCATATCACACACCTCCATCCGGTCCTTCCAGACTACGGTATCCTTGCAAATATTGAGTTTAGGATTAAGTATTTAGACAACTGGATCATAGGACACTATACCTCAGCTGCACCATATGGGATCTACACTAATACATCCAGCGCCACTACCCACATAGCTTCTCAATAATATACGGACTAGTTATACCCGTCTTCACGTTACTCTATCTGCCCCTCAATGCTCATGTCAACTGGCAATATTAACTGGAGAGCCAGATCTATGAGAGCACATTACCTATAGCTAGACACGCCCCCGACAACGGCGTCATACGTAGTGATAGTAACATACAGGGAGTACTGTCATCTATCAGTAACATATCCCTAATAATAGACATGCTCATTGTGCCCATCCAATATTAACCCCTTCCCGACATTTGACGTACATGTACGTCATGGAAAGCATTGACTTCCCGCAAAATGCCGTACATGTACGTCAAATGTTTGGCACCGGCTCAGAAACGGAGTCGGTGCCATCATCACCGGATCTCAGCTGTATCTTACAGCTGACATCCGACTGTAACGGCGGGGACCGAAATTAGCTTCGATCCCCGCCATTAACCCCTTAAGTGCAGCGCTCAAACGCGATCGCTGCACTTAAGGTGTTTGCAGCTCATCGGAGCCCCAGCAATGAAATTGCCGGGGTTCCGGTGGCTGCAATGGCAACCGGAGGCCTAATACTGGCCTCCCGGTCTGCCTAGCACAGAAGCCGGTCAAGATCCGCCCGGCGGCGGAGCCTGATCGGCTTCCGTAGCTGCCGGCAAGATGGCGCCGGGTCAGGAGCTGATCCGGCGTCATCAGCGGTGGATGTCAGCTGTACTGTACAGCTGACATCCACCTGTAACGGCAGGAACCGGAGCTAGCTCCGATCCCTGCCATTAACCCCTTCGATGCAGCAATCGAAAGCGATTGCTGCATCGTAGCGGTTACTAGCAGATCGCCAGCCCTGACAGGCAATCGGGACTGGCGACTGCTGTTATGGCAACAGGAGACACAATGGTCTCCTGCTCTGCCATTACGGAAGCCTATTAGGCCCCGCCGGGAGGCGAAGCCTAATCGGCTTGCTGTCAGTGAATGACTGACAGATCTAATACATTGCACTACATAGGTAGTGCAATGTATTAGAAAAAAAAAAATCTGACCGTTGGACCTTCAAGTCCCCTAGTGGGACTTGAAGAAAAGTGTAAAAAAACTATAAAAAAGTGTAAAAAAGTGTAAAAAAAAGTGCAAAAAATAAAAGTTTGAAAACAATAAAAGTTTCAAGTAATCAAATAAAACACAATCCCCCTTTTACTCTTATCAAGTCCTTTATTATTGAAAAATAATAATAAACCATATGTATTTGGTATCGCCACGACCGTAACGACCTGAGGTATCAAAATATTGTATTATTTATTGCACGCGGTGAACAGCGTAAAAAAAAACGTAAAAAACGTTACCAGAGTTTCTGTTTTTTAGTCACTTTGCCCTACAAATATTAGAATAAAAAGTGATCAAAAAGATGCACGTATCCAAAAATGGTACCTATAAAAACTATAGCTCGTCCCGCAAAAAACAAGCCCTCATACACCTCCGTCAACAAAAAAATTAAAACGTTATGGTTCTCACAACTTTGCGACAGAAAAAAAATACATTCTTTTTACAAAAGTAATTTTATTGTGAAAAAAGTTGTAAAACATAAAAAAATGCTATAAATTCGGTATCGCCAGAATCGTACGGACCCGCAGAATAAAGTTAACATGTAATTTATAACGCATGGTGAACGCTGTATAAAAAAAAACGAAAAAAGCTGTGCCAGAATTGCGTTTTTTTGTTTACCTGGCATCCCAAAAAATAGGATAAAAGGTGATCAAAAAGTCACATGTACCCCAAAATGGTACCAATAATAACTACAGCTCATCCCGCAACAAACCAGCCCTCATACCACTACGTCTATGAAAAATAAAATTAGTTATGGCTCCAATAATTCAGGAAATAAAAAAATATGCAGTTGTGCCCGAGGGGAACATTTCTTCTGTTTGAAGAGGCGATTTATCAAGGACCTAAAATTAGGGAACCAGGAAAGGGAGGCCCAAACATATCCGCTGGAAGCGACGGTGCCCGTATTATACCAGGACAACACTTCACAGCAAAATTCCTCAAACTACAAAGGTGCAGAGTGTGGACCAAAAGGGGGATAAGAAATGACACCATTTATCAGTGCGACACTGGCCTGTGCGGAAAGGATTGCTTCACAGCGTAACACACATCTATGGATTATTAATTTTTTTTCATACCACCTGACTATGCCCCTTATATACTCCGCCCCGCTTACATGTACCCCCACATTATAAAACACCAGCAATACTCAAACAAATTTAGTACCAAGCAAAATCCGCTCTCCAAAAGCCAAATGGTGCTCCCTCGGCTCTGAACCCTACAGCGTGCCCAAACAGCAGTTTCCTTCAACATATATGGCATCGTCATACCCGGGAGAACCCTTTTAACAATTTTTGGGGTGTGTGTCTCCAGTGTCATAAGCTTGGCATGACATATTTGCCACTGAATGGCATATCTAGGGAAAAATATAAATTTTTAATTTGCACCATCCGCAGTGCATTCATTTATGGAAAAGACCTGTTGGGTGAAAATCCTCACTACACCTCTTAATAAATGCCTTGAGGGGTGCAGTTTCCATAATGGGGTCACTTCTCAGGGGTTTTTTTTTATTATTTCACATCTGAGCCTCTGCAGTTGTGAACCAATACTTTGTAAATCGCCAAATTAGGCCTCCACTCCGCATGGTACTCTTCACTCCTGAGCCCTGTCATATGTCCAGGCAAAAGATTAGGGCCACATGTAGGGTGTTTCTAAAACCGGGAAACACCGCATAATAATTAGAGGGCTGTCTTGTTATGGTGGCACAAGCCGGGCACCACATATTGGCATATCTATGGAAGAAAATCCCATTTTCACTCTGCAACATCGAGTGAACACTAATTTCTACAAAACACCTGCAGGGTTAAAATGCTTACTACACCCCTTGGTAAATGCATTGAGGGGTGTCGTTTCCAAAATGGGGTCACTTCTGGGGGGTTTCCACTGTTTTGGGCCCACAGGCGCCCAGAAACCAATCCAGCAACATCTGCACTCCAAATGGCGGTCCTTTCCTTCTGAGCCCTGCCGTTTGCCCAAACAGCAGTTTATGACCACATATGGGGTATTGCCGTACTCGGGAGAAATTGCTTTACAAATTTTGGGTTCTTTTTTTCCTTTATTTGTTGAGAAAATGAAAAAATTTGCGCTAAAGCTACGTCTTATTGAAGAAAAAGGACTGTTTTTATTTTCACTGCCTAATTCTAATAAATTCTATGAAACGTCTGTGGGGTCAAAATGCTTACTACACCCCTAGATGAATTCCTCAAGAGGTGTAGTTTCCTAAATGGAGTCCCTTTTTGGGCGTTTTCATTGTTTTGTCCCCTCAGGGGCTTTGCAAATGTGACATGGCCTCCGCAAACCATTCCTGCTAAATGTGATCTCAAAAAGCCAAATAGTGCTGTTTCCCTTCTAAGCCCTGCCGTGTGTCCAAACAGCCGTTTATTACCACATGTGGGGTATTGTTTTACTCGGGAGAAATTGCTTTACAAATTTTGTGGTGCTTTTTCTCCTTCAGTCCTTCTGGAAATGAGAAAAAATTAGCTAAACCTAGATTTTTTTTGAAAAAATGTAGATTATTATTTTCAGGGCCTACTTCCAATATTTTCTGCAAAAAAACTGTGGGGTCAAATCGCTCACTATACCCCTAGATAATTTCCTCAATGGGTGTAGTCTCCAAAATGGGGTCACTTGTGGGGGGTTTCCACTGTTTTGTCCCCTCAGGGGCTTCGTAAATGTGACATGGCCTCCGCAAACCATTCCTGCTAAATGTGGACTCCAAAAGCCAAATGGCGCTCTTTCCCTTCTAAGCCCTGCCGTGTGTTCAAACAACCGTTTATTACCACATGTGGGGTATTGTTTTACTCGGGAGAAATTGCTTTACAAATTTTACGGTGCTTTTTCTCCTTCAGTCCTTGTGGAAATGAGAATAAATTAGCTAAACCTACATTTTCTTTGAAAAAATTTAGATTATCATTTTCACAGCCTACTTCCAATAATTTATGCAAAAAACCTGTGGGGTCAAAACGCTCACTATACCCCTAGATAATTTCCTCAATGGGTGTAGTTTCCGAAATGGGGTCACTTGTGGGGGGTTTCCACTGTTTTGTCCCCTCAGGGGCTTTGTAAATGTGACATCGCCTCTCAAACCATTCCTGCTAAATTTGAGCTCCAAAAGCCAAACGGCGCTCTTTCCCTTCTAAGCCCTGCCGTGTGTCCAAATATCCATTTATTACCACATGTGGGGTAGTGTTTTACTCGGGAGAAATTGCTTTACAAATTTTGCTATGCTTTTTCTCCTTTAGTCCTTGTGGAAATGAGAAAAAAAATCGCTAAACCTACATTTTCTTTGAAGAAATGTTGATTTTAATTTTCACGGCCTACTTCCAATAATTTCTGTAAAAAACCTGTGCGGTCAAAATGCTCACTACACCCCTAGATAATTTCCTTGAGGTGTCTAGTTTCCCAGATGGGGTCACTTTTGGGGGATTTTCACTGTTTTGGCACCGCAAGAGCCCTTCAAACCTGACATGGTGCCTAAAATATATTCTAACAAAAATAAGGCCCCAAAATCCACTAGGTGCTCCTTTGCTTCTGAGGCCGGTGCTTCAGTCCAGTAGCACGCTAGAGCCACATGTGGGATATTTCCTAAAACTGCAGAAACTGGGCAACAAATATTGAGTTGCATTTCTCTGGTAAAACCTTCTGTGTTATAAAAAAAATTGTATTAAAAATTTATTTCTGCAAAAAAATATGAAATTTGTAAATTTCACCTCTACTTTGTTTTAATTCCTGTGAAATGTGTAAAGGGTTAAGACATTTTCTAAATGCTGTTTTGAATACTTTGAGGGGTGAAGTTTTTAAAATGGGGTGACTTTTTGGGGGTTTCTAATATATAAGGCCCTCAAAGCCACTTCACAAGTGAACTGGCCCCTGTAAAAATGGCCTTTTGAAATTTTCTTGAAAATGTGAGAAATTGCTGCTAAAGTTCTAAGCCTTGTGATGTCATAGAAAAATAAAAGGATGTTCAAAAAACGATGCCAATCTAAAGTAGACATATGGGGGATGTTAATTAGCAACAATTTTGTGTGGTATAACTGCCTGTCTTACAAGCAGATACATTTAAATTGAGAAAAATGCAAATTTTTGCAATTTTTCACTATATTTTCGTGTTTTTCACAATTAAATACTGAATGTATCGACCAAATTTTACCACTATCTTAAAGTCCAATGTGTCACGAGAAAACAATCTCAGAATCGCCCGGATAGGTGAAAGCATTTCAACGTTATTACCACATAAAGTGAAACATGTCAGATTTGAAAAATGAGGCTCTGTCAGGAAGGTCAAAAGTGGCTAAAGAGGGAAGGGGTTAAGAGACACACAGCTTGTAATACCTCTCAAATATACGTAATCACTGCTAGATCCGATAGCTTAAACTGCCCTTGAGTGGCTATGCAGATCTAACCAGAGAGCCAGATCCACGAGAACACATTTAGTTTGGCCAGGCACGCCCCTGACAACGGCGTCATACGACACACCCCCAGCTGTCATAGAAATTCCCTCTGAGTAGCGTGCAGCCAATCACGCACTCAGAGACGCCCACTGAGTGACGAGCGGCCAATCACGCTCATGGAGAACCTCCCACTGCCCGCCCCAGGCACAGAGCATTTAAACTGCAGTAGTAAACACTGCAGTTAGCGCCAAAAACGAGTGGTAAGCCGCGATATGAACAACAGCGTTCATCAGCAGGATACATCCACGCCAACAGGGTTCTAGGTAAGGATACTTGGCTATTGTAATCCCTTTACCCTTTACAGCCTCTCTTGTATCACATACCAATTGAGATACAACATGCACGCTGCCCATTCCAGGACAGCCATTATACAATAGGGGTAACTAGTGTTTATATTGAGGACACATATGCAGCACCCCATTAAGTAATACGGATGGGACAGTGTCTCTACGAGCCATACAAAGCACTATATACATGTATATATGTTTCACTATATAGATTCTATGTCAGTATACCAACAACGCAACTGCTGTTCATTATGTGGTGCATCATGTTTATATCATCCCCCACGCTACGATACTTATATATTTTTCCTGAGTATGGGAACCAGATTGAGGGAGCGTCTACAGGATCATTGGATTTCTTGCACTATAAACGTGTCATTGTGTGTTCCACAGTGTTGTTTACAGTGTTGTTTCCAGTCACAGAATTTTTTGGCATATTTGGATTACCACCATAACACTAAGTGTACCCAGATGTATTTCCTTGTATATACATATGTGATAAGTGATTATACGATTTATGAGATAGTATAACTTGTATTATACCTTTAGCCTTGGATACGGTGCCACGGATGTGATGTCTTCCGTTTGGCATACACATGCTCATGCTTTTGATTGTTTACGTTTTTTTTGCATCAAATGTAATGCCTAATATGCATAGATATTGACAAAGTATGAACAATGTATGTGTTTTGCATATGAATACTGTTCTTGCCTTAATTTTAATTTGAAACTTTATTTATTTTATCAATCTCTTGTCTCAATAAATTGCTATTTCATTTGTGTTATGAGATATGATACACATATTGTGCAAAAATGATGCCTAGATATTTACGTGTAATATTTTGTACACCTTTAGTGCCTGACGAAGGTCTTTTTGGACCGAAACGTTGCACGCACCCCGCCCATGGCATTTGAATACAATATAAATAAAAAAGAATTTTTGAATCACATTTGTCTGTGTGCCGAATACTTCTCTACATACGATTGGGTTGGGACCCTATTCGTGCACCTCCTATAAGTCTAGCGCACTCTGAACCAATACAGACTCTGGAAGTACAATTGGAAAGATTACATACGTTTTAAAGAAGGAACATTAGTGGTAGGAGGAGATTTAAATTTGGCATTGAACCCTTTGTTAGATGTGTCCAGAGGGTCATCCCATTTGAAGTATAGAGCTTTGCGAATAATTAAAAAGACACTGCAACAATATCAAATGATAGATTCGTGGGAACTTTAAATCCTAGTTCGAGAGTACTCCTTCTACTCAACACCAAACGAGTCTTATTCCAGGATTGACTATCTTCCTTCAGCACCCAGATATGAACAGATTGGTCAGGGCTTCCATAGAAAATATTGAAATATCAGATCATGTGCTGATAACTATGGTACTGGCTATGGGTGTTGATACAGTGCAAAGTTTTTACTGGAAAATAAATGAAACTCTTTTTATTAGATACTGCTGTTTTGCCTGGCAGTAAAAGGAGAGATACAGATCTTTTTTGATACTAACTATACGACAGATGGGAATCCTCTTATGTTATGGGAGGCTCACAAATGTGTAGTGAGAGGTATTCTGATCAAACATGGATTGAGAATAAAAAGGAAAAAAATAAATACTTGAACTAATAGAACAAATGTGAGGTAAAACTGAAGGGTTTGAGGTGCTGGTCACAAGGCTCAGTGTCTCGTAGTGAGGGACACTGAATGTGTTAGTTAGAGGCTGGACGGCCTAGGGTTTATTTTGTATGTTTATTGTTGTACCACTGATTGCTGTTGTGAAGACAATAAAGCTAGCTGCGGCTGGTTTAAACCTTTTACTCAAGGAGTTGGAGTGAACTTTCTATGTGTGCCAACCATCTCACCTGGGAGATGGCGATCCCATGAGCTAAGTGGTCCCCAGGATGTCACATATGGCGGAGAATTGCTTTGGGCAATAAAATGGCACAAAAAAGTGTGCAGTGAAATTTAAAGGGCCAGAAGCCCAATTAAAGAGACTGTTTTTCCATTGCAATGGGTCTTATTGAGGAACTCCTCAAAAAGATAGTGCAAATGAATGCGGAGCTGCAAGAAGCAAATGCCAAGCAGAGGGAGTATAACCAGAGGTTCCTGGCACAGTTGGAAGCAAATGGAGAGTCTTTAAGGGCACAAGTACTGTCCAAGGATACACAGCCTTCCAAGCCAAGTAGATGCCTTTCAACGACAGCTGCATTGATGCCGGGTACTCCTGATGTGTTGCAAACAGTTTGCAGAAAAGTGCAAAGAGCATGCATACCTGTGATACAAGCTGTGAGGTTTAAACCTTTTACTCAAGGAGTTGGATTGAACTTTCTATGTGTGCCAACCATCTCACCTGGGAGATGGCGATCCCATGAGCTAAGTGATCCCCAGGATGTCACTATATATATATATATATATATATACTTCTTTCTTTTGGTTGGTATCAACAGAGAGTAGAACCCGGAACTAAGAGGAGGGGTACTTACCCACAAAGTTACGAGAATATCTAGAAACAAGAAAGGGGAATAGTATTTTGTGGGCTATCAAGACATAACCTCCATTTAGATGTTAGTACAGAACGATGGGAATTAGCACCGGCATATGCTAACTCATGCCAACAATTATCATTTAAACTCTTAATTAGCATTTTAATGTTGGTAGACATTCATCCTTCCAATGTTGAGAAACTTTTAGTCCCGTTGTGATTAAGGCGTGTGATATGGTTGTGATATGATCAGTAGGAAATAGTTCTAGGCCCAAACCTAATAACGCAAAGGCTGGGTCTGGGGATATGTGAACCTTACATAGTCTTGATAATAGCTTAAACACTCCAACCCAAAGGGCATTAACTACAGGACATTTCAACCAAAAATGGAGGTAAGTTCCCTCTGATGCCTTATATTCCAGCAAGTAGAAGAAAACCTAGGAAACATTTTTTTTGAAGTTTTACTGGGGTACAGTACCAATGGTAAACATTTTTTATAGAGTTCTCCAAATGGGAAAGACATTTTGAAGTTTAAATAATAGAGTTGAATTTGTAATTCAGATCATGTTCCCATATTTCTTTTAGATAACATATTGGGTCTATCTTCTCCTGTTTTATCAACTGATAGAATCTTGAAATTCCTTTTTTACAAGGGTGAGGAGCCTGTAACCAAACATTGAAAAGACTAGGTACTACCAGAGAAGAAGAAGAAGGAGATAAGCTATGAAGCAGATGACGAGTTTTCAAAAATGTAAAGAATTCCGTGTATGAAACATTATACGTGGAGTTTAAAAATTACATCATCAGCAAAAAGACCTATGCGATGTTCATGAGTTCCAACTGAGATCCCCGATCTAGTCTCAGATTTACTAATGTGTTCTGCAAAGGGTTCCATTACCATTGCAAATATTAATGGTGTTATTGGGCACCCTGCTGTTACGTGTACGGCCGCGGCCCGTCGTTCTGACTTACTCGCCGACGGCTGCAGCTATGAACACGTGAGTTCTCTGCGCTGTCTCCCTCCTGTGAGACGCCGGCACTCACTTCCTGGATCTGAGACTGTCTCCCACAGGGCCAGTGCGCGAACAATTGCAGGAAGTCTGCAATCACTCCAGAATGCTGCTAGACTATAAAAAGGGCTCTGCCCTCTTGATCATTGCCTGAGCATTGTTGTATACCTAAAGTTTGTCTTGCAAATGGTCTCCTAGTGTTTTCCAGTCCCCAGTGTTATCCATTCCTGCTGCCTGTACCCTGTATCCCGTGCTACCGTGCCTCTGTGCCACCTAGAGTTGAAGTCGAGTTGTGTCTTCTGCTGCATCTACTGTGTCAGACCCCGCCAGGTGTCCGTCTACTGCCGGAGCCTTATCTTCAGCCCGAATCACCACTGCTGTCTACGTTGCCTCAGGTACCCTTTCTGGGCTATAGACTTTGTACTGTACCTGTTTTGCCAGCTGCTATCAGTGAGGCCACACCCCGCGCCGTGACAGTACGCTCAGGCCATGGACCCCGCTGGTCAATTCAAGGTCCCGTCACCCACGCAAACCATGCAGGCGGACCTGCAGGATCTGCGAGCACGACAGGATCAACTTCTTGTGGCAGTAGACTCCATGGCACAGCAGCTAGGGGCGCTAGCTGCTTCCTTCTCTGCACCTATTCAAGCTCCTCTGATCGAACCTCCTGGCAGCTCCGGTTCGGATCCTTGGTTCTCGCTGCCATCGCCACCTCGTTTCCATAGAGACGCAAATACGTGCAGGGTATTTCCGAACCAATGCCATATGCACTTCGCCCTGCACGCCCTAGCATTTCCTTCGGACGGAGCCAGGATCGCCTTCATTATGTCTTTAATTGCCGGCAAGGCCCTGGCGTGGGCGGACCCAATCTGGGAACGACAGGATTCCGAGACCCGAGACTTCCAGGGGTTCGTGCGGTTATTCCGTACTGTATTAGAGAAGCCTGGACGAGTCTCGTTGGCAGCCACTGCTATCTTTAACCTTTGCCAGGAGGACGCCTCCGTCGGCGAATACACCATCCAGTTCCGGACCCTAGCAGGAGAACTGTCCTGGAACAATGAGGCGTTGGTAGCGTCCTTCTGGCATGGCCTATTGCCCGAGAAAAAGAACGATCTTGCTGCTCGAGATATTCCATCTGCCTTGGACGACCTGATTCTACTTCATACTCGAGTGGACATAAGGCTCAGAGAGAGATCTCAAGAAGTTCGACAAGAGAGACGGCTTCCTAGACTGGCGCCCAACTTGCAGCAACCCCTCCTGCCTTCTTCTACTGCTCCACCCCAGGTTCCGATGCAGGTGGATCAGCTTAAATTGCCCGTTCAGGAGAAACAGCGCAGGCGCACCTCTGGACTCTGTCTTTATTGCGGCCTCGCTGGCCATGTCGTGCGTCTGTGTCCCCAGAAGCCAAAAAACTCCAACGCCTGGCATTGGTTGGAGAGAAAACCCTGGGCGACACAGCATTTAATAGAGAACTCCCCTCCAAACTGTTCATTCCTGTGACCATCGTCCTTGGCAAGAGGCCCCATCCGGTCTTTGCCTACCTGGATTCTGGCTCTGCAGCCAATTTAATCTGCTAAGACCTTGTGGATCTTCTTCAGTTGCCCACTGTTCTGCTGGAAAGGCCGTTGATCGTTGCTTCGGTAGATGGACTGCCATTGCCTGACCCAGTTTTGTCTGTGACCAAGACGTTGAGATTTCTAGTGGGAGTCCCTGTTTGTCCTGCCCAAGGCCGTCAACCCTGTGCTGCTAGGTTTGGCTTGGCTCTGTCTACACACCCCAGTCCTGGATTGGAACTCCGGAGAAGTTTTTCAGTGGGGCCCCAAGTGTCTCGATCACTGTCTGGGGCATATCCATCCACCTCAGTCTCCTCCGCATCAGTCATTGGCAGGGTTGCCTCTTTGTTACTCTCTGTTTGCAGATGTCTTCAACAAGAAGGATCAGAGACGTTGCCAACACATCGAGCATATGATTGTCCTATCGACTTGGTTCCTTATTCGTCCCCTCCTCGCGGTAGAGTATACCCTCTCTCCTTTCCTTGAAACCCAATCTATGTCCGCCTACAATAAGGAGAATCTGGAGAGGGGCTTCATACGTAAATCCTCATCCCCGGCTGGAGCCGGGTTTTTCTTTGTCAAGAAGAAAGATTGATCCCTCCGACCCTGCATTGACTACCGGGGCCTTAACCAGATCACGGTGAAGAACAGGTACCAATTGCCTTTGATTTCGGAACTATTTAATCGCATACGGGGGGCTTTTCTTTTTTTTTTTTTCTAAACTAGCCCACAATCTAATCCGGATTCGTCAGGGTGACTAGTGGAATACAGCATTTAATACTCATGATGGGCACTATGAATACATGGTCATGCCCTTCGGCCTCTGTAACGCCCCCGCGGGGTGTTACAAGAATTTGTCAATTACATTTTTTGCGATCTCCTCTGTCTGTGTTGTGGTGTATCTCAATGACATTTTGATTTTTTTCCCCAGATCTAGTAACTCATCAGTCATGTCCACCAGGTGTTACTTCGATTAAGGGAGAATCATCTTTATGCCAAGCTGGAGAAGTGCGTGCTTGAAAAAAGTCTCTATCCTTCCTGGGCTATATCATCTCCGATCAGGGTCTTGAAATGGACCCTGAGAAGGTAAAGGCAGTTCTGGAATGGCCACGCCCCCAAGGCTTACGAGCCATTCAACGCTTCCTGCGATTCGCCAACTTCTACCGGCTGTTCATCCCCAACGTCTCTCTTCATTGACAGCTCCCATCTCTACCCTCACTAAAAAGGCCATGAATGCCAAGGTGTGGACTCCAGAAGCAGAAGCCGCATTTAAAACCTTAAAAAAGGCCTTCAGGTCAGCTTCTGTTCTTCATAACCCTGATGTATCCCTACAGTTTTCATTAGAGGTGGATGCTTCCTCTGTTGGTGCTGGTGCACTTTTGTTACAGAGAGGATCGAAAGGCAAGACTGTGGTATGTGGCTACTATTCTAAGCTGTTTTCTTCCGCAGAGCGCAACTACTCGATTTGGGGATCGGGAGTTACGGGCCAACAAGCTGGCCCGGCAGGAGTGGAGACACCTTATGGAAGGTGCAGCTCATCCTATCCTGGTCTTTACGGACCACAAGAACCTGTCCTATCTTCAGACGGCTCAACGGCTGAATCCTCGTCAAGCCAGGTGGTCGCTGTTCTTTGCCTGGTTCCGGTTCAAACTCCACTACCGACCTGCAAGAATGTGAGGGCCGATGCCTTGTCTAGGTCGTTTCAGACAGAGGACACTGTGGAGTCCCCACAGAATATTATTGATCCTTCCTGCATCTTCTCTGTTAACCCTCTGCAAGTTAGTGACATTCCTATGGGAAGGACTTTTGTACGTCTGGCAGACAGAGGAAGAATATTTCACTGGGGTCACAGTTCCAAGCTGGCAGGTCACGCGGGTGCCCATAAGACCCGAGACTTAATTGCTATCAGTTCTGGTGGCCCACGCTGCCCAAAGACATCATGGACTTTGTCTCCTCCTGTACGGTATGCGCAGCCCACTCCAGACCAGCTGGTCTACTCCAGCTGCTGCTTGTGCCCGATGCTCCCTGGAGGCATGTTGTGATTGACTTTGTCACGGATCTGCCTCCCTCTGCTGGATGCAGTGTGATCTGGGTGGTGGTGGATCGATTTTCCAAAATGGCTCCTTTTGTTCCCCTGACTGGCCTGCCTTCTGCTGCTCGACTGGCCAACCTCTTCATTCAACACATCTTCCTTTCTGCACGGCTTGCCCCTGCATATTGTCTCGGATCGAGGGGTCCAGTTCACTTCGAAGTTCTGGAGAGCACTATGCGGTCTCCTCGGTGTAAAGTTGGACTTCTCCTCGGCCTATCATCTCCAGTTTAATGGTCAAGTCGAGAGGGTTAACCAGATTATGGAGAACTATCTGCAGCACTTTGTCTCCATACGGCATGATGACTGGGTGCAGCTGCTCCCGTGGGCTGAGTTTTCCTATAATAACCATACTAGTGAGTCCACCACCTCCAGTCCGTTCTTCATCGTCTAAGGCACACATCCTCGAATACCTCTTCCTGTCTCTACTGTGTCCCAGGTGCGTGCAGCTGACTCTACCTTCAGGGACTTTCTGCAGATATGGCAACAGACCCGATCTTCTATTCTGTTGGCAGTGGACCGCATGAAGAGAAAGGCAGACACTAGAAGACGAGAGCCTCCTCAGTTTCTTCCAGGTACGAAGATCTGGCTGTCTTCCAGGAATATCCGGCTAAGGGTGCCGTCTTGCAAATTTGCTCCCAGGTTCCTCGGACCCCTCGAGATTCTGCTACAAATTAACCCTGTGTCTTACAAGCTTCGGCTGCCTCCGACCCTCAAGATCCCTAACTCCTTCCATGTCTCCCTGCTGAAGCCCCTGGTCCTGAACCGCTACTCCAGGACTCCTAGTTCCTCAGTGGCTCCTGGCAGCTCGTCAGGGACTTTCGAAGTAAGGGAGATCCTGGCCACCAAGAAAGTGGGAGGAAGGACGTTTTATTTGGTGGATTGGATTCGGTCCAGAAGAAAGGTCTTGGGAGCCAGAGGAGAACATCGATGCTCCTGTTCTCGTGAAGAAGTTCCTCTCCCGCTCTGGCCCCAAGAGGAGGGGGCATAAGAGCGGGATACTGTTACGTATATGACCGCGGCCCGTCGTTCTGACTTACCCTCCGACGGCCGTGGCCATGGACACGTGAGTTCTCTGCAGCATCTCCCTCCTGTGAGACGCCAGCACTCACTTCCTGGATCTGAGACGATCTCCTGCAGGGCACGCGTGCCCGCGCATGCACGGCTTTAAAGGGCCAGTGCGTGAACAATTGCAGGAAGTCTGCAGTCACTCCAGAATGCTGCTGGACTATAAAAAGGGCTCTGCCCTCTTGATCATTGCCTGAGCATTGTTGTATACCTAAAGTTTGTCTTGCAAATGGTCTCCTAGTGTTGTCAAGTCCCCAGTGTTACCCGTTCCTGCAGCCTGTACCCTGTATCCCGTGCTACCATGCCTCTGTGCCACCTAGAGTTGAAGTCGAGTTGTGTCTTCCGCTGCATCTACTGTGTCACACCCTGTCTGTCTACTTCCGGAGCCTTATCTTTAGCCTGAACACTGCTGCTGTCTACATTGCCTCAGTTACCGTTTCTGGACTATAGACTTTGTACTGTACCTGTTTGGCCAGCTGCTATCCCGCTACACGGTACGGCCCAGTGGGTCCACACCCCACGCCCTGACACCTGCTTTGTGCCATTTGTTATTTTAAAAAGTGATTATATACCTGAAGTATAGACCGAAGCACTGGGATTAGAATATAGAGATATAACTGCAGACAGGAACAAGCCATGAAAGCCAATTTTTTTCAAGGTAGATTCCAAGTAGCCCCAGTGGACCCTGTCGAACGCCTTCTCCGCATCTAAAGATAGAAGCAGAGAAGGGGTCTGAGAAGCCTCCACCATTTCAATAATGTCCAAAAATCTCCTTGTTTCATCAAAAGTCTGGTGGCTTTTTATGAAAACCACCTGATCATTTTTTATTAAATGAGGTAAGATGTCAACCAAATGAGTAGCTAATATTTTTGCACAGAGTTTTAAGTCTGTGTTAAAGAGGCTCTGTCACCACATTATAAGTGGCCTATCTCCTACATAAGGAGATCGGCACTATAATGTAGGTGACAGCAGTGCTTTTTATAAAAAAAAAATATCTGTTTTCACTACTTAGCGATTTTAGATTTATGCTAATGAGTTGCTTAATGCCCAAGTGGGCGTATTTTTACTTCAGACCAAGTGGGCGTTGTACAGAGGAGTGTATGACGCTGACCAATCAGCGTCATGCACGCCTCTCCATTCATTTAGTCAGCGCATAGGGATCCTTTTAGATCCCTATGTGCTGTCTTATACTAACACATACACTCCTGTGTACAACGCCCACTTGGTCTAAAGTAAAAATATGCCCACTTGGGCATTAAGCAACTCATTAGCATAAATCTAAAATCACTAATAAAGTGGTGAAAACAGATCGTTTTATTAAATAAAAAGCATTACAGTCACCTACATTATAGCGCCGATCTCCTTATGTAGGAGATAGGCCACTTATAATGTGGTGACAGAGCCTCTTTAAGTAATGAGATTGGGCGAAAGTTCAGTGGAAGATCTGGTGATTTACCGGGTTTTGGCAAGGTGATAATGAAGGCATGAAGCATTTCTTGAGGACAGGTTCCGGAATGGGAGATCTGGCGAAATGTTTTGAATAAGTAAGGGGCTTACAAACGAGTATTACAAATCCTTCCAGGAGTTGATAGCTCGTCTGGGCCAGGAGATTTGTTTGGTTTTAATGACCTAATCGCAGCTAAAATCTCATCCAATGATAGTTACTTGTTAAGAATGGCTTTTTGATCAGGGGTTAAGTTAGGGAGAGAGACGTCATTGAGAAAAATATCAATCACCTCGCTATTTAGTTGAGGACAATCCTCATTAGCAGCTAAATTGTAAAGGGAACTATAATAATGTGAGAGATTCTGCAATTTTTTTGTGGATTCAGAATTTTATTTTGTGTAGAGTCATATAAAAACTGGATTTAGCTTCCCTATATTTGATTTTATTTGCCCCCATTTGGAGGCCCTATTACCTTGCCAATAAAAAGAGGTTTTAGCCTTTCTAAGATTCAGTTCGTAACCATTTTGCATGTATAAATATAGGTGGTGGCGAGATTTTTTTCAACTCTATGAGTGGAGTTTAAAGGGTTAACTTTGTGTTCAACCTCCAACCGAGATCTTCTTATTCCGCAACTTTTTATCAATACTTGCTAACTTTAGAAATAGGCCTCTGTTGTAAGCTTTGTGAGTGCACCAAACTGTGGAATCAGAAGTTTCAGAATTGTCGTTGAAAAATTCTGATATTTCTTTGTTTATTAGAGATCGAAACTCTGCCTTGTTAAGAGAGTTAGCTCATCTCCAAGGGGAGGTGGGAGTGAGATTGAGGGATTCCTGTATGGTTAATGAGACAGGCGCATTATCTGACCATGTAATTATATCAATATGGGCTTTCGATATTCTTTGAAGAAGCCATTTGTCAGTTAAGAAAAAGTCTATGTGTGAATTAACATTATGAGGAAGAATAGCACGTGTAGTCTCTTTCAGACGCATGAAGTATGCGCCAAGGGTCAAACAGGTTTTTCCTAAACAGTAAATCACGTAAACTAGGTCCTTTACCAGGGTTGGAGGAGAAACTTTTATAAAATACTGGATCAGAGACCATATTAAAATCACCACCAAACAACAATGAACCGTGCTTTAGATTAGCAGCCACTTCAATGGTTCATTTAATAAAACTGGATTGATGTACATTGGGGGCGTACACTGAGACCACCGTAAACGGTGCATTATTGATGTGACATGTTACTATCAAATATCTCCCTTCTGGGTCAGTAATTAAATTTGTAAGTCAGAATGCTAAAGTATTTTTAAAGGCAATAAGGACACCCTTCTTTTTTGTAGAAGCATGAGCAAAGAATATGTTTGGGAAGTTACATTTATGTACTCTCACTGAGTCAGACTGCAGGAGTTGGGTCTCTTGGACACAACAAATATCACATTTCTGCTTTTGAATCTCTTTCCATAGAAGTAAACGCTTAAAGGGACTATTGAGTCCCCTAATGTTCAGAGGGGATATTTTAAACACCATTTATACATACATAGAGCAGTTGTTTCAAGACTTAGGTATAAAAAGTAAGAGTAAGAGCACATAAAAGCATCCAGGATAATAAATTTTGACCATCACATTTTACAGAAAGACCAATGAAAAAAAAAAACATGGAAAACCGTAATACAAAACATAATAAAATAAAAAAAATCACTATATAATATAGCAGAAAGTTACAGTCCCGGTTTAAAATGAACCGTTGGGAAACCACAAGTGAGGCAACCCAAAATGGAGGGTGGTTCCAAACAATAGGAAGTGCAGGAAGTACCAAATAAAGGCAGAAGGAGCTCCAGCTCCTTCAATCAAGGGAATGCAGAAAAAAAGGTAGTTTTATGCATGAAAGAAAGGGACCTGACAGAGTGTAAGACAACTGTAAGATTCAAAGGAACAGAGAGACACGTATCCGTAGGAGCAGCTGATACCTGAGGGGCCTTATGTCGGTTACTCAAGTTGCGTCACGAGGATGTCTGCCATCTTTTGATTTTATCCGTTCCTGAGCAAGAGTTGGAGGAGGTTTTTTCCTAGGCGGAGATTTGTCGCCATCTTGTGGCTGGTAGAGGGACCATTTTGTCAGAAGAATGGATGCTTCTTTTGGATGAAGAAGAACATGAGTAGTGCCATTGTGCATGATAGTCAGTTTCACAGGGTATCCCGATTTGTAAGAGATGTTGTGAATGCTGAAAATTCTCTTCTTCTGGAGAGGGTAGCAGGGGAGAGGTCTGCAAATAAGGAGATTTGTTTGAAGCATTCTGGGAGATCCATTTAGGGATTGCCGCTTTCATTATCGCCTCCTTGGTAGAAGTGGAGGCGTTCAGGAACATCCCTAGACACACTGGAGGGAAGGCTCTTTGGTTTAGAAACTCTATGAGCAGCTACAAAATAATACACAACTACACTATCTCTGATACACAACTACAAGAATTCCTGACCACAGATTCAGGAATGTTCCTGAACCTAATATTGTTTCTCCTGGAACGGTCTTCCATGTCAGCTAGTTTGAGCTTTATAATAAAAATATCATCCTCTATGTCATTGTGGGTGTCAACCAGATAATGGTGCGCATTAACAAATGCCTCCATGTTTTCTTCTAAATGAGCTGTTCTCTTTGCCACCACTGTGATATTAGCGTGCATAATGGAGATTGCTGACTGTATGTCATTGTCTTTGAACTCTAGCAAAATAAGTCTCATCTCTGCTGTTGAAACTGGGGTAGTAGATGAAGTCAGCGCCGCTGCTACTGTTCCCCTCTGGGGAAAGGGATGGAGGAAAAGGAAACTTTTCCGGAGGGAGGCTAGGTGGTCTGCTCATCAGTGGGTTTATCACAGCCGAAGATATAGTAGGGCTGGCAGAAAGGGGGACGTGCTCATCTCAGTAGCTGCTAGTAGCTGTGCAGGTCTCCGGCGTGTTCCGGCGCCATCTTGGGAGACAGCGGGAAAAAGGCCATTAGTTTCAGCAGACCTTGACCTTTCCTCCTACTCCTTGTCATTAATGTGGATCGCCCCAGTTTGAAGGGATGCAAGTAGGCACAAGGAGCATGTCTCCTGGTTGTTTTTTGCTGCTGATTGAGCTGCTTATGGAGAAACTAGCACGGAGCTCCTGCCTCATACGTCCTCTTCACTCGGCATCCGGCCACACCCCCATCCTTTTTTTTTTTTTTTATGTAATTTTTTTTATGGGGAAAAGATTTTGTGTTTAGAAATACAAACCAATACCTCATTATGTATGTGAATTATGTCTAAAAAAAATAATTTGGAAAACGTAAAAAATAATTAACCTACCAGTAAAAAAAAAACATGCAAAAGAAGTCATGAGACAAAAAAAGGTAAATCAAAATTAAAAACACAAAATTATGTAAAAAAAATAAAGTAAATAAAAGTTATTCTTTCTTGTCTGCAGTATTGTCTTCATGCCTGCATACATTCTACATACAGCACACATACCAATACATTCTACATACAGCACACATACCAATACATTCTACATACAGCACACATACCAATACATTCTACATACAGCACACATACCAATACATTCTACATACAGCACACATACCAATACATTCTACATACAGCACACATACCAATACATTCTACATACAGCACACATACCAATACATTCTACATACAGCACACATACCAATACATTCTACATACAGCACACATACCAATACATTCTACATACAGCACACATACCAATACATTCTACATACAGCACACATACCAATACATTCTACATACAGCACACATACCAATACATTCTACATACAGCACACATACTCGTACATTCTACATACAGCACACGTACACACAACAGAATAACAAAAGATAACGAAACTTGTTTAAACGTTTTGCCAATTTTCTCTAACTAAACGGTTTTTTTTGGGTGAAAATATAACAAGCAACAATACAGAAATAAATAAAACAAAATTAAAAATCACAGGTCAAACCGTTCCTGTGATACACCAGGTACACTGGCTCCAGACTGGTCACCCCCTGCCCTTGAGTGGAGTGTGGCTAAATATTAAACTGTCCAAAATTCACTGAGTTTTGTATCTCAAAGGATGTATTGTATATATTACCATCTAAATGTGGTTACATTTGTTATATTGTTTTGCCATTTTGGCATAAGTGAATTGTGGCAACAATCTGCCTTATTTTACTAGTGCCTGTGCACTTTACATTAACACCATTAGATGTAGTGCGGTAGATAAGGAATACAGATACTACCAATGCAGATGCAATGATCTCTATATAATATTTCTATTTTTTCCTCCTCTCTGTTTTTATTCTTATTTTTATTTATTTTTTTAGATTTTCATATTTTTCTTTTTCACCCTTTTAATATTTTTATTTGGATATTATTATGTTCTTGATATTATTGTATTTTTTATATATATATATATATATATATATATATATATATATATATTGTTTTTTATTATTTATTATTATTAGGTGAACTTATGTCAGTGTAGTGGATATATCTGTTTCTTCCACTCAGAGGTAACTGAGATCAGGAAGTATAACACTCCTGCATTCAGGCAGTGTTATCCCTGACTACCAGCCCTACGCGTTTCTTTACTAAGTTATTTCTTTGCTGTAAATCATCAGGGGCTTGTAGAATCAGAATGTTATAGCTTCTAGCATTCTAGAAGTGCAATGTACTGAAACAATGCGGCGTGGAGTAACAATGCCAGCCACCATTAGTGGCAAAACTCCCCATCTTATATAGGTGCAGTCTCCACCCCTAAATATTAAACTGTCCACCAGAATAAGAGGAGCTGGGGGTCTGGTATAGGGGCCTATCCTGGGAGTAGATGGGCAGGGAAAGGTGGTACTATCCCCTATAATAAGGTGGCCTTGCTGGTGGTGGAGTTTGGAGAGGGGATGGTGTTTGCTCACCCAGCCTGCTCCAATGGAACTCTATGACATAGAGATCCATCGGAGTAGGGTTGGAGACAAACAACACCAGGACCCAAAGTATGGCCAACTCACACCTCAGCAGTCAGTCCCGGGGCACCTGCCTCAGAGGCCTGGCCACTTTGTGACCAAATGTGACCTCCACAGTCTTCTCATTTCTTCTTGACAGGTGGGCCAGCAACTGGGCATCGATCATGGCCCTGGTATCCTCCTGTCCATGACCACGCTTGCTCCCTCTTGGTCTGGCAGGTTGAGGGTCACTAAGAGGGTCATCTGGCCCTTCTGTGTCCCATGCCACAGGCTGTGGTGCACGCTGGCAGGGTGCGGCAGCTGGAGACTCGATTTGTGCCTCATCAGAGTTCTCAATATTGGGCAGACTGTCCTTAAGAATAGTATCCTTATATTCTCTAGAAGCTTATCCCATATCACTGGGCGGTATTGGATTGCCTGGATAAGGTGTTCAACTTGAACTCTTGTCATATTCATCTTCTCTTGTCTCCAGGGTTGCTCAAGCTGTCGTCAGGCGGCCTACACCTTGGGGAATCCCCTGCTGTCGCATAGCAACTCTTCCGCAATAAAGGACAGCTACGGATGCACATCCATAGCCATCCGCAATTTTAACTTTGCCCATAGACTTCTATGACCGAGTCTGTGCCGCAATTTCGGACAGGCATAGAACATGTTCTATATTTTGAAGATTATTCCTATGGCCAGGGCACACATCCGTAAATATATGGAAAGGCCTAAAGAAATGAATGGGTCGCAGATTATCCGTAATTACAGATCCGTAATTACGGATAAAAACTACGGTCGTGTTGATGGCCCCTTACAGATAGCATTAGACTCTATTCACGTTTACATTTATTTTTTTGCTTCCTGTCAGGGTCCTGGTAATTTTAAACAGGAAGGAAACCAGATGTTTGTTCTTGCCAACAAACATCTTGTGAGATGTGAATCTCCGATAGGTCAGGGAAATTCTCTAGAAGCCAGATGCCCCTCTGGGAAAACCTTGGCATTGTGGGTCAAAATTTTTATGAAATACTAAATGTCTGCAAAGCGGTTTGCAATGGTCGCGGTCGTGGACTGCCACCTTCACTTACCCCCTTATGGCCGCCACCGCAGACCCTTGTCTTCTATCCAGCGGCTCCCTCCTTGGAGACACCAGTACATGCGGCTGTTCTACCCTGACGTGTCCTCTAGGGTGCACATGGAAACTATTACCAATTATCCCCAAATCACCCTGGACTATAAAAGGGCTCTGCCTTTCCTCTCCTTGCCTGAGCGTAGTTGTATTCCCATGTTAGTCTTAGCAAATGGTCCCTTAGTGTTATCCTGTTCCCAGTGTTCCCGTGTCATGTTGTATCATCTGCCATGCCTCCTGTAATACACGTCATGTGGGATCTGCCACGCCTGCTGTAATACACCACGTCTGGTGTCATCTGCTACTCCTGCTGTAATATACAACGTCTAGTATCATCCACCACGTCTGGCATCATCTGCAGGGCCGGACTGCCCATCTGGCAATTCTGGCAAATGCCAGATGGGCCGGTGTCCTCAGTGGGCCGCTCTCTCCTTTCTCACTGTCCACAGGCTTTTTTCCCCCTGAGCAGTGCACACCATGCATTACACTGCCTACTACAGTCACTGATTGTGTAGTGCAGCGAGTGCAGTTGCAGGCCACCCAGTACCATCCCTCCAATGTCAGACGGGATCTTCCAGTGGGGCCACACACTCTGCACTCACTACAACGCTCCAGAGCTTTATAAGATGGAGCAGCTATAGAAGCCCTGGACCTTTTGTGGAGACTGCTGGCTGCTTTTAAATGCAGCCAGGACTCTGTTTTCAGTGTACTGCAGCAGTGGCAGGACCCATTGAGATCCTGTCTACTCCTCCCAGCTCCTTTCTGTAACACGATACAGATTGCTCAGTAGTCAGCACTGACAGGAGGGGGATGGTAGTCTGCATACAGAGCAGTACAGGAAAATGAGTCTTCTGTCCTCTGCAGCCTATTGCTGATCTCTCCTGTCCTTTGCCCCCAGCTGCTCTCTCCTGTCTTTTGCTCCACCCTATAGCTGCTCTGTAAAGGATCTGCCTGACACAGCTTCTGTGTCGACGCCCGTGGTTACTCACTCTGCACCTGCTCCTAAGTCTGGTCGAGTGACCCCCTTCTTCCACAAATCAGCCTGGGAGGCTGAGGAATGGGAGAGCCTATCACAGCCTGGCCAGACGGAGCTAGCTCCCGCCCTCTGTCTATTTATACCTTCACTTCCTGCTCCTCCTTTGCCTGTGATTCTTTCAGTCTGTTTCCTGGCACTGCTGCTGCTACTTACTACTTGTCTTCTGCTTCATATTGACCCTGGCTTGACTGAATATTCTCCTGCTCTGCGTTTTGTACCTCGTGCACTCCTGGTTTGACTCGGCTCGTTCACTATTCTCCTGCTCTGCGTTTGGTACCTCGTCCACTCCTGGTTTGACTCGGCTCGTTCACTATTCTTGTTGCTCACGGTGTTGCCGTGGGCAACAGACCCATTTCCCTTAGCTTCTGTGTACCTTGTCTGTTTGTTTGTCGTGCACTTAGTGAGCGTAGGGACCGTCGCCCAGTTGTACGCCGTCGCTTAGGACGGGCTGTTGCAAGTAGGCAGGGACTGAGTGGCGGGTAGATTAGGGCTCACCTGTCTGTCTGCCTACCCCGCCATTACATAATCACAGGCCCATATACCTTTTCTACCCTGGTCCCTGTCACAACTATGGACCCCCTTGAGACCCTGGTTCAGCAAATGCAGGGCCTCTCCCTACAGGTCCAAGCCCTGGCTGAGAGCGGCAACCAGCAAGATGCTACCCTAGTAGTGCCCCCCACCTCACCTCTTGAACCCCACCTCAAGTTGCCTGACCGGTTCTCAGGGGACCGGAAGACTTTTTTCTCCTTTCGGGAGAGTTGTAAGCTCTATTTCCATCTAAAGCCCCACTCCTCAGGTTCCGAGAGCCAGCGAGTGGGTATAATTATGTCCCGGCTCCAGGATGGGCCCCAAGAATGGGCCTTCTCCTTGGCTCCCGACACCCCTGAACTTTCCTCTGTTGACCTTTTTTTTCCTGCTCTCGGGCTCATATATGACGAGACTGACAAGACTGCCTTTGCCGAGAGTCAGCTGGTGACCTTACGTCAGGGTAAGAGACCCGTTGAGGAGTACTGTTCGGACTTTAGGAAGTGGTGTGTAGCTTCTCGGTGGAATGACCCTGCCTTGAGGTGCCAGTTTAGATTGGGTCTGTCGAAAGCCCTGAAGGACCTGTTAGTTAGCTACCCCTCTTCTGACTCTCTAGATCAGGTTATGACTTTAGCGGTACGACTTGACCGACGTCTCAGGGAACGACGACTTGAACGTTTTTGTGCCTTTTCCTCTGGCTCTCCCATGATGGCTCCCGAAGTTCCGTTGCTTCGTTCTTCCACGGAAAACACGGATAAACCAATGCAACTCGGGGCGTCCGTGTCTTCGCAACAATGTAGAGACTTCCGCAGGAAGAATGGTCTCTGCTTCTACTGTGGGGAGAACAAGCATCAAGTGAACAACTGTCCTAGGTGTAAGAATAAGCAGCTGGAAGAACTTCCGTGCCTAAGTGATCATCGGGGAGGTCACTTGGGCGCACAGGTATTTCCCGTAAATATGAAACCTAATAAGATCTTGCTTCCCTTTCAGGTCTCTTTTGGTGGTAGGTCTGCTACCGGCAGTGCCTTCGTGGATTCAGGGTCTTCTGCTAACATTATGTCTGTGGAATTTGCTATGTCTCTAGCTATGCCATTGATTGATTTGCCTAAACCTGTTCCGGTAGTGGGTATCGACTCCACTCCTCTTGCTAATGGTTATTTTACGCAGCATACCTGTAATGTCGGGGTAGGGAAACAGACAAGTGAGCCCTAATCTACCCGCCACTCAGTCCCTGCCTACTTGCAACGACCCGTCCTAGGCGACGGGGTACAACTGGGCGACGGTCCCTACACTCAATAGGTGCACGACAGACAAACAGACAAGGGTACAAAGAAGCCAAGGAAATGGGGAAGTTGCCCACGGGAACACCGTGAGCAACAAGCGAGGTGAACGAGCCGAGTCAAACCAGGAGATGAGCGAGGTACAAAAACGCGGAGCAGAAGAGTGGTCAGAAAAGCCAAGGTCAATCACAAGCAGAGGATCAGTAGTTCAAGAAGCTGCAGCAGGACCAGGAAACAAACAGAGAAGAATCACAAGCAAAGGAGGAACAGGAAAGGCAGGTATAAATAGACAGAGGGCGGGAGCTAGCTCCGTCTGGCCAGGCTGTGATAGGCTCTCCCACTCCTAAGCCTGCCATCCTGGGTGGTGGAAGATGGAGTCAGTCTCACAGACATAGAAGCAGGTGCAGACTGATTACCTATGGGCGTCGAAACAGAAGTTGTGTCTGGCAGATCCTTTACAATACCCCTGTTTTTGAACTCCTTGTTGGCTCCATGCATTTGGAGCAGTGCTCTGTACTGGTTATGCAGGGATTATCGTCCGATTTGGTTTTAGGCCTTCCCTGGTTGCAGTTGCATAATCCCACGTTTAACTGGAATACTGGGGATCTTACCAAATGGGGTAATGAATGCATGACGTCATGTTTTTCTGTTAATTCTATTTCTCTCCCTGAGGAGGTGAACACTCCACCTGATTTTATTCAGGACTTCGCTGATGTTTTTTCTAAAAAGGCCTCTGAAGCGTTACCTCCTCATAGAGAATACGATTGTGCAATCGATTTGGTACGAGAAGCCATGAGAGAGTATATCCAGGAATGCCTGGCCAAGGGTTACATTCGCCCCTCTACTTCGCCGGTAGGTGCTGGCTTCTTCTTCGTAGGGAAGAAGGATGGTGGTCTTAGGCCGTGCATTGATTACCGAAACTTGAATAAGGTCACTGTAAGGAACCAGTATCCCCTTCCTTTGATTCCTGGTCTCTTCAATCAGGTTCAGGGGGCCCAATGGTTCTCTAAGTTTGATCTACGGGGGGCTTATAACCTTATCCGCATCAAAGAGGGGGATGAGTGGAAGACTGCGTTTAACACGCCCGAAGGTCATTTCGAATACCTTGTCATGCCCTTTGGGTTGTGTAATGCTCCCGCAGTCTTCCAGAATTTCATAAATGAGATTTTAAGAGACTACCTGGGGGTATTTCTTGTAGTGTACCTTGATGACATCCTAGTGTTTTCCATGGACTGATCCTCCCACATTGAGCATGTCAGGAAGGTGCTCCAGGCCCTTCGGGAAAACAAACTGTTTGCTAAAACCGAAAAATGTGTGTTTGGGGTGCAGGAGATACCATTTTTGGGTCAAGTCCTCACTCCTTAAGAATTCCGCATGGACCCTGCCAAGGTTCAGGCTGTGGCGGAATGGGTCCAACCTGCCTCCCTGAAGGCGTTACAGTGCTTCCTGGGGTTTGCTAATTATTACAGGAGATTTATTGCTAACTTCTCGGTCATCGCTAAGCCTCTTACGGATCTCACTCACAAAGGTACTGATCTCCTCCATTGGCCTCCAGAGGCGGTCCAGGCTTTTGATATCCTTAAGAAGTTCTTTATCTCGGCCCCAGTGCTGATTCAGCCTAACCAAATGGAGCCATTTATCGTGGAGGTTGACGCCTCCGAGGTGGGAGTGGGTGCTGTCTTGTCCCAGGGTACCAGGTCCCTCACCCATCTCCGTCCCTGTGCCTACTTCTCCAGGAAGTTCTCACCCACTGAGAGTAACTACGACATTGGCAACCACAAACTCTTAGCCATTAAATGGGCATTTGAAGAGTGGTGCCACTTCCTGGAGCGGGCTAGGCACCACGTTACGGTCCGTACCGACCACAAGAATCTGGTTTTCCTAGAATCTGCCCGGAGGCTAAACCCGAGACAAGCTCGATGGGCGTTATTTTTTACTAGATTCAACTTTTTGGTCACCTATAGGGCTGGGTCTAAAAATATTAAGGCTGATGCACTGTCGCGTAGCTTCATGGCCAGCCCTCCTTCGGAGGAAGATCCTGCTTGTGTTTTGCCCCCGGGTATAATCATTTCCCCTGTTGATTCTGACTTAGTCTCCGAAATTGCGGCTGATCAAGGTTCAGCTCCCGGGAACCTTCCTGAGGACAAGCTGTTTGTTCCCCTGCAATTCCGGCTAAGGGTACTCAGGGAAAATCATGACTCTACACTATCTGGCCATCCAGGCATCCTGGGTACCAAGCACCTCATTGCCAGAGACTATTGGTGGCCTGGGTTGCTTAAAGACGTTAAGGCCTACGTCGCCGCTTGTGAAATTTGTTCTTTGCCCATTCCCCAGAGACCTAGGACCCATATCTCCATGGATTTTATCACCGATCTGCCTCCATCTCAAGGCAAGTCGGTGGTGTGGGTGGTAGTGGACCGCTTCAGTAAGATGTGCCAATTTGTGCCCCTCAAGAAACTACCCAATGCTAAGACGTTAGCTACCTTGTTTATCAAACACATCCTGCGTCTCCATGGGGTTCCTGTCAATATTGTTTCTGATAGAGGGGTACAATTTGTTTAATTGTTTTGGAGAGCCTTCTGTAAAAAGTTGGAGATTGATCTGTCCTTCTCCTCGGCCTTTCATCCTGAAAGTAATGGCCAAACTGAGAGGACTAATCAGTCTCTAGAACAATATTTAAGGTGTTTTTATCTCTGACTGTCAATATGATTTTGTCTCCTTCATTTCCCTCGCTGAATTTTCCCTTAATAACCGGGTCAGTAACTCGTCAGGGGTCTCCCCCTTTTTCTGTAATTTTGGGTTCAATCCACGGTTCTCCTCCGTTTCACCGGGTGGGTCCAACAATCACGAGGTAGATGTCATTCATCAGGAACTGTGCACAGTCTGGGCCCAGGTTCAGAAGAACCTAGAGGTGTCCCAGAGCATACAAAAGACCCAGGCTGATAGAAGACGTTCTGCTAAGCCCTTGTTTGCGGTCGGGGATCTGGTGTGGCTGTCTTCAAGAAATTTGCGCCTTAAGGTCTCGTCCAAAAAATTTGCTCCCAGGTATATAGGGCCGTACAAGGTCATTGAAGTCCTTAACCCTGTCTCCTTCCGACTGGAGTTACCCCCGTCTTTTCGAATACACGACGTGTTTCATGCCTCCCTCCTGAAACGCTGCTTCCCGTCCTTGGCTCCCTCGAGGTGGCCAAGATTGTGGACAGCAGGATGGTCCAAGGCTCTCTCCAGTACCTGGTCCATTGGAGAGGATACGGGCCTGAGGAGAGGACTTGGGTACCCGCCCGGGATGTTCATGCTGCGGTGTTGCTCAGGAGGTTCCATCTTCGGTTCCCCTATAAGCCAGGTCCACCTAGAAAGGGTCCAGTGGCCCCTCATAAAAGGGGGGGTACTGTAAATGATCTACCTGACACAGCTTCTGTGTCGACGCCCGTGGTTACTCACTTTGCACCTGCTCCTAAGTCTGGTCGAGTGACCCCTTCTTCCAACAATCAGCCTGGGAGGCTGAGGAGTGGGAGAGCCTATCACAGCCTGGCCAGACGGAGCTACCTCCCGCCCTCTGTCTATTTATACCTTCACTTCCTGCTCCTCCTTTGCCTGTGATTCTTTCAGTCTGTTTCCTGGCCCTGCTGCTGCTACTTACTACTTGTCTTCTGCTTCATATTGACCCTCGCTTGACTGACTATTCTCCTGCTCTGCGTTTGTTGATTGCATTTTCTTGCTCTAATCAGGAGGGAGGGTCCATGCGACCTAGAGTGCACACCTGTGCACTAACTAATATCCTATTATCCCTCTATATAACTGGCAGTACATGCTCAGTTCTTAGCTAACCCCTGAGGAAGCCACTTGTTGGCGATACGCGTGGGGCTTTTTATCTTCCTCCCTCTCCCCTTAAGCGGTTCTCATGCTAATTTTGATGCAACATTTTTGTCCTTGTTCCTTTATCTTTGGCATTCGAACGTCTGCTCTAGGGGTTTAAGTGAGTGAGTGGGAGTTACTACTTTGTTTGCCCCTTATCATGGTGGTCTGTCTCCCCTTCCCATTGACTTGTATATGGCATTCTCTATGACGTTTTTAAATGTTTTTAACCTCTGCATAGCATACTGAGTTCTAATCAAATAAAATATATTTTGGATATTCACATAGCTATTCCATGACTTATTGGTTTTTGCCTTATACATACCCATTCTTTGGTTTCGAGTTACTGTGTTTCACAGGGTATGTGGCAGTATAAATGCAGTGCCTGCCTTAGACATTTTTTCAATTTAGGCAGGGACTGAGTGGCGGGTAGATTAGGGCTCACCTGTCTGTCTCCCTACCCCGCCATTACATGCTCTCTCCTGTCTTCCCCCCTACCAGCTACTTTCTCCTGTACTCTACTCCACCCTAGCTACTCTCTCCTGTTCTCTGCCCACCCAGCTTCTACCACTGTCCTGGGATGTGGGAAATAGCAGTGGGTAATTGCCCCGGCTTCTTAAGCTTTCCTACATGTCAGAGGTCCAGAAATCAGATATCCACAGAAAAGTTAAATGTCTGTGTAGTGTGTGTGTAAATTCTGTAAGTGTGTTTAAATACTGTATATGTGTGTGTAATGTATATACTTTGTATATGTGCACACAGTACTGTAATTGTGTCTAATGTGTGTGTGTGTGTGTGTGTGTGTGTAAGGCCCCATTCACATCACGTTATTGCCATACGTTTATCTTGTACGTTAGGAAAGATCCCGACATACAACATAAACGCGTTCATAGGCCTCCATTATCCCAGTGGAGACCAAAGCGTAGAAGACAAAGCCATTCCAACCTGAGGGATCCCACAATTTTTTTTACATGGGAGCCTATGGGTGACGGGTTCCCCTGTGTCGCATTCGTCACAGGTTTACGTTAAACATATACCTCAGGGAGTTCCCAACATCACTGTACATATATGTACAGTGTAGTCAAGAGCAGTGCTCTTGTCTCCGGGCAGAACGATAGCTGATTCTCTGCTTTGGGACGCAAGCGATAGGAAACTCCTGATGTCACTGTCCATATATGGACAGTGACATCAAGACTAGTGCTAGTACTAGTTGCATTAAATAAACATTGGCTAGATCCCTTATCTTGAAATTTTCAATGACTTCCCAATGGCTGTTGTTGTGTGATATCACGCTGCAGCAAGTTATATATGGCTACATAATGTGTGGTGTGTGTGTGTAATGCACATACTGTATGTGTGTGTAGTCTGTGTAATCTGTATAGGTATCTAATGTGTATATTGTGTATATGTGCTTGTTATGTGTATATGTGCGTATAATATGTATACAAGTGTGTAATGTGTATACGTGTCTAGTAGGCAGTGTGTGTGTATATATATATATATATATATATATATATATATATATATATGTAATTAGTTTTGGTGTGCAATTTTTATGTATTATCTTAAACCGGTCCCTGTTCCTTTTCTGCGCTGCTGATGTATTTCAAAACTTGTAATCAGACAGTTCCTATATAAGAACTGTACCTGGTGTACACACTCTGCCTATTACATGCTCCCATACACCATTTCTGTGGGATGTACTGATATAAGAAATGCCTTAGCAGCATGGAAGGAAAATGGTGCTTCAGACAGCATCGATAACTCAGTTCAGACATTGATAATTCTAAACAGAACACGCCGGTTGCAAAAAATCTCCTACTCCTCGCATGCACTTTGTGCTGTGAGGAGGAGGAGAGAAAGCACGGCTGTGGTTCAGAGTCGTGTCGCGGCACCACTGGAGGGTTCTCGCGGCACCCCGGTTGGGAACCACTGGCCTTGTAGATAGCAGAGCAGGGAGATACCTCCCTGCTCTGCTATAGTGTTCAATAGTATATGTGTCCTTAGGACGCAGATACTATTGAATGTGGCATTGCTTCCCATCAAGAAGCCACAGCAGCTGCTAGAGGCGCCGCCGGCCAGGCTGCATGGGCGCCCTCATGCCTGGTGTCGCCGATAGCAGTCGCTTTGATTGATACAGCAGTAGCGACGCCACTGAGATAAGAAGCGCCCCCTGGCGGAAAAGTAGCTGCTGAGTCGCCGGGCTCGGGCGCTTCTGAAACAGTGTTGCCAACCACCAATTTTTTTTCTTTTTTTTTGGACAAGTTGGCCCAAAATCATGGACCGACAGAAATTTTTACGGACACTTTATAAAATTAAGAATAACATGTTTCTCTAACTTAAAACATTAATATAACCAGGTTAGCAATGCTAATTGTCAATTTAAAAGTGCTAATAGTTAAAAATCATAATAATAGGGTCAGGTCAACTCAGTTTGCATTTTTACTTTTTGTAATGTTCCGGTTCAGTTCAACTAGGCTGCGGCACTAAAACTAAAGACAAGACGTTCCAAGCTCTAGGAAAATCGGTGCAATTTATAAAGAGAGTGCGACATGGATCACAGGAGATATAGCTACATACTACATATACACACTGCACACACACTACATATACACACACACTGCATATATACCACATATATATATATATATATATACATGCATGCATATATAATGCACATACTACACACATACTACATATATACACACTGCACTCATACTACATACATACATACATACATACATATATACTGCACACACTACACACATACTACATATATACACACTGCACTCATACTACATATACACACTACACATACTACATGTACACACATACTGCACACATACTACATATACACATACACACACTACACACTACATATACAAACACTGCACACATATTACACATTGTAGCAGTGCAGCTACTGGACGGTGCAGAAACTCAGGTTTTAAGCAACCAGGGAGAATGTACAGCAGAGAGGGTTTTCTCTGCTGGTTTTTTGGGCTGTCTGATGAGCCTAGTTAGGCTCCACCTGAGATGGCTCTTTATATCAGGTGGGTGCAGTCCACACAGGGCTCTCAGTCTGGGGAAGACAGACATGCTAGCCTGTGAGAGTCACCACCGTGTGAAGTAAAACTGAAGGTTTTGAGGTGCTGGGCACAAGGCTCAGTGTCACATAGTGAGGACACTGAATGTGTTAGTTAGAGGCTGGACGGCCTAGGGTTTATTTTGTATGTATATTGTTGTACCACTGACTGCTGTTGTGAAGACAATAAAGCTAGCTGCGGCTGGTTTAAACCTTTTTGGAGTGAACTTTCTATGTGTGCAAACCATCTCACCCGGGAGATGGCGATCCCATGAGCTAAGTGGTACCCAAGTTGTCACAACATATACACACTACACATATTACATATACACACTACACATTACATATACACACTGCACACATACTACATATACACACTGCACACACTACATATACACACACTGCACATACTACATATACACACTGCACATACTACATATAGACATACATACACACACACTGCACACATACATATATACATACATACTACACATATCCATACATACATTGAGACACACAGTAATTGCACACTCCAGTCACCCCTTTGGCTTTATACATTGACACTTATCTTCTTCCTGTAGTTGGCTCCTCTTTCTCTGCATCTTCTGTCTCATCTAATTTTTTCAGCATTGGGTAGGGCCCCAGTAATGGGGAAAGGGGTGTACAGAGGGAGATTAGGAACTGAAGGGGCTATCAAGGACTGGAGAACTGGGCTGTACAGTGCTTAGGAGAAATTTTAGCAGCAGCCATACAGGTCAGCAGTGCAGACACAGTGTAGGAGCAGGGTGCTGCTGACCTGTACAGATGCTGGGCAGTGAATTAGATGCAGAGCAGGCCGCTGGGCAGGGTCTTCCATACCTCCCAACTTTTGAATCTGGAAAAGTGGGACACTACTAGCCACGCCAAATTTTAAGCCATGACCACTAGCCACTAACCGATATCCCGCACAAGCACATAAAATCACGCCCAGCTCCTTCTTCAAATAACAAGAGCATATTCTCACTGCGGATCTCTAGGTTTACAAAAACAGTCTACAAGCCAGGAGGGGGTGTCTTCAAATTGTCTAGCACTGTGAAGCGACATTTTGTGAGTGACTGTACAATGGTAGGACATGATCACGGCGGCAGAAGCTACAGGTAACACCAAAAGGTTGAGAATGATGAAAGTGAAGAGGGAGTCCCTGTGGTGGATGACTTTTCAGTTGATAGGTAGCAGAGTTACATGCAGGGGGGAAGACAGAAGTCTGCTGTAGGTGAGTATAAGTATTTTTCATAATACAAACTTTTCTTTTTGTTTGGCAGGTTCCGCTGAACCATTTGGACTACGTCGTAGATTCGGTGGACTACTATGATGTATGTTTTTTTTAAAAATAAAATGGTCAAAGCAATTTGTGGGGAATTTTTATTTCAATAAAAAAAATATTTTCTCACATGTCTGTTTTTTTTTTTAATACTTTATTAGCGCCTTAGTAATGGCAGTCATCTGTTTGACGACATCCATTACTAAGGCAAAGCTTAATGTTAGCCAGTAAAAAGGCTAGCACTAGCCCACATTATTACCCCGGTGCCCACCGCCACCTGGGATATCGGGAAGAGTCGGGTACAATCCAGTACCTGACCATCTGTAGCGATGGTCTGGTACTGGGGCGGCCGCAGTCTGGTATTCAGAGGTTGGGAAGGGCCATAAACTGTGGCCCTTCCCACCCTGGTAATGCCAACCTGCTGCTACTTTACTGTTTCTGGCTGGTTAGAAAAAAAGGGGGGGCCCCCAGGTAGTTTTCTTCAATTATTTATTGATTTTTTTAAAAATAAAAAACGACAAGCCCTCCCCCAATTTTTATAACCAGCCAGATACAAAAAAGTAGCAGCAGCCTGGCATTACAAGGGTGGGAAGGGCCACAGTTTTTGGCCCTTCTCAGCCTAATAATACAAGCCTGCGACCGCCACAGTACCCGACCATCGCTACCATCGCACCCGTCTCTTCGCGGACCCCTGGTGCCAGTGGGTACCAGGGTAATAATGGGGGGGGTTAGTGTTAGCCTCTGCATCGGCTAAAACTAAGCCCCGTCTTAGTAATGGACATTGACAATCAGAAGACTGCCATTACTAAGGCGCTAATAAAGAAAAATGAAAAAAAAAAAACAGACGTAAGAAAATAGTTTTTTTTATTGAAATGAACTCCCCCATACAACCCTCTTTCACCATTTTATTAAAAAAAAACAAAAACTTAAATCATCGAAGTAGTCCAGCGAATCTGCATCGTAGTCCAAACGTAGTCCAAACGGTCCAGCAGAACCTGCAAAACAAAAAAATAAAGCTATTTCCAGTCAGATCGCCATTTGGAATCAGGAGGGAACATTTTATTTTTTTAGGGCAGATTGGTTCATGCCTATTTTTTTCCCCTTCCTCTGGATTAGTAGGGGTACCACAGAGTTCTAAAGTTTACACATATCCCTTACCTTTCTCTCATACCTTGGTTGAATTTGATGGACATATGTCTTCAATTGTACTAACTATGTAACTTTCTACTGTCACAATGCAGGGGGGTGGACCCACTGGGCCATACCGCATAGTGGATAGGCAGCTGGCCAAGCAGGTACAATACAAAGTCTATAGTCCAGAAAGGGTACCTGTAGCAATGTAGACAGTAGCGGTGATTCAGGCTTAAGATAAGGCTCCAGCAGCAGACAGACACCAGGTGGGTGTAACACAGCAGATGCAGCGGAAGACACAGCTACCGTGCCTCTGTGCCACCTAGAGTTGAAGTCGAGCTGTGTCTTCCGCTGCATCTGCTGTGTTACACCCACCTGGTGTCTGTCTGCTGCTGGAGCCTTATCTTAAGCCTGAATCACCGCTACTGTCTACATTGCTACAGGTACCCTTTCTGGACTATAGACTTTGTATTGTACCTGCTTGGCCAGCTGCCTATCCACTATGCGGTATGGCCCAGTGGGTCCACCCCCCTGCATTGTGACAGTAGAAAGTTACATAGTTAGTACAATTGAAGACATATGTCCATCAAATTCAACCAAGGTATGAGAGAAAGGTAAGGGATATGTGTAAACTTTAGAACTCTGTGGTACCCCTACTAATCCAGAGGAAGGGGAAAAAAATAGGCATGAACCAATCTGCCCTAAAAAAATAAAATGTTCCCTCCTGATTCCAAATGGCGATCTGACTGGATCAATATTCAAACTAGATTTCTAAAAAAAAGATTTTTGTTCTAAAAAAAAAAAAAAAATCAAAGCCTTTTTTAAAGTCCTCTACTGTTCCTGCTGTGGCCAGCTCTGTGGTAGGCTATTCCACAGTTTCAAAGTTCTTATGGTAAAGAAGGCTTCTCACCTCTGGAGATTTTTTAGTCAGAAGGATACATTTTTACATAAAATAGCTTTTCACCATATTTTTTTGTACATTTCCATCATACAGTATACTTACACAGATATACTGATGATTCCGTAATTATGTGGGTAGTAAAGGGGGGCTGTGATAAAGAATATAGGGATGTGATATCTGAATTTGTTAAATAGAGTGTGGATAATGGGTTGGAATTAAATATTCGGAAAACAAAAGTAATTATTATTGATTTACGCAGAAAAAAAGAGATAGTGGCGGCGGTGTTCATGCTGAATCAGGAAGTGGGGAGAGTCAGATCGTACAAATATTTGGGTATATATTTGGACCAGAATTTGGATTGGATAGAGAATACAGAAAAGGTGTACAAAAAGGCAATGAGACGATTGTATTTTTTACGTAATTTGCACTCGTTTAATGTGTGTGATGATAAAATGATGTTAATGTTTTATAACTCTGTGGTCGCTAGCGTTATATTTTATGGTGCTGTTTGTTGGGGATGTAATATCTGAGAAGCAGAAAAGAATAAATTGAATAACGTGATCAAAAAGGGAAAAGCGATTATGGTTAGTGAGGTGCCGTTATTTGAGGAGTTATTAGATAAAAGGTTATTAACCCCTTAATGACCGGCCTATTTTAGAAGTTAATGACCAAGCTATTTTTTACGTTTTTCCATCGTCGCATTTCAAGAGCTATAACTTTTTTATTTTTGCTTCGACATAGCTGTATAAGGTCTTGTTTTTTGCGGGACAAGTTGTATTTTTTAATAACACCATTTTGAGGTACATATAATTTATTGATTAACTTTTATTTACTTTTTTTGGGGGGGGAATAGAAAAAAATCTGAAATTTCGACACACTTTTTTGCGTCCTAAATCTACGCCGTTTACCGTGTGCTATAAATAACACAATAACTTTATTCAGCGGGTTGTTACAATTGCAACGATACCAAATTTGTATAGTTTTTGTATGTTTTACTACTTTTACAGAGTAAAAACGCTTTTTTTTCAAAATTATTTGTTTTTGTGTCTCCATATTTGAAGAGCCATAACGTTTTTATTTTTTCGCCGATGCAGTTGTATGAGGGCTTTTATTTTTGCGGGAAGACTTGTAGTTTTTATTGGTACCATTTTGGAGTAGATGCGACTTTTTGATCACTTTTTAATCACATTTTTTTAAAGTTAGGATTCACAGAAAACAGCAATTTTTCCAACTTTTTTAATAAAATTTTTTACGGCGTTCACCTTGCGGGTTAAGTAATGTAATAGCTTTATAGTCGGGGTCGTTACGGACGCGGCGATACCAAATATGTGTAACTTTTTTACTTTATTTTGGTATTTTAATACTAAAGCAGTTTGTAAGGGGAAAAAGTGGGTTTTTCATTTTTTTCACATTTTTTTTAATGAACTTTATTAAACTTTTTTTTTTACTTTTTTACTAGTCCCAGTAGGGGACTTTAATATGCGATTCTGCGATCGCTATTATAATACACTGCATCCCTCTCTCCAAAACCACTCAGATGAAGTGCTCGCTATTGAGCACCGCATCTGAGGGGTTAAACGGGTGAGATCGATACTAATATCGATCTCACCCGGCAGAGCAGGGACGCCCCCAGCCCTCAGCTGCCTCTGGCAGCTGAGAGCAGGGAGATTTGACAGCTCCCTGCTCTGTTTACTTATTCCGAAGCCGCAACGTAAAAAGTCTATGGCATCGCAATAAGGCCCGTTAGTGACCGACGTAAAAACACTATGGGCCGGTCACTAACGGGTTATGGAAGATTAGTGCAACAGACTGGACAGTCACAGGACAAAGCCCTGTGGTGGGGCAGGCCTGCTTGTAGCAGACGGCAGTGGAGGTGTATTGGTGGTAGTAGAGGTAGCCAACGGACATCAAGGGTGGTGGTAGTAGTAATAGCAGCACATAAAAACAGACTGGACAGTCACAGGACAAAGCCCTGTGGTGGGGCAGGCCTGCTTGTAGCAGACGGCAGTGGAGGTGTATTGGTGGTAGTAGAGGTAGCCAACGGACAGCAAGGGTGGTAGTAGTAGTAGCAGCACATTAAAACAGACTGGACAGTCACAGACAAAGCCCTGTGGTGCGGCAGGCCTCAGGCCTGCTTGTAGCAGACGGCAGTGGAGGTGTATTGGTGGTAGTAGAGGTAGCCAACGGACAGCAAGGGTGGTAGTAGTAGTAGCAGCACATTAAAACAGACTGGACAGTCACAGACAAAGCCCTGTGGTGGGGCTGGCCTAAAGCCTGCTTGTAGCAGACGGCAGTGGAGGTGTATTGGTGGTAGTAGAGGTAGCCAACGGACAGCAAGGGTGGTGGTAGTAGTAGTAGCAGCCCATTAAAACAGGCTGGACAGTCACAGGACAAAGCCCTGTGGTGGGGCAGGCCTGCTTGTAGCAGACGGCAGTGGAGGTGTATTGGTGGTAGTAGAGGTAGCCAACGGACAGCAAGGGTGGTGGTAGTAGTAATAGCAGCACATTAAAACAGACTGGACAGTCACAGGACAAAGCCCTGTGGTGGGGCAGGCCTGCTTGTAGCAGACGGCAGTGGAGGTGTATTGGTGGTAGTAGAGGTAGCCAACGGACAGCAAGGGTGGTGGTGGTAGTAGTAGTAGCAGCAAATTAAAACAGACTGGACAGTCACAGGACAAAGCCCTGTGGTGGGGCTGGCCTCAGGCCTGCTTGTAGCAGACGGCAGTGGAGGTGTATTGGTGGTAGTAGAGGTAGCCAACGGACAGCAAGGGTGGTAGTAGTAGTAGCAGCACATTAAAACAGACTGGACAGTCACAGACAAAGCCCTGTGGTGGAGCTGGCCTCAGGCCTGCTTGTAGCAGACGGCAGTGGAGGTGTATTGGTGGTAGTAGAGGTAGCCAACGGACAGCAAGGGTGGTGGTAGTAGTAGTAGCAGCACATTAAAACAGACTGGACAGTCACAGGACAAAGCCCTGTGGTGGGGCAGGCCTGCTTGTAGCAGACGGCAGTGGAGGTGTATTGGTGGTAGTAGAGGTAGCCAACGGACAGCAAGGGTGGTAGTAGTAGTAGCAGCACATTAAAACAGACTGGACAGTCACAGACAAAGCCCTGTGGTGGGGCTGGCCTCAAGCCTGCTTGTAGCAGACGGCAGTGGAGGTGTATTGGTGGTAGTAGAGGTAGCCAACGGACAGCAAGGGTGGTGGTAGTAGTAGTAGCAGCCCATTAAAACAGGTTGGACAGTCACAGGACAAAGCCCTGTGGTGGGGCAGGCCTGCTTGTAGCAGACGGCAGTGGAGGTGTATTGGTGGTAGTAGAGGTAGCCAACGGACAGCAAGGGTGGTGGTAGTAGTAATAGCAGCACATTAAAACAGACTGGACAGTCACAGGACAAAGCCCTGTGGTGGGGCAGGCCTGCTTGTAGCAGACGGCAGTTGAGGTGTATTGGTGGTAGTAGAGGTAGCCAACGGACAGCAAGGGTGGTAGTAGTAGTAGCAGCACATTAAAACAGACTGGACAGTCACAGACAAAGCCCTGTGGTGCGGCAGGCCTCAGGCCTGCTTGTAGCAGACGGCAGTGGAGGTGTATTGGTGGTAGTAGAGGTAGCCAACGGACAGCAAGGGTGGTAGTAGTAGTAGCAGCACATTAAAACAGACTGGACAGTCACAGACAAAGCCCTGTGGTGGGGCTGGCCTCAAGCCTGCTTGTAGCAGACGGCAGTGGAGGTGTATTGGTGGTAGTAGAGGTAGCCAACGGACAGCAAGGGTGGTGGTAGTAGTAGTAGCAGCCCATTAAAACAGGCTGGACAGTCACAGGACAAAGCCCTGTGGTGGGGCAGGCCTGCTTGTAGCAGACGGCAGTGGAGGTGTATTGGTGGTAGTAGAGGTAGCCAACGGACAGCAAGGGTGGTGGTAGTAGTAATAGCAGCACATTAAAACAGACTGGACAGTCACAGGACAAAGCCCTGTGGTGGGGCAGGCCTGCTTGTAGCAGACGGCAGTGGAGGTGTATTGGTGGTAGTAGAGGTAGCCAACGGACAGCAAGGGTGGTGGTGGTAGTAGTAGTAGTAGCACATTAAAACAGACTGGACAGTCACAGGACAAAGCCCTGTGGTGGGGCTGGCCTCAGACCTGCTTGTAGCAGACGGCAGTGGAGGTGTATTGGTGGTAGTAGAGGTAGCCAACGGACAGCAAGGGTGGTAGTAGTAGCAGCAGCACATTAAAACAGACTGGACAGTCACAGACAAAGCCCTGTGGTGGAGCTGGCCTCAGGCCTGCTTGTAGCAGACGGCAGTGGAGGTGTATTGGTGGTAGTAGAGGTAGCCAACGGACAGCAAGGGTGGTGGTAGTAGTAGTAGCAGCACATTAAAACAGACTGGACAGTCACAGGACAAAGCCCTGTGGTGGGGCAGGCCTGCTTGTAGCAGACGGCAGTGGAGGTGTATTGGTGGTAGTAGAGGTAGCCAACGGACAGCAAGGGTGGTGGTAGTAGTAGTAGCAGCACATTAAAACAGACTGGACAGTCACAGGACAAAGCCCTGTGGTAGGGCAGGCCTGCTTGTAGCAGACGGCAGTGGAGGTGTATTGGTGGTAGTAGAGGTAGCCAACGGACAGCAAGGGTGGTAGTAGTAGTAGCAGCACATTAAAACAGACTGGACAGTCACAGACAAAGCCCTGTGGTGGGGCTGGCCTCAAGCCTGCTTTTAGCAGACGGCAGTGGAGGTGTATTGGTGGTAGTAGAGGTAGCCAACGGACAGCAAGGGTGGTAGTAGTAGTAGCAGCACATTAAAACAGACTGGACAGTCACAGACAAAGCCCTGTGGTGGGGCTGGCCTCAAGCCTGCTTGTAGCAGACGGCAGTGGAGGTGTATTGGTGGTAGTAGAGGTAGCCAACGAACAGCAAGGGTGGTGGAAGTAGTAGTAGCAGCCCATTAAAACAGGCTGGACAGTTACAGGACAAAGCCCTGTGGTGGGGCAGGCCTGCTTGTAGCAGACGGCAGTGGAGGTGTATTGGTGGTAGTAGAGGTAGCCAACGGACAGCAAGGGTGGTGGTAGTAGTAATAGCAGCACATTAAAACAGACTGGAGAGTCACAGGACAAAGCCCTGTGGTGGGGCAGGCCTGCTTGTAGCAGACGGCAGTGGAGGTGTATTGGTGGTAGTAGAGGTAGCCAACGGACAGCAAGGGTGGTGGTGGTAGTAGTAGTAGCAGCACATTAAAACAGACTGGACAGTTACAGGACAGAGCCCTGTGGTGGGCCTGGCCTCAGGCCTGCTTGTAGCAGACGGCAGTGGAGGTGTATTGGTGGTAGTAGAGGTAGCCAACGGACAGCAAGGGTGGTAGTAGTAGTAGCAGCACATTAAAACAGACTGGACAGTCACAGACAAAGCCCTGTGGTGGAGCTGGCCTCAGGCCTGCTTGTAGCAGACGGCAGTGGAGGTGTATTGGTGGTAGTAGAGGTAGCCAACGGACAGCAAGGGTGGTGGTAGTAGTAGTAGCAGCACATTAAAACAGACTGGACAGTCACAGTACAAAGCCCTGTGGTGGGGCAGGCCTACTTGTAGCAGACGGCAGTGGAGGTGTATTGGTGGTAGTAGAGGTAGCTAACGGACAGCAAGGGTGGTGGTAGTAGTAGTAGCAGCACATTAAAACAGACTGGACAGTCACAGGACAAAGCCCTGTGGTGGGGCAGGCCTGCTTGTAGCAGATGGCAGTGGAGGTGTATTGGTGGTAGTAGAGGTAGCCAACGGACAGCAAGGGTGGTGGTAGTAGTAGTAGCAGCACATTAAAACAGACTGGACAGTCACAGGACAAAGCCCTGTGGTGGGGCAGGCCTGCTTGTAGCAGACGGCAGTGGAGGTGTATTGGTGGTAGTAGAGGTAGCCAACGGACAGCAAGGGTGGTGGTAGTAGTAGTAGCAGCACATTAAAACAGACTAGACAGTCACAAACAAAGCCCTGTGGTGGGGCTGGCCTCAGGCCTGCTTGTAGCAGACGGCAGTGGAGGTGTATTTGTGGTAGTAGAGGTAGCCAACGGACAGCGAGGCTGGTGGTAGTAGTAGTAGCAGCAGCACATTAAAACAAACTGGACAGTCACAGGACAAAGCCCTGTGGTGGGGCAGGCCTGCTTGTAGCAGACGGCAGTGGAGGTGTATTGGTGGTAGTAGAGGTAGCCAACGGACAGCACGGTGGTAGTAGTAGTAGTAGTAGCAGCACATTAAAACAGACTGGACAGTCACAGACAAAGCCCTGTGATGGGGCAGGCCTGCTTGTAGCAGACAGCACTGGGGGTGGATTGGTGGTAGAAGTCGTAGCAGCACCAACAGCGGAACATTAAAAAAAGAGTGGACAGGACAGCATCCCGTAGTAGCAGGCGGAAGTAGCAGGCGGCAGCAGCAATGTCAGATCTAATCAGTGGCATCAGGCACAGGAGTTTTAAAATCCTCACCGATCCACGCTTGATTCATTTTCAGAAACGTGAGATTTTCCAAGCTGTTGGCGGACAATCTTGTGCCACGCTGAATACCCTCTCTGACGCTACACTGGAGGGTGGACAAGAGAGTACACCCATGGCAAACTGGGACAGTTCTTGCCAATGATCCAATCTGCTGACCCAGAAGTCCATGGGGTCTGGGATCAGGATTTCTGACGGAGAAAGGGCACAGTCCAGGTACGAGTGAACCTGGTTGTTTAGGTGCTGGTGATGGTGAACATCCCTTTGGTGACTACGATGTGTGTCAGGTCGGGATTTTGGATGTAAAAATGTTGTCATCATATTTTCCAAACTGAATTGGCTGCTGCTGCTGCCGCTGCTGTCGCCTATTGCAGAGGTAGCTCTGCCAGAGGCGGTGGAACGATGAGACAGTAGGGAGCGGAGAGTGGCTCCCCGGTCAGACATGCTTGCAGCAGGTGTTTGCCGTTTGAAAGCCGTGACAAGCTGGCTGCATAGCTTCTCTTGATAATAAGCCAATTTTGCCTCCCTCTCGGAAGGCGAAAAAAACTCCCCCATTCTGGCTTTATACCGAGGGTCTAAAAGTGTGGCTATCCAGTACTCATCTCTTTGCTTCATGCTAACAATACGACAGTCAGCGCTCAAGTAACGAAGCATACAGCTCGCCATCCTGGCCAGCGTTTCAGAGGGCCCGGTTAGTTCCATCTCCGCCCCATACTGGCATGGTTGTACATCATCAAGGTCATCGTCAGACTCGTCATCATCACTGTCATGTTGTGCGGCTGCCTCGTCCCCTATCCCTTCCTGTGATTCCATCTCCAAATCCAGCTCCTCTTCAGGTCCTGTTTCCTCATCCTCATCCTCCTCCTCCTCCTCAACATCCATAGCCAGATGTGATCCTTCCTCCATCCTTTGCTGAATCATCGCTGTGAGCGTTTGCTCCAGAATGAATATCAGCGGCATAACATCGTTCATTCCGCTAGCGTCACGGCTCACAAATCGTGTGGCCTCTTCAAAGGGCCTCAAAACGCGACATACGTCTCTAACCAGCTGCCAGTGCCTGAGCTCGAAATTACACTGGCTCCAAACGCTGCCCGTCTGCTGCATCAGGAAATCATTCACGGCTTTCCGCTGTTCGTACAGACGGTCCAACATGTGCAGGGTGGAATTCCAGCGTGTTGGATCGTCGCAAATCAGGCTGTGTTCTGTTTTTTTTTTTGACGCTGCAAGTCCAGGAGGGTGTGCTTAAATGCATACGAACGTCTAAAGCGAACGCAAACCCTCCTGGACATGGCCAGCACACCCTTCAAACCAACATATGACTTTAAGAAGCGTGTTATGACCAGATTGATCACATGTGCCATGCAAGGAGCGTGTGTCAGGTGACCTAGACGCAGTGCAGCCACAACGTTCTTCCCGTTATCAGAGACAACATTGCCCAGTGTGAGTTTTAGAGGAGACAGCCAGCGTGCGATTTCTTCCTTGATGCACAGCAGCAGCTCCTGCCCTGTGTGGCTTTTCTCGCCCAGGCTCAGCAGGTGTAAGACAGCGTTGTGGCGCTTCACCTTGCACCTATGAAAAGAGGAGGGAGGAGGAAGGAGGAGTGGAAGATACGCTGTGTCCTGTCGGGGACGGGAAGACCTCCATTGAGGAGGGCAAGGAGGAGGAGGAGGAGTAGGAGGAGGAGGATGGTAGGCGCCTGGTGTCCGGAGTTGAACCAGAAAGATACAAGCGTGGAGGTGGTAATGCCTGGCATTGCTGCGGTGGTGCATCGGAGTGCAAAATATTGACCCAGTGGGCCGTGAAAGACATGTACTGTCCCTGCCCATAGTTGCTGCTCCACGTGTCGACGGTGGCATGTACCCTGCTGAACACGGATAATTGCAAGGACTGGCCCACCTTTTCCTCCACGTGCTTGTGTAAGGCAGGGACAGCTGTTTTGGAGAAGTAATGTCGGCTAGGTATTCGCCACCTAGGGTGAGCGCACGCCATCAATTGCTTGAAGCCGGCGGAGTCGACCAGGTGGTACGGCAGCGACTGCATCACCAACAACTTAGCCAGGTGTGAATTAAGCCGCACGACAAGTGGATGACTGGGTATATATTGTTGCTTATTGGACAACGATTCCGTAATGGATAACTGACGGGACGTAGGAGGAGCAGTAGATGACAGTGATGATGATGATGACATCGAGATGGTGGATAAGGCCTGGCTACTACTTAGATGACAGGGACTCGGAGCAGCAGCAGCAGCGGCAGAGGGGTCTTCACTGTGCCATGTTTTCGTCTTCCGGGAAGGTACAGAAAAATTGCCATACGGCAGAGTACCGTAAAGAGGTAGTACCACGTCCACCACCACCACCACCACCACCACCACCACCCGAGCTTGCCCCTTGTCTGGCAGGCTTTTTTCTGGAGCCTACAGCAGTAGCAGCAGTGTCGCCGTCACCGGCTCCTGAGCTGACCCTACTGCTGCAAAGTTTTGAATATTTACTTCTGCCCCTACCTCGGCTTGGCTGTTTATTACTGCCAGTGCCGCCACTACTACCCTCCTCCTCTGACGCCGTCATCACCTCGTCACCTGGTTCCCACGTCCTGTCTAAAACAACATCATCATAGCCCTCCTCATCATGCCCGCCACTTCTGTCACTGTGTTGTGAACGTGATGTGACATCATGGCGGGCTCCATGCCCCCCCTCATTACTGCGTCTGCCACCACGGCTACCACCAACACCCCCACTACCACAGCTATGCGTCTCGGACACCGCTTCCACCTCCACCACCGCAACACACTCCGTTGGCTGACTCGCGGAAAACAAATCATCATCACTATGTTGTTCAGTATCTTCCTTCGCACCCGAGGAGATGTCTCTTAGGACTCTCAGGAAAGATGGCTTCCAGCTAGGAAGGGGGAGTGAAGACATAGATGATGGAATGGAAACGCTAGAAATACTCATATTACTACTGTCACTGTGCCAAGGAACTGTAGAGGATCTGGAATCCAACGAAACCTGGCTTGAAGCCAGATTGTCAGAGTCTTCCTGCTGAGATGACCGCGAGCCAGCCAACCAGTCCACAATGGCCGTATTGTCTAAAATAACCCGCCCACCAGAGGAGATGGACAAGTCTGGCTTGCTGATACTGCTACTACTACCAGCAGGCACATGGCTGCTGCTACTAGTAGAACTGGGCACATGTCTTGTGCCAAAAATGCTGGTACTGGTTCTGGCACCAACAGATCCAACATTTGGACTGGAAGAGGACATGGCATGGGTGTTTTTTCCTCTACCCCGTCCTTTCACAACCTTTTTTTTACCAGACATTTCACTGCTGGAGTGCAGCAAGTTGAATCAAAACCCCTTCCCCTACTAGAGGAATGAGGCCCTTATAAAATATTATTTGGACTGGCTGAAAATGAGTGACTGTGAATAGGTGGCAGTCAGTGTATGCTTTGACTTGCACCAAAGGCACCGGCTGTACTTAATTAGCACGTTGAATTAAACCCTTAGACAGAAATGAGGCCCTTTTAAATTGTTATTCGGACTGGCGGAAAATCAGTGACTCATAAGGTGCCAGTCATTCAGGGAATGCTGGGCGTTGTAGTAGTACAAAGGATGCTTGTATTGCAAGTTGGATGTTAACCCATGCAACGGGGATGAGCCCCTTATAAAAGCTTATTCACACACTGGCTTGGCAAATGGCAATGAATGAGAATTTCTATCAGCCACGGTGCACTCAGGGAATGCTGGGCGTTGTAGTACTACAGCTGCCTGCCTGGATTGCAAGTTGGATGTTAACCCATGCAACGGGGATGAGCCCCTTATAAAAGCTTATTCACACACTGGCTTGGCAAATGGAGAATTTGTATTGCAATTTGGATGTTGAGAGTAGAGTAGACTCCCGCTGTAGTGGATGAGCCCCTTCGATTGCTGGATTCCTGGCTTTTAGATTCCTAAACCTTTCCCTTACTGCACAGAGATGCTATCCCTACAGCTCCTGTCTCTAAAATGGCCGCTGAGCTCCGTGCATAGACTAGTATTGCAGGCTTGAGCCCGCCCCTATGCTGCCTCCCGATTGGCTGGGAGAGCCGTTTGCAAGGCATTATGCGGTAGCCTGATGTCAGGTGATATTTTGAAATCCTCCATTTTAGATCTAACATGTGGCAGGCGCCAAAATGTAGCCAGGTTCGGTCAAAACGTGTTCGGCCGAACCCGGTGAAGTTCGGATTCGCTGCGAACCGAACTTTTCACGATGTTCGGACCGAAACCGTGTTCGGTTGTCCCAGTTCGCTCATCTCTATTCTTGACAATGTATTTTTGAGTAGAGCAATCAAGTACACCTAGAACATTCAATGAATTTAATGCACATCACTCTTTAGCACAATGAAAAGGAGTATGAGGAGGTGACCATGGAGCTATGTAAAGCTAAGATTGAATTGCAGAGTAGGCTGCCCAGAAATCAAGTATCCCTCTTTATCAAAAAATTGGAGAAATGGCTAGTTCCCATCCAAGCTGAAATAAAAGACTGAAAACGTGACAAGTTTTTGAAAGATAAACATGATTTTGAGGCGCATAAAATATTTGAGTGTTTTGCGATTCCCCCATTCTGAGGCCGCTCTAAGCAACAAAGAAATAATGTCTACTGGACGACAGATTGCAATATAAATGCATCAGAGGATTTATCTAACAGCTCAGTGTGTCTGAGAGTAAAACGAGACTCTGCAAATAAGTATATGGTACTTCCTTTAGAAAACGCATCCGGCTGGGACGCAAATGGAAGAAGGGATCAAAAATCCAGTCAAAAAAGGAAACAAGTGACATGGAGACGTTAAACACGGAGGCCGATATTTTAAAGGGTGTTTAACTTACTTATACTGAATTAGATGGGTTGGATTTAGGACTTATTGAGTAATTTGATCAAGTAAACTTTGAGATTGAATTATTTAAAGCTGTACGCAAATTTAATTTTTATAAGTTTTTTCAAAATACTTTAGGAGGAGAGCGAGTCAGGAAAGAAGTTTAAATTCCCAGTGAAATAAGCCCATTAGGTATTATTTTAGCACTTATTTTGACAAAATAGAACAGCAGTATGTAGAATTGCTCACAGAATTAACTAGTAGAAAGGAGTTCAATCATGAGTAAGTATCTATTGAGGTTCTGGAACTTACTGGGGGGATCAAGTCTGATTTTCCTCCACACCTACAACCAGGCGGTTCTGTTGACCTGTTTTCTTCACAGGTTTTGAGTGAAGTAAAAGCCCTCAATTTTGGCTCTCAATTTTAGTCCGAGGGAATCAAAAGCCGTTGAGTTTCTTAAATCTAATGACAGCCTGATAATTAAGTAGGTCGATAAGGGTGGCAATGTTGTCTTAATGACAAAGGCGTATTATATTTAAGAAGCTGAGAGGCAACTAAATCGTATCAAATTCTGACTTCTGATCCCGCTACTAGATTCCAAAACCAATTACAAAGCTTGCTCCGTACCTCCATAAAATTGGGTTTGTTATCCACCAATGTATTTAAGAAGTTTTTCCTGAATTTCCACATAAACTAACATAGTATTCTTTGCCAAAAAATTATTACATTCTTACTAGCCCTCCAGGTGTCCCCATAGTGACGGGCATCGGTTCAGTTACTGAGCCATTATCTAAATATATTGACTGGTTGTTGCGTGCCCAATTAAGGGACATTCCATCTTATTTGAATGACACAAATAATTTTTTGTTGGCTTTGCAGCATGTACAATGGTAAGAAGACTACAAGCTTGCATCTATTGCCGTTGAGAGACTGTACACCCGCATCCCTCATGATGCCGGTGTACAGGCAATCCATCAAGTGCTTGAAAACAATGTGAAAATTAGTAACTATATTGATTATGTCTGTGAATATTTAAACTTTATTCTCACACATAATGCATTCAATTTTTTTGATTAATCATAACATCAAAAAGCAGGTACAGTTGTGGGTACGCACGTCGCATGTACAAATGCTAAACTTTTCAAAGCAGTATTTGAAAACACCTTTGTGTTTACATTGCATAACCAATACAGTACTCAATATATTAAATTATTTTTGCGATACATAAACAATATTTTTATTGTTTGGTCTGGATCTGATTTTTCTTACGTTATGTACCTTAATCAATCCAACACTATGAATATGCAATTCACTTCCAATTTTGGAGATGATCGTTTAGAGCTTTTGGATGTACTGGTCACAGTGATAGATGGACGATTGACCACCACCGGTTATCGCAATGCTTTATTTCATTACCAAAGTGCAAAATATTCCTCCAAATATTTTGAATGAAAAGAGTTTTAGAAATTTTGAGAAATAATCAAACCGATTTTTCTTTAAACCCTTCCCGCATTTTCACGTACATGCACGTTGGGGAATGCGGCTGTTTAGTGCATTCCCACATGCATGTACGTGATGCAGTTAAACTGTCACAGCGCCGCGGGACGAGGTGACAGTTCACTGCAAACTGCTGTCCGAGACAGCTTCGCAAGAGAGCTAGCCAACAGGGGACCAATGAAAGTGGTCCCCTGTCGGCGTTCGCTGTGATTGGTCTGTCTGCACTGACAGATCTATCACAGTTAGTGTGACGTAGGAAGGACTTGTTTTTCTATAGTATCCGTCTCTGATCTCCTCTGTTGGTTTTGAGAGGAGATCAGGGACGGATTCTAATTTTACTTGTGAAAGAATTATACCCCCACAGCCTGACCAGTCACCCCCACAGCCTGACCAGTCACCCCCACAGCTTGACCAGTCACCCCCACAGCTTGACCAGTCACCCCCACAGCTTGACTAGTCACCCCCTGTGCCCCATCAGTAAATCCTTTTGCCTCATCAGCACCCCAGTGTGCCACATCAGCACCCCATTGTGTCCCATCACCCCATCAGCATCATCTGAACTGATTCAGTGATGTCTGTCACTAGGCAACAGTCAGCCAGACTGCGTGTGAAACCCCTTTGGTGGGTTTTTCTGTGTTTTTTTGTTCTTGTAAAAATCCAAAAATAAATAAATAAATAAAAAATGTATAAAAAAAAAACCTATAAAAAAAGTTTGTTAGTGAGCGACAGGGATAGTAAGTTAGTTAGGGATAGTATCAGACTAGCTTGTTAGAGTGTATGTAGTGTAAGGTTAGGTAGGGCTAATTAGGGTTAGAGGTTCAGGGAGTTAAAAACTATATTATTACAATGACAAAGCGGGTGTTCACTGCTGAAGAGGTGTAAACGTTTTTCTGTGCAGAGTCAGAGTCTGACAGTGGAGATGAGGTGACATTTTTTATGTCGTCATCCTCAAGTGACACATCTAGTGATGAAATCCCCGTAGACTTTCTGGGGCTAGTGCGCAAGCACAACCAAATTCAGATGCCCCTGCGTGGATTGCCCCTGATAACTATATGCCCCAGGTGCCTGAATTTACTGCCACCCCAGGCACCAACGTGGACACTACTGGATTTAGAGAGATAGATTTTTTTAAATGATTTTTCTATGATGAATTAATTTGTCTTATGGTACAGCAGACAAATATTTATGCGGCACAATCCCAACAGTTACTATGCCAGGCCCCAAAAATGAACCCCTACCAATGCAAATGAAATACAGAAATTTTGGGGCCTACTACTTAACATGGGCATTACAATAAAAACCTCTATTCGTTCTTATTGGAGCACTGATATGCTACACCATTGCCCACTTTACCGCCTCACCATGCCTAGGGCTCGTTTCGAGATCCTGCTACGGTTACTGTATTCCAACAATAATGGGGAATGCCCACCTACAAATGATCCCAGTTTTGACAGACTTTCTAAAATTAGACCTGTAGTCAACCACTAAAATTAAAAATTTAGAGAGATTTACACCCCACACAAATGCATTGCAGTGGACGAATCCTTGGTGCATTTCAAGGGCAGGCTACACTTCCGCCAAGTACCTGCCCAACAAAAGGTCTAGGTATGGAATGAAGCTGTATAAAGTGTGTGAAAGTGTGTCTGGATACACTTTTAAATTCAGAATCTATGAGGGAAAAGATTCTGCAATAGAGCCCCCAGACTGTCCCTCTGTCCTAGGAATAAGTGGGAAGATAGTATGGGATTTGCTCCACCCCTTACTGGACCAAGGATACCATCTATTTATTGACAACTTTTATAATAGTGTCCCCCTTTTGAAGTGCCTTGCTGCTAGAGGAACCACAGCATGCGGCACAATTAGCAGAAACCAAAAGGGTCTCCCCAAGGACTTTGTAGACCATACAGTGCGCCGAGGGGAAAGCAGGGCTGTTTGCAGTGACAATTTGCTGCTTGTCAAATACAAGGACAAGAGTGATGTCCTTGTATTGACCACTCTCCATGCAGACCGATCCAGGCATGTCCCAATGCGAGGGACCACAGAGCAGACCATCAAGCCTGTGTGTATCCAGGACTAGAACCAGTTCATGGGAGGGGTGGATCTTTCGGACCAGGTTCTGCAACCTTACAATGCCCTCAGAAAATCAAGGACCTGGTATAAAAAAATTGGCCATATAGCTGACACAAGTGGCACTATATAATTCCTTTGTTCTGTATAAAAGTACAGGCCATAGGGGGACTTTTCTTGATTTCCAAGAAAAAATGATTAAAACTTTGATTTTTGGAGACCAGGAAGGGGAGAGCAGCAGTGCAAGCAGCAGTGCTTCTGGAATAGTGAGCTCAAGAATTGTTCATGTGTAGCATTTCCCTGGCGTACTTCCCCCCCCCACTGAAAAGAAAAGGAGACCCCAAAGAAGGTGTCGAGTGTGCTCGATGAGGGGCATTAGAAAAGACACCACTCACTACTGTGAGACCTGTCCCTCTAAACCGGGCCTCTCCATTGGAGAGTGCTTTCGAATATACCCCATCTCTGTTGATTTTAATTATGTCCCTTTTCTTCCTGCCTTCTCCTATCGCCTGGGTATTTACTTTCTAAAATGTATTTTATTTACCATTTTGTCCCAATTGACATTTAAAAAAAACAAACAAACAAGCTACCAAGTAAAACAAAAAATTCCCATTATACCCCTAGATGAGTACCTTGAAAGTTTCAATTTTATTCAAGGAGGCATTTTATAAATTTTCTAAATGTTCTGGCACCCGTGTTGCATCAAATCTTACGAGTAAAAAGTGGGCCCTAAAAACCTCCTGGCACTCCTTCAATTCTGAGTTCTGATGTGCAATCCTGACATCCCAGTAAGGCCTCATGCCCACTTCAGTCTTTTTCTTCAGGGTGCTAGCCTTTTTCTGACGGCTAGCACCCTGACCCATTCATTTCAATGGGACCATGCACACTTCAGTTTTTTTGACGGTCCCGTTGCTCCGTTCCGATCAAAAGTAGAGCATGTCCTACTTTGGTCCGAGATTCCGTGACCGTGAGGACCATGCAAGTCAATGGGGCCGTCAAAAAAACTGAAGGCACACGGAAGGCATCCATGTGCCGTTCGTGTGTGACGGAGCCGTTGCCTATCAACGGCCGGGCCAGCAGAAGTACATTACAGAGATATTACACTAATCGGCAGCCACTTGTCTCTATCAATCACTAATAGAGAGAAGAGGCTGCTGATTAAAAATAAAATAAAAAGCAGTTCATACGTACCCCGGTCGTTGTCTTGGTGACGAGTCCCTCTTCTTCGTCCGACCTACCGATATGATGCGGCAACCTGTGATTGGCTGCATAGGCTGCTGCAGCCTGTGATTGGCTGCAGAGGCGGTCACGAGGGATGAAGCATTATCCCTGAAGGCCAGCCTTCTGATGTCATCCTGACTTGCATGACCGCCACTACAGCCTGTGATTGGCTGCAGCAGTGACATGGGATGAAACATCATCCCTGGAGGCCGGACAGGAGGAAAGTAAGTATGAACCTATTTTTTTATTTTTTATTTCATTAAAATTGTATTTTCCGAGCGCCGAGCATGGTACTGTCCAGGATGCTGAAAGAGCATGGTTCTTCAGCGCTAGTCACTGTCCAGGGTGCTGAAAGAGTTACCGCCGATCAGTGCAGCCCATTAACTCTTTCAGCACCCTGTACAGTGACTAGCGCTGAACAACCATGCTCTTTCAGCACCCTGGACAGTACCATGCTCAGCGCTCGGAAATGGAAACACGGGAGTGCACACAGAAATCACACGGCCGCTAAAACGGGCACACGGATCCGTCAAAAACGGCCGTGAAAACGGTGCTGGAAGTGTGCACGGGCCCTAAAACCACTAAATAGAACTAAAAATTTCCATTATACCCCTAGATGAATATCTTGAAGCACAGGAGAAAAGGCACGCTAAATATTAAGGCCTCAATATTTGTAGGGTCTAAATACTCACTACACACCTAGATAAGAAGCATAAGGGTTATAGCTTTCAAAATTTGACCCTATGTTGTTACTGAAATGTCATATAATTATTTTTTTTCAAAATGTCCTGCCGCACAAGCTCAATTTGTTTTACTGTATCGTGAAATGGGCATATTTTTTTATTTGGAGGATCTCTAATAGTCGAGCTGTACCATATCAATACACCATGAACTTTACTACAGTTTTATTTGGGTTTTTACTGGATCTCTTACACCTGACTACTTCTGGCAATACTGACATTATTTTGGGGACTAGTGATCCTTTACTGATCCTATAGATGGTTTTGGACACTGTCCCTTTATATATTCTGTAGGTGATGGGTTGTTGTACGCATAGCGGTTCCTACCTTGCCGGGCAGGTGTCTGTTATGGTGCACCGCGTCGCTTGGCACGTTCGTCCCTTATATAGGGATTGATGAGGCTAAAGAGACGTTGTATGACCAGTCACTATAAAAAATATATCATCATAGGCCTACAGGTGTTTTTTATTTCGTGAACAAACTCCAGTTTGCCACATAGTTGGATACGTTTTCCTCCATTATTTTTATAAATTTATTGCCTTTCACTCCAGAACAGTTGATTTTTCCCACTATAATTTATTATATATCAGACGAGAATGCTGTTCACAACGGCATCAGAATGACACAAATGTGGGACAATTGCTTTGTTAGCAAGACATAGTCAAACAGGCAAATGCATTTTTAAGGACATGCCTCCTTTATGAGAACATAGTGGTCAGCATGCTCACTACACTCCTGAATAGTTTAAGGTGTGTAGTTTTAAGAATGGGTTATTTCTTGGGGGTTTCTATCATTCTGTCAGTTCAAAGCCTCTCCAAATGTGTATTGGGGCCTAAAACATTTTCAAGCAAAATTGGTGCCCTGAAAGCTACCAGGTGCTCTGTTCATTTTGGGCCCTGCCGTGTGTCCAGGCAGCGCATTAGGGCCACAATGGGGGTATTTTTGAACACAGGAGAAACAGGGTGATAGATTTTGTGGTGTGATTCTTCATTTTCATGTTCGCTTTACAATCGGTCTTCAAACTGATACTTTCATGAAAAAAGTGAATTTTTTTTTCACATGCTATGCATTCAATTTAGCAAAAAACTGTGGGGTCAAAATACTTACTATACCTCTAGATAAATACCTTAAAGGGTCTAGTTTTCTAAATGGAGTAGTTTATGGGGAGTTTCTATCGTCCTGGCAGCTCAAAGCCTCTCCAAATGTACTGTGGGGCCTAAAACATTTTCAAGCAAAATATGAGTACTGAAAGCCTCCGGGTGCTCCCTTCATTAGGGAGACAATGTGGGTATTTTTCAAAACAGGAGAAACGGGGTGATAGATTTTGTGGTGTGTTTCTTCATTTTCATGTTTGCTATACAAAGACATCGGTCTTCAAACTAATACTTTTATGAAAAAAGTGAATTTTTTTTTACCTACTATATATTAAATTTAGCATAAAACTGTGGGGTCAAAATAATTACTATACCCCTAGATAAATACCATGAGGGGTCTAGTTTTCTAAATGGTGTCATTTGTGGGGGTTTCCATCATTCTGAGACCTATGAGCCTCTGAAAACCTGGCTTGGTGCAGGAAAACAAAATGTACTTCAAAATTTCTAAAATTATTATTCAAATTGTAAGCCCTCTAAATTGCTGAAAATTTATTTAATATTTTCAAAAGTGCTGCCAAAATAGAGTAAAGAGATGGAAATATATATTTAATAAAAAAAATGGTACAGTATGTGTGTACATATGGGACATATTTCAGTTAAAAATAGGGAAAAATTAGAATTTTTACAAAATTTCTTACATTTTTCTATTAAGTAATTTCCGCAAATCGTATGTCTACTTTTACCACTAAAATAAAGTACAACATGTGACGAAAAAACAATGTCAGAACTTCTTGGATATTCAAAACTTCCGCAGAGTTATTCTCTGATAAAGTCAGACATACCAGATTTGACAAATCTGGCTTGGCCATTAAGGTCCAAACTAGCTTGGTCATTAAGGGGTTAAACATGGCCCGATGGATAAAGCGGCGATATTCAAAAATATTGGACTATCGCTGGGAGTGATCCACATTTAAAAACCATTGCTTGTAAAAAAAAACCACTGATTTCTTATCACAATCACAGTTTAAAATATGTTCTAGTAAGGAGTAGATTTACTAACCCCTGTAACAACTGGTAAGAGAGAATGATTGAAGAAATAAAATAAATACGACCAATGTGCCTTTTGTAAATATAAATTTAAAATTGCCACCCTAAACAAAGGGTGTGTAACACCAGGTCAAACAGCTTGTCAGCTGTAAAACACAGCTTGTAGTTTATGTGATATTTTGTCTTTGTGGATTCTTTTATATAGGCAAAACTATATGAGAATCAGGGAACATTTCAAGTCGATTGCTATCGAGGTGAAGGCTCACCGCGTCTAATTGAGCATGGTAGAGAGTTGCATGAAGGCAACCCCGTTGTACTGCAATTTGCTGGTATAGAAAAGGTTATGAAACCTCAGAATGGGGGGGAATCGCCATACGATTTTGTTACAAAGAGAGGTCAGTTGGATCCTGCGTACCAACGCTATTGGTGCTCTTGGTTTTATTGATAGAAATTATATGAGTGTCTTTTTGTAAGTGTTAAATAACTTGACTCTTTTAGACTTTTTGTACTATGTATACTATTTGTTGTTTGGTTACCATGCCCATGCCATGACGTTGCCAGGCCAGATGAAGCGTGCTTCCCACAAAACGGCCGTCGACTTGTGTGCAGTCTTACATTTTCCAGCTTTGATATCCATTACTCTAGTAGAGGTCTCCACTCTTCCAGGGCCAATTTGATGGCCAGTAACTCCCGATCCCCAATCGAGTAGTTGCGTTCTGCAGAGAAATATCCACATACCCTTGACTTGCCCTGGGGACCTCTCTGGAACAGGAGTGCACCAGCACCGACAGAGGATGCATCCACGTCCAACGAGAACTGCAGAGAGACATCCGGATGATGGAGGATAGAGGCTGACGTGAGTCCACACCTTGGTGTTCATACCCATCGTAGTGAGGTTAGAGATGGGAGAAGTCAGTAAGGAGAAGTTTGGAATAAACTGCCTGTAAATATTAGCGAATCCCAAAAAGCGCTGTATGGCCCTCATGCCTTGAGAACGTGGCCATTCCAGAACAGACTTTACCTTCTCAGGATCCATCTCGAGACCTTGATTCGAGACGATGTAGCCCAGGAAGGGTAGAGCATCTCTGTGAAACACGCACTTCTCCAACTTGGCGTACAGACGATTCTCCCTTAACCGTAGCAGAACTTGATGGACATGTCTCTGGTGCGTCATAGGATCTGGAGAAAGAATCAAGATGTCATCAAGTGAGACTTCTACACAAAAATTATAGGAGGTCACGGAAAATGTCATTCACAAACTCCTGGAAGACCGCAGGAGCATTACACAGGCTGAAGGGCATTACTAGATACTCATAGTGTCCATCACGGGTGTTAAATGCAGTCTTCCATTCATCACCCTTGCAAGGTTGTAAGCCCCACGCAGGTCTAGTTTAGAAAAAAATCTTGGCACCACGTATAAGATCAAACAGTTCAGAGATAAGTGGCAACAGATATTTATTCTTAACCGTGATCTGGTTGAGACCTCTGTAGTCGATACAAGGACGAAGAAAGCCATCTTCCTTTTTGACAAAGAAGAACCCGGCTCCTGCCGGGGAGGAAAACTTTCGTACGAAGCCCCTCTCCAAGTTCTCTTTCACATAGGTGGTCCATTATCACCGACTCCTTAAGAGGATCGACATTGCCAGGAGGTGTAGTAGGAGGAACAGCAGCTTGTGCCTCCTGCCGATGTACAAGAATGTTCAACGCCTGGAGGAGTTGATCCTGTCGAGACCGGAGGTCTGGCATATCCACCCGCATCTCTTGAGACGTCGTCATAGTCTTGAATCGACCAGTGGGGTCTATGGCGTGAGCGTACTGTCACGAAGGGTCTGTGGACCCACTGGGCCATACTGCCTTGTCGTTAAGGCAGCTGGCCAACAGGGCGCAGGTGAATATCTATAGTTCGTATAGGTACCTGTGGCAGCTCAGACAGCAGCAGGGCAGGCTCGGTTTGGACTAGGCAGCCGGTAGACGTCAGGCGAGGTGAAGCAAGTCAGATGTGGAATACAGCACGACACGACTTTGGCACAGCACAGTACTCGACCAGGATGGTATGGAATGCAAGGAACAGGAACAGGAAACCGGAACACACTAGGAGGCCATCACATAGACAAACTAGGAAACATCAACAACGCTCAGGCATAGAAGCAGGGGGCTGCACCCCTTTTATAGTCCAGGGTACTCACAGGGTCAAAGTTCATCAAAAGTCCGGAACTCGCGCTGCCCCTTTAAGAGCGGGCATGAGCGTGCACGCGCACCCTACGGGATCCGGCTGAGGTGAGCGGAAGCGGGTGCTGGCATCTCCTGAGGAGGAGGCTGGGGCCAGCACTTGCCGACTCGTGGCTGCGGCTGTCAGGGGGGGATTGGAGCTGACAGCCCGCAGACATTACACCACATGATACTTGAACAACCCATAACATCACAAGATCACATGATACCTGAACATTCCTTGACCTCACAAGACCACAAAACACAAGAACATTCCATGACATCAAAGAGACCACATGATACTTGAACATTCCATAACATCACAAGACCACATGATACCTGAACATTCCTTGACATCACAAGACCACATAATACCTCAACATTCCAAGACATCACAAGGCCACATGTTAAATGAACATTCCATGACATCACAAGTCCCCGTGATACAGGAACATTCCATGACATCAAAAGACCACCGGATAACTGAACATTCCATGACATCAAAAGACCACATGATACCTGAACATTCCATGGCATCACAAGACACCACAACATTGCATAATATCACAGGACCACATGATACATGAACATTCCATGACATCACAAGACCACATGATATCTCAACATTGTATGACATCCAAATACCACATGATACCTGAACATTTCATGACATCACAAGAACACATGATACCTGAACATTCCAAGACATCACAAGACCACATGATACCTGAAAATTTCATGACATCACAAGACCACGTTACCTGAACATTCCATGACATCACAAGACCATGATACCTGAACATTCCTTGATATCACTAGACCACATGATACCTGAACATTCCTTAACATCACAAGACCACATGATACCTAAACATTCCATGACATCACAAGACCACATGATACCTGAACATTCCATGATATCACAAGTCCACATAATACATAAACATTCCATGACATCAAAAGACCACATGATACCTGAACATTCCAAGACATCACATGACCAATGATACCTGAACATTCCAAAACATCACATTACTACAAATAATAACATTCCATGACATCACAAGAAAACAGGATACCTGAGTATTCTATGACATCACAAGAAAACATGATACCTAAACATTCCAAGACCTCACAAGTACACATGATACTTGAACATTCCATGACATCACAAGACCACATGATGCATGAACATTCCATGACATCAAAAGACCACCTGATAACTGAACATTCCATTACATCGCAAAACCACATAATACCTGAACATTCCATGACATCTCAAGACCCCATGATACCTGAACATTTCATGACATTACAAGAAAACATGATACCTGAACATTCCATGACATCACAAGTCCACTTAATCCATAAACATTCCATGACATAAAAAGACCACTTGATAGCTGAACATTCCATGACATTTTTATGGGCAGTCATGAAAAAGAAAGGTTTTGGAAAATCTTTTATAGGAATGGTTAACCCCTTAACGCACCTTGACGTAACTGTACGTCGAGGTGAGCAGTAAGTTCGCGCACCTTGACGTGCAGTTACGTCTGTGCTTTGACAGTTAACCGCCGCGCGGCTCTACACCGCAGCGGCGGTTAACTGTGCAGGGTGTCTGCCCTGCATTCCCCGTTGCCGATCAGCGGCCCATCGCCGCTGATTTCGGCAGTTAACCCCTTAATTGCGGCGTTCGATTTTGAACGCCACAATTAAGGTGTTAAGCGCCGATCGGCAGCCCCCACGTGAAATCACGGGGGCTGGCGATGGTACCCATGGCAACCAGACGCCGGACAATGGCTTCCGGGCTGCCATGTACAGAAGCCTATGAGGACCAGCCGGAGGGTGGTCGTCGTAGGCTTCCTGTCAGTGTGACTGTGACGTCACACTGACAGTTGGAATGCATTACACTACGTGTGTAGTGTAATGTATTCCAGCAGCGATCAGAGCTGCAAGTCTAAGTGTCCCCTAGTGGGACAAGTGAAAAAAGTAAAAAAAAGAATAAAAATGTTTTAAAAAAAAGTGTAAAAATCAAAGTTATAAGTGATATAAACAAGAACTGCTTTTTTTTTTCCTATCATAAGTCTTTTATTATAGGAAAAAAATGAACATTTAAAAAAAAGTACACATATTTGGTATCACTACGTTCGGAACGACCCCAACTATAAAACTATAATATTATTTTTCCCGCACGGTGAACACCGCAAAAAAAATAAACAAAAAACAATGCCAGAATCACTATTTTTTGGTCACCACCCCTCACAAAATATGCAATAAAAAGTGATCAAAAAGTCGCATGTACGCCAAAATAGTACCGATACAAACTACAACCCGTCCCGCAAAAAACAAGCCCTTACACAGCTTTATTAACTGAAAAATAAAAAAGTTATGGCTCTCAGAATATAGTGACACAAAAAATAATTTATTTTCTAAATAAGTTATTTTATTGCGCAAACGCAGCAAAACATAAAAAAACCTATATACATATGGTATCGCCGTAATCGTACCGACCTGCAGAATAAAGTATAATGGTCATTTATAGCCCAGGGTAAACGCCGTCAAAAATAAATAAAAATCATTGTCAGAATTTATGGTTTTTGGTCACCTAGCTTGCCGAAAAATGGCATAAAAACTGATCAACAAAATCGCATGTACCCCAAAATGTACCAATGAAAATTACAGATTGTCCCACAACAAATAAGCCCTCACGCAGCTCCGGTGGTGAAAAAATAAAAAAAGTTCCGGGTCCCAGATTATGGCGATGCAAAATGTGTAAAGCGTTCCAAAAGCGGATAGGATCGGGTGCAATTTATAAGTGCGATACTGGCCACATATCTGCAGATTATTATTTATTTACCCCATTATTATACCCTCTTATTATGCCCTGTTGTACTCTGCCCAGCCTACATATGCCCCCACATTATATACTGAAATACCAGCAAAACGCCAGAGCTACTACCAAGCAAAATATGCGCTCCAAAAGCCAAATGGCGTCCCTCCCTTCTGAGCCCTACAGCGTGCCCAAACAGCCGTTTACGTCCACCGATATGGCATACCCGGGAGAACCCGGTTAATATTTTATGAGGTATTTGTGGCACAAACTGGGCACAATACATAGTGCACTAAAATGGCACATCAGTGGAAAATTGTAATTTTCACTCTGCACCATCCGCTGCGCATTAAACCCTTCGCGCACCATGACTTAATAGCATGTCGTGGTGTGTGGGGAATGATATATGGAGCGTCTCATGCGCTGAGCCCGCACCATACGCTGCGGGTGTCAGCTGTGTATTACAGCTGATACCCGGGACTAACGGACAGAAACAGCGATCACGCTGTTACAGGAGCCTGTAAAAATCACAATATACTGCAATACATTAGTATTGCAGTGTATTCTACCAGTGATCTAACGATTGCTGGTTCAAGTCTGCTATGGGGATTAATAAAATATGTAAAAACAAAAGTAAATAGTTATTATTAGTGGAAAAAATGTAATAAATATTTAAAGTCCAAAAATAAACCCCTTTCACATTTTTTCTCTAAAGTAATGTAAAAAAATAAAAAAAATACACAAAATTGATATAGCTGCGTCCATAAAAGTCCAAGCTATTAGAATATACCATTATTTAACTCACACGGTGAAAGCCGTGAAAAATAAAGAATTTTAAACGCCAAAATCTCCGTTTTTTGGTCACCTTGGCTCTACCAAAAAATGTAATAAAAAGTGCTCAAAAAGTCTTATGTACCAAAAAATTTTACCAATAAAAACTACAGCTCGTCCCGCAAAAAATAAGCCCTCACACCGCTCTATTGACGGAAAAATAAAAAAGTTGTGGCTCTCGGAAAGCGTGGAGGAAAAACGAAAAAGAAGAAAGCAAAACATGGATCAATTCGGAAAGGGTTAATTACTTTCTAATGAAAAAACATTTATGACCACATGTGGGGTATTGCCGTACTCGGGAGAAATTGCTTTACAAATGTTGGGTGGCTTTTTCTCCTTTATCCTTTGTGAAATTGAAAAAATTCAACATTTTAGTGGAAATAATGTTGATATTAATTTTCACAGCCTAATTCTAATAAATTCTGCAAAAGACGTGTGGGCCTAAATGCTCACTATACCCCTAGATAGATTCCTTAAGTGGTGTAGTTTCCCAAATGGGGTTACTTTTTGGGGGCTTCCACTGTTTCGGTCCCTCGGGGGCTTTGCAAATTCGACATGACACCCAAAAACTATTCCACCTAAATTTGTGCTCCAAAAGCCAAATAGCGCTCCTTCCCTTCTAAGCCCCGGTGTGGGTCCAAACAGCAGTTTATTACCACATGTGGGGTATTTACGTAATCAGGAGAACTTGTTTTACAAATGTTGGGGTGCTTTTTCTCCTTTATTCCTTGTAAAAATTAAAAATGTCTAAGTTCTTACAGAAAAAAAGTAGATTTTTACCTTTACAGACTAATTCCAATGAATTCAGCGAAACAACTGTGGGGTAAAAATGCTAATTTTACCACTAGAAAAATTCCTTGAGGGGTGTAGTTTCCAAAATGGGGTCACTATTGGGGGGTTTCCACGGTTTTCATCCCTCCAGTGCATTGCAAACGCGTCACGGCACTGAAAACTATTCCAGCAAAATCAGAAATCCAAAATCCAAATGGTGCTCCTTCTCTTCTGAGGCCTGCTGTGGGTCCAAACAGCAGTTTATTACCACATATGGGGTATTTCTATAATCGGAAGAAATTGCTTTACATATGTTAGGGTGTTTTTTCTACTTTATTCCTTGTAAAAATTTAAAATTTCTACCTTTTTTCACAAAAAAAGTAGATTTTCATCTTCATATACTAATTCAAATAAATTTAGCAAAAAAACTGTGGGTTCAAAATGCTAACTATAGCCATAGATAAATTCCTTGAGGGGTATAGTTTCCAAAATGGGGACACTTTTGGGGGGTCTTTACTGCTTTGGTACCACAAGATCTATTCAAACCTGACATGGTGCCTAAAATATTTTCTAAAAAAAGGAGGCCCCAAAATCCACTTGGTGCTTCTTTGCTTCTGAGGCCTGTGTTTCAGTCCATTACCACACTAGGACCACATGTGGGATATTTATAAAAACTGCAGAATCTGGGCAATACATATTGAGTTGCATTTCTTGGGTAAAACCTTCAGTGGTACAGAAAAAATGTATTACAAATTAATTTTCGAAGAAAAAAAATGAAATTTGTAAATTTCACCTCTACTTTGCTTTAATTCCTGTGAAACGCCTAAAGGGTTAAAACACTTTCTGAATGCTGTTTTGAGTACTTTGATGGGTGCAGTTTTCAAACTGAGGTGACATCTGGGGACTTTCTAATATATAGGGCCCTCAAAGCCACTTCAGAACTGAACTGGTCCCTGAAAAAATTGCCTTTTTAAATATTCTTGAAAATGCGAGAAATTGCAGCTAAAGTTCTAAGCCTTGTAACGTCCTAGAAAAATAAAAGCACGTTCAAAAAACGATGCAAACATAAAGTAGACATATAGGAAATGTTAACTAGTAAATATTTTGTGTGGTATTACTATCTGTTTTACAAGCAGATACATTACAATTTAGAAAAATGCAGATTTGTGCAAATTTTCTCTAAATTTTGGTGTTTTTGACAAATAAATATTAAATTTAACGCCAAAATTTTTTCAGTATCATAAAGTACAACATGTCATGAGAAAACAATCTCAGAATCGCTTGGATAGGTAAAAGCATTCCGGAGTTATTACCACATAAAGTGACACATGTCAGATTTGCAAAAATCGGCTGTGTCCACAAGGCCAAAACAGGCTTAGACACTAAGGGGTTAAATTATTATATAATGGTCCTAGAGCAAACATTAACATAAATGGTGAGAACTCAGAATATTTCAATTTAAGTATGGGTACAAGACAGGGTTGTCCTCTTTCTCCCCTACTCTTTGCATTGGCAATGGAACCTCTCGCCTGTTTGATCAGAGAGGATGGAAATATTGTGGGTTTTGGAGCTAGGGGGGAAGAGGATAAAATAATTTTATATGCTGACGACCTTTTATTTTTTTTTACCAACCCCAAGAAAAATTGGATTATGTTATATCAATTATTCAAAGATTTGGATTCTATTCTGGTCTAAAGATCAATTGGGAAAAATCCATATTAATGCCACTAGATAAAAGTGATTTAGTATTACAAACAAAAATTCTAATCCTATATCCAGGAGAAAGCTTTAGATATTTGGGTATAGAAATTTCAAATAATATAAAATAATTTTTGGATTATAATTTGTTCCCCCTTATAAAAGAAATGGAAAAAAAAAAAGAATATGGAACGAATTGCCAATATCAAAAGCTAAAAGATAAAATTGTCTTGATTAAAACAGTGTTGATCCCCAAACTTTTATGTGTTTTTGGGGTTACCCCGGTGTGGATACAAGATAAATATTTTAAGAAAATCATAACTATCTTTAATAACCTGATTTGGGAAAGGAAGAGTTCGGATTAAGCTAGATTACTTATGTCCTTCAAGAGAACAAGGAGGATTAGCATTTCCAGATATTAGAGTATATAACCTAGCAGCACAATTACAATACATACAAGAATGGGATAAGGTCGAGTTTTTACAATGGTTGATCACTAACTTTAAAGGCCGCTTTTCAGATATTTATGAGGTGTTAGAATCTGGTCAATTAAAATCTGTAGTTATGGAAAACGTGTTGACAGCACAACTCCTGCATGAATGCTGGAACAGTTTAAAAAAACATTTCGACCAGTCATATTACTTAACCTTTTCCCCCATTATGGCATAATCTTAATATAGAAGAATGTAAGGCTATCCCAGAGTTACCACTGTTAAAACTTAGAGGGATTAGATATATACTAGATATCATGGAAGAAGGAAAAATCAAAACATGGGAAAAATTATCAGTTGATTTTGACTTGACGGAGAAGGAAAGATTCTCCTATATTCAAATAAAGCACGCATTTGATAAATTTAAAGATAGCAATTCTCTCAATAAAGACCATATGGATGACTTTTACAAAAAACTGAGAAAATACAAATGTGAAAAAAACCCTCTCTCCAGGTTGTATAAATCCCTGATGGAAATAAAGTCAAGGAAAATAAAGTTCAATTGTGTTATAAAATGGGAGAAGGAATTGAATAACGATTGTGTTCTTGATTGGAACATAATATTTAAAAATATTTGTCAAGTATCGATAAGCATGAACCATCAGCTTATTCAGTTCAATTTGATACATAGGCTTTACTATACGCCAGACATTTTGAGTAAGTTCTCTATTAATAAAGCTTCTAACTGCCCCAGATGTGGTGCAGCGGAAGCAAACTATTTGCACATTCTATGGAATTAAGATTGCTGATTACTGGGATAGAATTTTTAAAAACATTTTGGAAAAAATAGATCCAGATATAGTGTTTCAACCTCAACTGGTATTGCTGGGTGATGATTCCGAATTAAATATGTGGATTAAATGTGGATTAATGAAACTATTATTTATTGCAAAATTACTAATAGTTAGAAAGTGGATATCTAGCTCCCCACTTGAGGTTAATGCTTGGATAAATGTGAAAATTATAATGAAATATGAGAAAATCTATCATCAAGGCAAACACTGTAAAACCTATTTGGGGGAGTGGTAAGAATTTTTGTTCGTTTTGTTTTTCTCTTTAACCAAGATTGGTCTTGAGTGGGCGGGGGTGGGAGTAGGAGGAAAATGTAAAAATATGTGTATAGTTGTATTTTCTTTATTCCTTACTTGTAAAGAAATTTATATTGTATTGAATAAACATAAATTTTTAAAAAAAAAAACATTCCATGACATCACAAGACCACATGATACCTGAAAATTCCATGACATCACAAGACCACATGTTACCTGAACATTCCATGACATCACAAGTCCACATGATACATGGACATTCCATGACATTAAAAGACCACATGATAACTGAACATTCCTTGACATCACAAGACCACATGAAATGTGAACATTCCATGACATCACAAGACCACATGAAACCGGCACATTCCATGACATCACTAGACAACATGATACCTGAACATTCCATGACATCACAAGACCAAATGATACATTAACATTCCATGACATCACAAAACCAAATAATACCTGAACATTCCATGACATTACAAGACACCACAACATTCTATGACATCACAATGCCACATGATACCTGAACTTTCCATGACATCACTAGACAACATGATACCTGAAAATTCCATAAGATCAGAAGACCACATGTTACCTCAACATTCCATGACATCACTAGACCACATAATACCTGAACATTTCATGACCTCAAAAGACCAAATGATACATGAACATTCCATGACATCAAAGGACGATATGATAATTGAACATACCATGACATCACAAGATCACATGATACCTATACATTCCATGACATCACAAGACCACATGTTACCTGAACATCATTCCATGACATCACAAGACCACATGTTACCTGAACATTCCATGACATCACAAGTCCACATGATACCTGGACATTCCATTACATCAAAAGACCATATGATAACTGAACATACCATGACATCACAAGACCACATGAAACCTAAACATTCCATGACGTCATTAGACCACATAATACACGACCGTTCCATGACATCAAAAGTCCACATGATAACTGAACATTCCAATGACATCACAAGATCACATAATACCTATACATTCCATGACATCACAAGACCACATGTTACCTGAACATTCCAGGACATCACAAGTCCACATGATACCTGGACATTACATGACACCAAAAGACCATATAACTGAACATACCATGACATCACAAGACCACATGATACCTGAAAATTCTGTGAAATCATAAGTGCACATGATATCTGAACATTCCATGACATCACAAGACCACATGATACCTGAACATTCAATGACATCACAAGTGCACATGATACATGACCGTTCCATGACATCAAAAGTCCACATGATAACTGAACATTCCATGACATCACAAGACCACATTGTGGTGTTATAGGTAAGAGAATCAAAAGTAGGTTACTAGGAGGTAATTTCATAACTCCCTCTGACACAGAAGATACATCTGATTTGCATAGGAAATGCAGATCTTTGGCCATCAAAGGATGTCCACTGTCTGACAAATGTTTAATTGGCTCTTTCCTCACCAAGGTGCGAGATGTGCTGATTAAGGATTTGTCACTAGGGCTGACCAAACATCCTGACCAAACATCTAAAGCTATGCAAATGGATGCCTGTGGTGTGTCTGTCTGTGGACCAGGAGAAACATGGGAGAATGGCATGGTGTTCAAAGAAAGTATGATACATCAAGGCAAACCCCGTCATAATTTATATTTGTAATGACCCACATAGCTAGTTATGATCAGGGAAAATAGCCCTCATATATATGTCAAATTCAGATCCCTACCCTCAGAGGAACTACCTGGGATTGGCTATTGGCTAAAAACATGGGCCTATTATAGTGGTGTTTGATATGCCCTGGTTGGTAAATGTCTGCACAGGTGAATGCAGGTAATATTATATTTCTAGGGGATTCCTGCAAGGACACATGATCACTTTTATGTTTCTCTATAGAAATACAACTGTGTAATGGGAGGAGTACCCTTCATTATCATATGAACAGCCTCCTCTCAGTGACATCACCAGCCAGTGAACTGGAGGGAAAAAACTGGGTTTAAAATGCCATGAGAAGTGAGGGTCAGTGTCAGTCGTTGGGGATCCATATCTCGGTTGGAGTGACTGCCCATATTTTCAGCTGTCCCCACAGCCAGGATATCGCCGCTGTACATCAGTAAGGTTTTGTTCTGTTTCTTTTATCCCTTTTATTTTCATAAACTGTTTGATTGCATTGTAACTGTATGTATATTTTTTATCTTTTATTCTGACAACTATTGTATGTATTGCACTGCACTATTGTGTATTAAACCTGAAATATTTATAAGTCTCTTCCTTGTAGTCTTACAGAACTTAATCTTCCGAAGGTGAGGAACGTTACCTGTATTTTATGTTCAATTTAGATAACCTGTGTTATAGGAACTGGTGTTAAGGGAACATAGAGACTTAGGCCCCTATTGCCTAGATAAGTATAGGTGGTGGTAGCATACTGTGGTATAAATTATTGGGGTGTTGGAAACTACGGGAGTAATTTAGCATAATCCTGTCATCTAGAGTAGGTGGGCGTGGATTTATGAGGTAAATAATAAACTCAGTAGTGTAGTTCACCCCTGTGACGTGACCTGAGATCGGCGATCGTCACAGATTGGTGGCAGCGGTGGGATAGTGTTATTGTCATTTACACTGTTAAAGACGTTAAGTGTTTTGTTTAAGAAATTAACCTTTACACTTAAGGGCTGGAGTATCCTTGAAAAGAATACAACAGTCCACAAGGAAGAACTCAGTGCATACTATTTGTCAGCTAACATACATACGTGCAAAACAGTTTCCCTTCCCCTTCTTGTTTTTTCTTTTCTTTCTTTTATTTTGAAAAACCGCTGATAAGATGGCAGAGGTGTATAGAAATAAGAGGAAAGATGAACTGCTAGTCCTCTGTGAGGAGAGAAGGCTGGACGGAACGAACAAAAGTAAAGCGGATCTGATCCAAGCGTTGGTGGCAGATGATACACAGCTCCACCATTCCGAGGGACCAGAGCAGGAAACTTCAGCCTCAGAGGAACGGACAGGAGACTCCAGTCAGGAACTGGCTGGGCATGGCAGTACCAGCAGTACCAGGTCTCAAAACGGTATGGAGTCTTCTCTTTCTCTAATCCTCCAGCAGATTGGCAACTGTGATCCGAATATGCGGATGCAACTGGTGATGCAAGAGCGCCAAGCAGAGCGAGAAGCTGCACAACGCCAAGCAGAGCGAGAAGCTGCACAACGCCAAGCAGAGTTTGCACAACGCCAAGCAGAGTTTGCAGAACGTCAAGCGGAGCGAGAAGAACGCCAGGCAGAGCGGGAGTACCAGCTCAAGTTGACCCAAATGCAGCTGCCAAGTGCTTCATCCTCGCCTCAGAGTGAGTCCACAGGCACAATCAACCTTAAACCCCGTCTAGAGCGTTTCCCTGTCATGGAGAAAGACGGCGATCTGGATGTTTATTTGAAAGGTTTTGAAAAGGTCTGCAGACAATTCCAACTGCCACCTGCAGACTGGGCTAAGTATCTGACTCCAGGGCTGAAAGGCAAAGCTCTGGAGGTGTTTGCAGCCCTGCCCACAACTATCGATCAAGATTATGAGGCTATTAAAAAGGCCTTAATCCAACGATTTAACCTCACCCCAGAGGTATACCGGAAACGATTTCGGGCTTTGCAGCGCACGGGTACTGACAGTTACTCAGACCTGGCCGATGGACTAAAGAACCACTTCAGGCAGTGGACGCAGGGATTAGCTGTCAACACCTTTGAAGATTTGGAGGATCTGATGATCCTGGACCAGTTTCTCCACACCTGTCCTATGGAAGTACGACAGTTTATTTTGGACCGTGAGCCCAAGACCCTGGATAAAGCTGCCCAGATAGCGGATGTATATGCCGCCAACAGAGCGCCAGAGGCGCGAAAGCCTGCTGTTCCAGGCTGGAAAGGGGGAAAGCCCCCTATTAACACTTTTGCCCCTACTCGCAGATCACCAGGAGGTGTTGCCCCTGCCCCACTTCCCAGGCCTGCTGTTGATAATCGCAGGTGTTTTGGATGCAACCAAGTGGGGCATATCAGCACTGCTTGCCCAGAGAAGAGGAAAACTACCCCTTTGCCCAAACCATCTATTTTGTCCCCAGCAGTTTTGTTTGTGGGTGGGAGGGAGAGGGCATCTTGTGACAATTTACAAGCGGTCACTGTGGGCAAGACGGTTACCATGGGACTGAGGGACACTGGTGCCGAAATGACTCTTGTCCACCCAGAGCTTGTTTCTTCAGAAGACATTATCCCAGGAAAAACTCTAACTGTTTCTGGAGTTGGTGGTCTGATCCCGGCCTTACCCATGGCACGAGTTTACCTGGATTGGGGGGCGGGAAGAGGGATGATGGATGTGGGAGTGACGGATAAAATCCCCACTAATGTGTTACTAGGAACCGATCTGGGACGTTTAGTCTCCAGATATATTTCTTCAGACCATGAGGAGGACTCTAGCGTACTTGCTGCCCCATGTGTGTCACCGCAGGTAGTATATGATAATAATGAAACTGTCAATACTAAGGAATGTGATGACCCTGTGTCCAGCAATGTTATAGAATTACATAATGTTACTGTGCTTAGTGATAGCCTAGACTCATCTAACAATGCATTGGATATAGACTGTATAACTAGCAATGATGTAGGTGATTGTAAAGCGTCAGATAATGATTTGTGTGTAGATTTAGTAACGGGAAACGTCATAAACATGCATGAAATCCCTGTCACATGCACACACACACCAGTTCACCAAGACGGGGAGAAGGTTGTGTCCATTTCTCCTGTGACGCGCAGTCAGGGTGCCTGTAACACAAACCTGGGTTCTGGGCCCCCTACTGTGTCTGCTGCAGAGGAAGTGGGGACAGCTGACAGCCCGCAGCCAGCGGCAGAAGTTAGTCAGAATGTGTTGCTATCAGCCAGTACAGACGCAGAATGTCAGTTGTTTCAGACGGCCCTACGCACTGACGATAGTCTGCAGAAGCTGCGACAGCTGGCTGATCGGACCCCAGAGGAGGGGGACACTGAAAAAATAACCTGGGACCAGGGGAGACTGTATAGACAAAGTATTTCCACTGACCCCCAGCAGGATGTATTAAAAGACAGGCAACTAGTGGTGCCACGTCAGTTCAGGGAACAACTCCTGCGGGTGGCTCATGAAATACCACTAGCTGGTCACCTAGGGATAAGTAAGACTAAGAGTCGCCTAAAACACAACTTTTACTGGCCTGGCCTGGGGAATGATGTGACAGATTACTGCCGTTCCTGTAATGTGTGCCAAAGGATGGGGAAGTCGGGACCTGTGCACCGGGCCCCCCTTATTCCTTTGCCCATAATTGATGAGCCTTTTCGACGGATTGCTGTGGATCTGGTAGGGCCCTTGGCCATACCCAGCAGTTCTGGAAAGCGCTTTATCCTGACGGTAGTGGATTATGCCACACGTTACCCAGAAGCCATAGCATTATCCTCCATCAGGGCTGATAAGGTAGCAGACGCCCTTCTGACCATATTTTCCCGTGTAGGATTTCCCAGGGAGATGCTCACAGATCAGGGGACCCAGTTTATGTCAAATTTGATGCAGTGCCTCTGTAAGAAAATACAGGTGCAACACCTGGTGGCCAGCCCTTACCATCCTCAGACTAATGGTCTGTGTGAAAGGTTTAACGGGACCCTCAAGCAGATGCTACGAATGCTTGTGGCGTCCCAAGGGCGAGACTGGGAGCGTTATCTCCCGCACCTGCTATTTGCTTACAGAGAGGTACCGCAGGCATCAACCGGTTTCTCACCCTTTGAGCTCCTGTATGGAAGGAGGGTACGGGGACCCCTAGATCTCATGAAAGAAGCATGGGAGGGAGAATTGGTTACACCAGAGGTCTCTGTGATAGATTATGTCTTGAAATTCAGAGAGAGGATGCAGGAACTGACAGGCCTAGTACATGAGAACATGGTGCAGGCACAGGCAAGTCAGAAGAGGTGGTATGATAGGAATGCCCGAGAGAGAGTGTATGCGGTGGGTCAGAAGGTATGGGTACTGGTCCCTATGACCCAAAACAAACTCCAGGCGGCATGGGAAGGCCCATATCCAATTCATCAACGCCTCAACGATGTGGACTACGTAGTCACGATCGATCATGTTCGCAAGAAACACAAAGTTTTTCATGTGAATATGATCAAGGCGCATTATGACCGGGATATGTGCGCTCTGCCAGTCTGCAGTTTGCCAGAGGAGGGAGAAAGTGAAACACTGCTGGATTTAGTGGCTTCCGCAAAGGAGATAGGATCCATTGAGGATGCCGTAGTCAATTCACAGCTGTCTGAGGGTCAGAAGTTCCAGCTGCAGGAGGTACTTAACCCCTTCCTTGCCACTTTTACAGGGAGACCTGGGAGAACTCCGCTAGCAACTCACCATGTAGACACGGGGCATCACCAACCTGTTAGGCAAGCAGCTTATAGAGTTTCCCTAGAAGTGAGGGCTGACATGAAGAAAGAAATAGAGGAAATGTTAGGGCTGGGCGTGATCCAGGAGTCTCAAAGTGCCTGGGCATCACCTGTAGTGCTTGTCCCCAAAAAGGACAAGACAACACGATTTTGCGTGGACTACAGGAAGTTGAATACCATCACTGTGTTTGATGCGTATCCAATGCCCCGCATAGATGAGCTTTTGGATCAGCTAGCCGGTGCCCGGTACCTAACAATTATGGATTTAAGTCGGGGGTATTGGCAAATCCCTATGTCCGTGGAAGCGCAGGAGAGGTCCGCTTTCATCACCCCCTTTGGACTCTATGAGTCCAAGGTAATGCCCTTTGGTATGAAAAATGCTCCTGCCACATTCCAGCGCTTGGTGAACAAGCTGTTAGAGAAGTTTGAAGGGTTTGCTGTCGCTTACCTGGATGACATTGCTGTATTCAGTCAGACCTGGGAGGATCACCTGACCCACCTGTCACAGGTGCTCAGGCGTATCCAGGATGCAGGACTGACCATCAAGCCTGGAAAGTGTCAAATCGGCATGACCGAAGTGCAGTACCTCGGGCACAAGGTGGGTGGAGGGACACTAAAGCCAGAGCCAGGAAAGGTTGATGCAATTTCTGCCTGGCCCACTCCTAAGACCAAAAAACAGGTTATGTCCTTTTTGGGGACCGCAGGATACTATAGAAAGTTTGTTCCTAACTATAGTTCCCTAGCAAAACCTTTGACAGACCTCACAAAGAAGAAACAGCCTCAAATAGTTAATTGGACTGCCGACTGCGAGAGTTCTCTGTCAGCTTTAAAAGCTGCCCTTGCTAGCTCCCCAGTCTTGCAAAGCCCGGATTTCACTCGTAAGTTTGTGGTGCAGACTGACGCCAGCGCCTATGGGCTAGGCGCAGTGCTCAGCCAGGTAAATCCAGAAGGGCATGAACATCCAATAATGTATTTGAGCAGAAAGCTTCTACCGAGGGAGGTTGCGTATGCCACTGTAGAGAAGGAATGTTTGGCCATTGTATGGGCCTTGCAGAAATTACAGGCATACCTCTATGGGCGCAGATTTACCGTAGTGACCGACCACAACCCACTTAGTTGGTTGCACAGGGTAGCAGGTGATAACGGGAAGCTGCTGAGATGGAGTTTAGCCTTGCAACAATATGATTTCACTATCCAGCACAAAAAGGGCAGTGAGCATGGCAACGCAGATGGGTTATCGCGCCAGGGGGAAGCTGCGGAGATCGGCTTGGGATATTGATGGCTATATCAATGATCCCATGCCATGTCTTAAGGGGGGAGGTGTGGTGTTATAGGTAAGAGAATCAAAAGTAGGTTACTAGGAGGTAATTTCATAACTCCCTCTGACACAGAAGATACATCTGATTTGCATAGGAAATGCAGATCTTTGGCCATCAAAGGATGTCCACTGTCTGACAAATGTTTAATTGGCTCTTTCCTCACCAAGGTGCGAGATGTGCTGATTAAGGATTTGTCACTAGGGCTGACCAAACATCCTGACCAAACATCTAAAGCTATGCAAATGGATGCCTGTGGTGTGTCTGTCTGTGGACCAGGAGAAACATGGGAGAATGGCATGGTGTTCAAAGAAAGTATGATACATCAAGGCAAACCCCGTCATAATTTATATTTGTAATGACCCACATAGCTAGTTATGATCAGGGAAAATAGCCCTCATATATATGTCAAATTCAGATCCCTACCCTCAGAGGAACTACCTGGGATTGGCTATTGGCTAAAAACATGGGCCTATTATAGTGGTGTTTGATATGCCCTGGTTGGTAAATGTCTGCACAGGTGAATGCAGGTAATATTATATTTCTAGGGGATTCCTGCAAGGACACATGATCACTTTTATGTTTCTCTATAGAAATACAACTGTGTAATGGGAGGAGTACCCTTCATTATCATATGAACAGCCTCCTCTCAGTGACATCACCAGCCAGTGAACTGGAGGGAAAAAACTGGGTTTAAAATGCCATGAGAAGTGAGGGTCAGTGTCAGTCGTTGGGGATCCATATCTCGGTTGGAGTGACTGCCCATATTTTCAGCTGTCCCCACAGCCAGGATATCGCCGCTGTACATCAGTAAGGTTTTGTTCTGTTTCTTTTATCCCTTTTATTTTCATAAACTGTTTGATTGCATTGTAACTGTATGTATATTTTTTATCTTTTATTCTGACAACTATTGTATGTATTGCACTGCACTATTGTGTATTAAACCTGAAATATTTATAAGTCTCTTCCTTGTAGTCTTACAGAACTTAATCTTCCGAAGGTGAGGAACGTTACCTGTATTTTATGTTCAATTTAGATAACCTGTGTTATAGGAACTGGTGTTAAGGGAACATAGAGACTTAGGCCCCTATTGCCTAGATAAGTATAGGTGGTGGTAGCATACTGTGGTATAAATTATTGGGGTGTTGGAAACTACGGGAGTAATTTAGCATAATCCTGTCATCTAGAGTAGGTGGGCGTGGATTTATGAGGTAAATAATAAACTCAGTAGTGTAGTTCACCCCTGTGACGTGACCTGAGATCGGCGATCGTCACAGATTGGTGGCAGCGGTGGGATAGTGTTATTGTCATTTACACTGTTAAAGACGTTAAGTGTTTTGTTTAAGAAATTAACCTTTACACTTAAGGGCTGGAGTATCCTTGAAAAGAATACAACAGTCCACAAGGAAGAACTCAGTGCATACTATTTGTCAGCTAACATACATACGTGCAAAACAGTTTCCCTTCCCCTTCTTGTTTTTTCTTTTCTTTCTTTTATTTTGAAAAACCGCTGATAAGATGGCAGAGGTGTATAGAAATAAGAGGAAAGATGAACTGCTAGTCCTCTGTGAGGAGAGAAGGCTGGACGGAACGAACAAAAGTAAAGCGGATCTGATCCAAGCGTTGGTGGCAGATGATACACAGCTCCACCATTCCGAGGGACCAGAGCAGGAAACTTCAGCCTCAGAGGAACGGACAGGAGACTCCAGTCAGGAACTGGCTGGGCATGGCAGTACCAGCAGTACCAGGTCTCAAAACGGTATGGAGTCTTCTCTTTCTCTAATCCTCCAGCAGATTGGCAACTGTGATCCGAATATGCGGATGCAACTGGTGATGCAAGAGCGCCAAGCAGAGCGAGAAGCTGCACAACGCCAAGCAGAGCGAGAAGCTGCACAACGCCAAGCAGAGTTTGCACAACGCCAAGCAGAGTTTGCAGAACGTCAAGCGGAGCGAGAAGAACGCCAGGCAGAGCGGGAGTACCAGCTCAAGTTGACCCAAATGCAGCTGCCAAGTGCTTCATCCTCGCCTCAGAGTGAGTCCACAGGCACAATCAACCTTAAACCCCGTCTAGAGCGTTTCCCTGTCATGGAGAAAGACGGCGATCTGGATGTTTATTTGAAAGGTTTTGAAAAGGTCTGCAGACAATTCCAACTGCCACCTGCAGACTGGGCTAAGTATCTGACTCCAGGGCTGAAAGGCAAAGCTCTGGAGGTGTTTGCAGCCCTGCCCACAACTATCGATCAAGATTATGAGGCTATTAAAAAGGCCTTAATCCAACGATTTAACCTCACCCCAGAGGTATACCGGAAACGATTTCGGGCTTTGCAGCGCACGGGTACTGACAGTTACTCAGACCTGGCCGATGGACTAAAGAACCACTTCAGGCAGTGGACGCAGGGATTAGCTGTCAACACCTTTGAAGATTTGGAGGATCTGATGATCCTGGACCAGTTTCTCCACACCTGTCCTATGGAAGTACGACAGTTTATTTTGGACCGTGAGCCCAAGACCCTGGATAAAGCTGCCCAGATAGCGGATGTATATGCCGCCAACAGAGCGCCAGAGGCGCGAAAGCCTGCTGTTCCAGGCTGGAAAGGGGGAAAGCCCCCTATTAACACTTTTGCCCCTACTCGCAGATCACCAGGAGGTGTTGCCCCTGCCCCACTTCCCAGGCCTGCTGTTGATAATCGCAGGTGTTTTGGATGCAACCAAGTGGGGCATATCAGCACTGCTTGCCCAGAGAAGAGGAAAACTACCCCTTTGCCCAAACCATCTATTTTGTCCCCAGCAGTTTTGTTTGTGGGTGGGAGGGAGAGGGCATCTTGTGACAATTTACAAGCGGTCACTGTGGGCAAGACGGTTACCATGGGACTGAGGGACACTGGTGCCGAAATGACTCTTGTCCACCCAGAGCTTGTTTCTTCAGAAGACATTATCCCAGGAAAAACTCTAACTGTTTCTGGAGTTGGTGGTCTGATCCCGGCCTTACCCATGGCACGAGTTTACCTGGATTGGGGGGCGGGAAGAGGGATGATGGATGTGGGAGTGACGGATAAAATCCCCACTAATGTGTTACTAGGAACCGATCTGGGACGTTTAGTCTCCAGATATATTTCTTCAGACCATGAGGAGGACTCTAGCGTACTTGCTGCCCCATGTGTGTCACCGCAGGTAGTATATGATAATAATGAAACTGTCAATACTAAGGAATGTGATGACCCTGTGTCCAGCAATGTTATAGAATTACATAATGTTACTGTGCTTAGTGATAGCCTAGACTCATCTAACAATGCATTGGATATAGACTGTATAACTAGCAATGATGTAGGTGATTGTAAAGCGTCAGATAATGATTTGTGTGTAGATTTAGTAACGGGAAACGTCATAAACATGCATGAAATCCCTGTCACATGCACACACACACCAGTTCACCAAGACGGGGAGAAGGTTGTGTCCATTTCTCCTGTGACGCGCAGTCAGGGTGCCTGTAACACAAACCTGGGTTCTGGGCCCCCTACTGTGTCTGCTGCAGAGGAAGTGGGGACAGCTGACAGCCCGCAGCCAGCGGCAGAAGTTAGTCAGAATGTGTTGCTATCAGCCAGTACAGACGCAGAATGTCAGTTGTTTCAGACGGCCCTACGCACTGACGATAGTCTGCAGAAGCTGCGACAGCTGGCTGATCGGACCCCAGAGGAGGGGGACACTGAAAAAATAACCTGGGACCAGGGGAGACTGTATAGACAAAGTATTTCCACTGACCCCCAGCAGGATGTATTAAAAGACAGGCAACTAGTGGTGCCACGTCAGTTCAGGGAACAACTCCTGCGGGTGGCTCATGAAATACCACTAGCTGGTCACCTAGGGATAAGTAAGACTAAGAGTCGCCTAAAACACAACTTTTACTGGCCTGGCCTGGGGAATGATGTGACAGATTACTGCCGTTCCTGTAATGTGTGCCAAAGGATGGGGAAGTCGGGACCTGTGCACCGGGCCCCCCTTATTCCTTTGCCCATAATTGATGAGCCTTTTCGACGGATTGCTGTGGATCTGGTAGGGCCCTTGGCCATACCCAGCAGTTCTGGAAAGCGCTTTATCCTGACGGTAGTGGATTATGCCACACGTTACCCAGAAGCCATAGCATTATCCTCCATCAGGGCTGATAAGGTAGCAGACGCCCTTCTGACCATATTTTCCCGTGTAGGATTTCCCAGGGAGATGCTCACAGATCAGGGGACCCAGTTTATGTCAAATTTGATGCAGTGCCTCTGTAAGAAAATACAGGTGCAACACCTGGTGGCCAGCCCTTACCATCCTCAGACTAATGGTCTGTGTGAAAGGTTTAACGGGACCCTCAAGCAGATGCTACGAATGCTTGTGGCGTCCCAAGGGCGAGACTGGGAGCGTTATCTCCCGCACCTGCTATTTGCTTACAGAGAGGTACCGCAGGCATCAACCGGTTTCTCACCCTTTGAGCTCCTGTATGGAAGGAGGGTACGGGGACCCCTAGATCTCATGAAAGAAGCATGGGAGGGAGAATTGGTTACACCAGAGGTCTCTGTGATAGATTATGTCTTGAAATTCAGAGAGAGGATGCAGGAACTGACAGGCCTAGTACATGAGAACATGGTGCAGGCACAGGCAAGTCAGAAGAGGTGGTATGATAGGAATGCCCGAGAGAGAGTGTATGCGGTGGGTCAGAAGGTATGGGTACTGGTCCCTATGACCCAAAACAAACTCCAGGCGGCATGGGAAGGCCCATATCCAATTCATCAACGCCTCAACGATGTGGACTACGTAGTCACGATCGATCATGTTCGCAAGAAACACAAAGTTTTTCATGTGAATATGATCAAGGCGCATTATGACCGGGATATGTGCGCTCTGCCAGTCTGCAGTTTGCCAGAGGAGGGAGAAAGTGAAACACTGCTGGATTTAGTGGCTTCCGCAAAGGAGATAGGATCCATTGAGGATGCCGTAGTCAATTCACAGCTGTCTGAGGGTCAGAAGTTCCAGCTGCAGGAGGTACTTAACCCCTTCCTTGCCACTTTTACAGGGAGACCTGGGAGAACTCCGCTAGCAACTCACCATGTAGACACGGGGCATCACCAACCTGTTAGGCAAGCAGCTTATAGAGTTTCCCTAGAAGTGAGGGCTGACATGAAGAAAGAAATAGAGGAAATGTTAGGGCTGGGCGTGATCCAGGAGTCTCAAAGTGCCTGGGCATCACCTGTAGTGCTTGTCCCCAAAAAGGACAAGACAACACGATTTTGCGTGGACTACAGGAAGTTGAATACCATCACTGTGTTTGATGCGTATCCAATGCCCCGCATAGATGAGCTTTTGGATCAGCTAGCCGGTGCCCGGTACCTAACAATTATGGATTTAAGTCGGGGGTATTGGCAAATCCCTATGTCCGTGGAAGCGCAGGAGAGGTCCGCTTTCATCACCCCCTTTGGACTCTATGAGTCCAAGGTAATGCCCTTTGGTATGAAAAATGCTCCTGCCACATTCCAGCGCTTGGTGAACAAGCTGTTAGAGAAGTTTGAAGGGTTTGCTGTCGCTTACCTGGATGACATTGCTGTATTCAGTCAGACCTGGGAGGATCACCTGACCCACCTGTCACAGGTGCTCAGGCGTATCCAGGATGCAGGACTGACCATCAAGCCTGGAAAGTGTCAAATCGGCATGACCGAAGTGCAGTACCTCGGGCACAAGGTGGGTGGAGGGACACTAAAGCCAGAGCCAGGAAAGGTTGATGCAATTTCTGCCTGGCCCACTCCTAAGACCAAAAAACAGGTTATGTCCTTTTTGGGGACCGCAGGATACTATAGAAAGTTTGTTCCTAACTATAGTTCCCTAGCAAAACCTTTGACAGACCTCACAAAGAAGAAACAGCCTCAAATAGTTAATTGGACTGCCGACTGCGAGAGTTCTCTGTCAGCTTTAAAAGCTGCCCTTGCTAGCTCCCCAGTCTTGCAAAGCCCGGATTTCACTCGTAAGTTTGTGGTGCAGACTGACGCCAGCGCCTATGGGCTAGGCGCAGTGCTCAGCCAGGTAAATCCAGAAGGGCATGAACATCCAATAATGTATTTGAGCAGAAAGCTTCTACCGAGGGAGGTTGCGTATGCCACTGTAGAGAAGGAATGTTTGGCCATTGTATGGGCCTTGCAGAAATTACAGGCATACCTCTATGGGCGCAGATTTACCGTAGTGACCGACCACAACCCACTTAGTTGGTTGCACAGGGTAGCAGGTGATAACGGGAAGCTGCTGAGATGGAGTTTAGCCTTGCAACAATATGATTTCACTATCCAGCACAAAAAGGGCAGTGAGCATGGCAACGCAGATGGGTTATCGCGCCAGGGGGAAGCTGCGGAGATCGGCTTGGGATATTGATGGCTATATCAATGATCCCATGCCATGTCTTAAGGGGGGAGGTGTGGTGTTATAGGTAAGAGAATCAAAAGTAGGTTACTAGGAGGTAATTTCATAACTCCCTCTGACACAGAAGATACATCTGATTTGCATAGGAAATGCAGATCTTTGGCCATCAAAGGATGTCCACTGTCTGACAAATGTTTAATTGGCTCTTTCCTCACCAAGGTGCGAGATGTGCTGATTAAGGATTTGTCACTAGGGCTGACCAAACATCCTGACCAAACATCTAAAGCTATGCAAATGGATGCCTGTGGTGTGTCTGTCTGTGGACCAGGAGAAACATGGGAGAATGGCATGGTGTTCAAAGAAAGTATGATACATCAAGGCAAACCCCGTCATAATTTATATTTGTAATGACCCACATAGCTAGTTATGATCAGGGAAAATAGCCCTCATATATATGTCAAATTCAGATCCCTACCCTCAGAGGAACTACCTGGGATTGGCTATTGGCTAAAAACATGGGCCTATTATAGTGGTGTTTGATATGCCCTGGTTGGTAAATGTCTGCACAGGTGAATGCAGGTAATATTATATTTCTAGGGGATTCCTGCAAGGACACATGATCACTTTTATGTTTCTCTATAGAAATACAACTGTGTAATGGGAGGAGTACCCTTCATTATCATATGAACAGCCTCCTCTCAGTGACATCACCAGCCAGTGAACTGGAGGGAAAAAACTGGGTTTAAAATGCCATGAGAAGTGAGGGTCAGTGTCAGTCGTTGGGGATCCATATCTCGGTTGGAGTGACTGCCCATATTTTCAGCTGTCCCCACAGCCAGGATATCGCCGCTGTACATCAGTAAGGTTTTGTTCTGTTTCTTTTATCCCTTTTATTTTCATAAACTGTTTGATTGCATTGTAACTGTATGTATATTTTTTATCTTTTATTCTGACAACTATTGTATGTATTGCACTGCACTATTGTGTATTAAACCTGAAATATTTATAAGTCTCTTCCTTGTAGTCTTACAGAACTTAATCTTCCGAAGGTGAGGAACGTTACCTGTATTTTATGTTCAATTTAGATAACCTGTGTTATAGGAACTGGTGTTAAGGGAACATAGAGACTTAGGCCCCTATTGCCTAGATAAGTATAGGTGGTGGTAGCATACTGTGGTATAAATTATTGGGGTGTTGGAAACTACGGGAGTAATTTAGCATAATCCTGTCATCTAGAGTAGGTGGGCGTGGATTTATGAGGTAAATAATAAACTCAGTAGTGTAGTTCACCCCTGTGACGTGACCTGAGATCGGCGATCGTCACACACATGATACCTGAAAATTCCATGACGTCATTAGACCACATGATACATGACCATTCCATGACATCAAAAGTCCACATGATAACTGAACATTCCATGACATCACAAGACGACATGATACCTGAACATTCCATGGCATCACAATACCAAATGATAAGTGAACATTCCATGACATTACAAGACACCACAACATTCCAAGACCTCACAAAACCACATGAAACCTGAACATTCCATGACATCACAAGACAATACAAAATTCCATGAAATCACAAGACCAAATGATACCTGAACATTCCATGACATAACAAGAAAACATGATACCTGAAAAGTGCATGACATCACAAGACCACCTGATACCTGAACATTTGTCGTGGAAGTCAATGGCTCAAAATATATTAGACTGAAATATAGACGAGTGTTCCAACAGACACTCACGCCAGGCACTTTATCCAGCATCCTAATCAGGAGACTTAAAGAGGCTCTGTCACCACATTATAAGTGCCCTATCTCCTATATAAGGAGATCGGCACAGTAATGTGGATGACAGTAATGCTTTTTATTAATGCTTCTATTTTCACAACGTTAGGAGCGATTTTGGTTTATGCTAATGAGCTTTCTTAATGCCCAAGTGGCCGTATTTTTACTTTCGACCAAGTGGGCGTTGTACAGAGGAGTGCATGACGCTGACCAATCGGCATCATGCACTCCTCTCCATTCATTTACACTGCACTAGCGATATAGTTATATCACTATGTGCAGCTACATACACAAACCCTAACATTACTAGTGTCCTGATAATGAATACACATGACCATCCAGCCTGGACATCATGTGTACTCAGAATCCTAACACTTCTGAATCTTTTTTGTGAGATTCCGGCAAGTGAAACCAAATCTCGCGAGATAACGGAACTAAACGAGATTTGGTTTCACTTGCCGGAATCTCACAAAAAGTGTCAGGATTCTGAGTACACATGACGTCCAGGCTGGATGATCATGTGTATTCATTATCAGGACACTGTAGTAATGTTAGGGTTTGGGCATTAAGAAAGCTCATTAGCATAAACCAAAATCGCTCCTAACGTTGTGAAAATAGATCGGTTTTTTAAATAAAAAGCATTACTGTCACCTACATTACAGCGCCGATCTCCTTATATAGGAGACAGGGCACTTATAATGTGGTGACAGAGCCTCTTTAATACCGATATATATATCGAGAGAGGAGAAATAACACACAGACGCTCCTCATATGCTCAAAATACTCCTCTGAAGGTTTATTGCCAAACTCAATTATAATTGTAATGATGGGGGTAGGGAAACAGACAAGTGAGCCCTAATCTACCCGCCACTCAGTCCCTGCCTACTTGCAACGACCCGCCCTAGGCGACGGGGTACAACTGGGCGACGGTCCCTACGCTCAATAAGTGAACGACAGACAAACAGAAAAGGGTACACAGAGCTAAGGGAAATGGGGCAGTTGCCAACGGCAACACCGAGAGCAACGAGAGTGGTGAACGAGCTGAGTCAAACCAGGAGTGTACGAGGTACCAAACGCCGAGCAGGAGAGTAGTGAACAAGCCGAGGTCAATATGAAGCAGGGTCAAATAGTTCAAGAAGCTGCAGCAGGGCCAGGAAACCAAACGAGAAGAATCACAAGCAAGGAGGAACAGGAAAGGCAGGTATAAATAGACAGAGGGCGGGAGCTAGTTCCGTCTGGCCAGGCCGTGATAGGCTCTCCCACTCCGAAGCCTGCCATCCTGAGTGGTGGAAGATGGAGTCAGTCTCACAGACATAGAAGCAGGTGCAGGCTGATTACCTATGGGCGTTGAAACAGAAGCTGTGCCTGGCAGATCCTTTACAATAATAATATCATTCAGAAGGGGTGTAGACTTGAGGTTAACCAATCAGAGGCAATGTGACAATATTTATTATTCAGCCAATTACAGACATACGATACATTCCAGATACATCATTAGAATTCTTCACACATCAGGTTTGCAGGTGCCTTATCTCTCTTGACAAGAATATTCCTGTAAGATGAGGAGGCATTCCCTCATGCATATTTGCCGCCCTCCCACCTCACTCCCTGTCCCATCTCTGCAAGCTTCGTATGGGAACCAAGGTCAAAGATAACAAACTTTAATAACAAACAAAATCAACATTAATATAATTGTCTTAAAGGCACAATGACTTTCTTATTCACTACAAAAGAACCAAGATGGGAACTCCAGATAAGATGGCCGCTGCACAAAAATAAATCATTTAAACATTATATTAAAGGGGTTGTCCGAGATACCAAAAATTTTTCAAAAACTGTGTCATACATTACCCCTTATACAGACAACCTAAATAAAGCATTATTTAAAAAAAAAAAAATTCTACTTACCACATTTCTTCTTTGAATTTAGCACAGCTTGTTTACATGCAGTTCAGGTCTGGTTTGTTGATCTTTCCTTGTTATGAAACTTTTTTCCCGTGCACGCTCATTGCAGGCTGCAATGAGCGTGCACGTACCTTCCAAGAGCTCATGTGAGCTGTCCTTGCTCCTCCCCGCTGACATCCTTCACTGGACTTGTCTCCTTGCTGACATTCTTGAAGGATGGTGAGCAAATGTCATCCCCCCCCATTATGTTTTTCAGATTTATGTTTTCTTTCTCTTTTCAGGTCTATAAACCTCTTCGTGTCTACCCTAACCCTAACCCTAACCCTAACCCTCGTCCACCCTCTTCTATCTCCTGTCTCGCTCCACTAAGGCCGGGTTCACACAGAGTTTTTTTGCAGGAGGAATATCTGCCTCAAAATTCCGTCTTGAAGTTTGCGGCAGATTTACCTCTCCCTGCACGTTGATTTTTGCGTCGCTTTTCCCGGCGTTTTTTGTGCGCTGTTTGCGGCTTTGTTTTCGTTTTGTTTGCCGCTTTGTTCGGGGCGTTTTTCGCTTAGTTTATCTTGGCGTTTTTTGCTTGTTTGTTTGCGTCTTTTTTTACGATGTTTTTCGCTGTCTTTTCCGTTGCGTTTATCGTAGCCTTTTTCGCGTCATTTATCGTTTCTTTTTTAGCGTCGTTTGCGGCTATTTTTGCTGCGTTTTTCGTTGCGTCTTTCGTGGCGTTTTCCCAGTTGTTTTTCGCTGCGTTCTTTGCCTCTTTGTTTGCGGCTTTTTTCGCGTCTTTTTCCGCTATGTTTTTCGCAGCGTTTTCCGTGGCGTTTATCGTAGCCTTTTTTGCGTCGTTTTTCACGTCTTTTTTTTGCGTCGTTGTTTGCGGTTTTTTTTTCTGCGTTTTTCGTTGCCTCTTTCGTGGCGTTTTCCCTGTCGTTTTTCGTGGCGTTCTTTGCCTCTTTGTTGGCGGCTTTTTCGCGGCTTTATTTGCGATGTTTTTCGCGCTGTTTATCGTAGCCTTTTTGGCGTTGTTTTTTGCGTCTGTTTTTAGCGGCGTTGTTTGCGGCTTTTTTTGCTGTGTTTTACGTGTCGTTTTACGTCGCGTTTTTCGCCCGCGGCAATTGAGCGCTGCGGGCATAAAACAACGCGAAATACGCTTTCTCTGCCTCCCATTGAAGTCAATGGGAGGTCAGAGGCGTAAACGCCCGAAGATAGAGCATGTCGCTTCTTTTTCCCGCAAGGCAGTTTTACTGCTCGCGGGAAAAAGACGCCGACGCCTCCCATTGAAATCAATGGTACGCATTTTCGGGCCGTTTTTGACTAGTTTTGCGACGCTGTTTTCGCTTAAAAAAAACTTGTCAAAATACTCTGTCTGAACTTAGCCTAATGCTGCCTCCGTTATTGTACTTCATGTACCATTCCTCCTCCTCACATGCACTATGTGCTGTGAGGAGGAGTAATTTTATTACAAAGATGACACACTACCCCTCCCCCCACCTGTACCTAGCGCTATTGTAACTTATCGGAGTAGTGGAATCCCACTATGGTCAGGGATTCCGCTCCTGCATGCTTTGCTTGGATATAGACCTAGGCAGAGACATGAAGCAATCCGTTGTGGACCGGAATCATAGTGGCGCTGTCTACCTAAGGGCGGATTTACACGAACGCCATATACGTCCGTGCAACCCGCGTGTTTTTCACACATGTGGCACGGACCTAAACAAGTCTATGGAGCAGTGCAGACTGTCATTGATTTTTGCGCAGCGTGATTCCGCTGCGTAAAACTCACGACATGTTCTATATTTCGGCGTTTTTCACGAATCACGCACCCATTGAAGTCAATGGGTGCATGAAAACCACGCATTGCCGCACGGAAGCAAACTGGCTGTTTTGCACAACAGCTGTCACCACGTGGACATGCAGTATGTTTCACGCAGCGGACTCTCGCTGCGTGAAAACGGCCCCATTGAAATAAATGGGTCGCGTGTGCTGTGCGTGGTTTCGACGATCAGCACACGGACGAGATTCACCCTGGTGTGAATGGGGCCTTACACGCGATTTACACTAGCGTGAATCAAGTCTGTGTGCTGTGCTTTGAAAAAACGCACAACACACGCGACCCATTTATTTCAATTGGACCGTTGACACATGCGTGACTTTTCATGCAGCGAGAGTCCGCTGCGTGAAACATACTGCATGTCCTCTATTGGTGCGTTATCCTGCACCTACACTCACATTGAAGTCAATGCATGCGTGAAAACCACAAACAGCACACACGTGTTTGGTGCGTGATTTACACAGCAATTTGTTGTAAAAAAGAAGAAAAAAATGGGCTGGCTTTGTGAGTGCGTGAATAACACATGACAATCGAAAAGCACACTGATGCATAAGGGTGGATTTACACGAGCGTGTGCGTTTTGCGCACACAAATACGGTGGCGTTTTGCGTGCGCAAAATGCACTTGACAGCTCCGTGTCATGTTCATATGGATGCGCGGCTGCGGTTTTCGCGCAGCCGCCATCATTATGACACTCCATTTGGATGTTTGTAAACAGAAAAGCACGTGGTGCTTTTCTGTTTACATTCATTATTTTACTGCTGTTGCGCGAATCACGCTCGTCCCACGGAAGTGCTTCCATGGGGTGCGCCTGATTTTCACGCACCTATTGACTTCAATGGGTGCGTGATGCTCGAAAAACGCAGAAATATAGAACATGTCGCGAGTTTTACGCAGCGGACTCACGCTGCGTAAAATTCACGGACTGTCTGCACTGCCCCATAGACTTGCATAGGTCCGTGCGACCCGCGTGAATACCACGCTGGTTTCACGGACGTATAGCACGTTCGTGTTAATCCGCCCTAACGCAAACACACGGATGGGATTGACGCAAGTTTTTCACGCGTGGAAAATACACACGCTAGTGTGCATGAAGCCTTACTAATGGACGCTGTTAGACAGTGGCCATTAATAATGCACTAGTAATACATTTTTAAATAAATGAGGACATAGAAAAAATATTGTAATAAAATAACACACACAACACTGGTTAACGATTTTATTAAAAATAAAAAAGGTGTCATTGAAGTAGTCCTTGAACTTGATGTAGTACCAAGGACCCAAACTGTAAAAAACACATAATAACTAAGAAAAAAAAAAAGAAGAGGGATGCTTAGATACACTGCTCATGTGTGATACTGTTAGACCATGTATCTAAGCCTAACACAAGGTAGCCTTAGATACATTACCCAAGCAGACAGTGTCACACATGGGCCATGTATCTAAGAATACCACATGTTAGGCTTAGATACAGGGCCCCAAAATACTAATCTTAGGGTATGTTCACACGGCAGCATCCGTAACGGCCGAAATTACGGGGCTGTTTTCAGGAGAAAACAGCCCCGTCATTTCAGCCGTAACGGCATGTGCAAGCGCTTGAACGCCGCGTCCATTACAGACGTAACTGTAGCTGGTTTTCCATGTAGTCCATGGAAAACGGCTCCATTTACGTCTGAAGAATTGACATGACACTTCTTTGGCGCGGGCGTCTATTTACGCGCCATCTTTTGACAGCAACTCGTAAATATACGCCTCGTGTGAACAGACAAACGTTAGCCCATTGCTTTCAATGGACAGATGTTTGCCAACGCTTTCAAGCCGTAATTTCGGACGTAATTCGGGGGTTAATACGCCCGAATTACGTCCGTAAATAGGCCGTGTGAACATACCCTTATACAGGAATAAAAGAATGTCATCTGGGGTCCTGTATCTAAGCCTACATTGTGTTAGGCTTAGATACAGGCTCCATGTGTGACACTGTTTGTTAGACCCTGTATCTAAGCCTAACAATGTAGGCTTAGATACAGGACCCCAGAAGATCTTATCTAGTTCAGGACGGGGCTATTTTGCGCCTTCACAACCAGACACCGTTTAGCCATTTTTAGCACGTGTTAGTTAAATGGCTATAACTTTTTTATTTGTTGGGCTAACGTCGTTATTTTTGCGACATTTTTTCCGTAGACAATGAAGGTTTATTTTTTTATCATTTTTATACGCACCTTTTTTGCCATTTTTGAATTTTCATTCATAAAGTTTGAAAATAAAAGTAAAAAAATAAGTTTTTATACGTTTCAGCTATTTTTTTTTTGCTAATAACATAGTTTTACCCTAAAATAGACCTTTTATTTGTGATTGTCACTGTCTACCGTAAATTTTAATATATTACATAGCGTTAGCGTTACAACAATGATTTGCGGGGGGGGGGGGGGAACGGTATTTTTTTGGGATGGGTATTTTATGTGTATTTATTATTAATTTTTTTTTTGTACTTTACTATTTTTTTAATACTATGTTCTGTCCCTCAAAGGTCAGAAAAGACCTTTGGGGAACTTTATATATTTTTTTCTTTCTTTTACACCATGTTTTTCTACTGTAACTGGGGCTGCACAGCAGCACCAGTTACAGGGGAAATCAGCCCTCTAATAGTGACGATTGTCACTAATAAGGCTGTGCTGGGTCTAGTAAGACTGTCAGTAACGGCACCTGGCGATCATGTGACCAGTCACATGATCACCGGGAGGAATAGAGACAGCGCCGCTGCCTCTATTCCTATACACAGCGTTCATTGAGCGCTGTGTACAAATCATCAGAGAAGACAGAAGCAGCGAAAGCAGCTTCTATGCTCTCCTCAGGGTCCCCGGCAGTCACTGACAGCCGGAGACCCGACATTCAGCTGCCCGATCGCTCGGGCAGCAAGTTAAAACCCGAGCCGTAAAAAGTCTATGGCTCGGGTTTTAAGGACCCCAACCGCTGGAAAATACAGCCAGCGGTCGGGAACCAGTTGTTAAACAGTGTACTATTATAGGCTCAGGAGGGAGACATGGAAGGAGTTGGGGATCTTGAGGGTAGGAGGCAGCCGAAGCTTATAGGCAACAGGGTTGATCTGCTGCAGGATCTCGAAGGGTCCGAGGATACTGGGAGCAAATTTGCACGATGGCACCCTTAGTCAGATATTCCTGGGAGACAGCCAGACCCTCGTGCCAGGAAGAAACTGAGGAGGTTCTCTTCTCCTTGTGTCAACTTTCCATTTCATGTCGTCGACTGCTATTAGGATGGAGGATCGAGTCTGCTCCCAGATCTGTAGGATGTCTCTAAAAGCGGAGTCAGCCGCTGGAACCTCGGAAGTATCGGGCACCGGGAAAGGAATTCATAGGTGCTGGCCGTAAACAATGAAGAATGGTGTATTCCTTGTGGACTCGCTGGTGTGATTATTGTAGGAGAATTCAGCCCATGTGAGCAACTGCACCCAGTCATAATGCTGCTTGGAAATGAAGTGGCGTAGGTAGTTCTCCAAGATCTGATTGATCCTCTCGACCTGACCATTGGACTGAGGATGGTAGGCTGATGAAAATTCCAACTTCACACCAAGGAGACCGCAGAGGGCTCTCCAGAACTTTGTGGTAAACTAAATCCCCTGATCAGACACAATATGCTGCGGCAAGCCGTGCAGGCGAAATATGTGTTTGATGAACAGCTTGGCCAGTTGAGGAGCAGAAGGAAGACCGGTAAGAGGAACAAATTGGGCCATCTTTGAAAATCGATACACCATCACCCAGACAGCACTGCGTCCAGCAGAAAGAGGCAGGTCTGTAATAAAGTCAATAGCTATATGCTGCCAGGGATCATTGAGCACAGGCAATGGCTGGAGCAGACCAGCAGGTCTGGAGTGAGCGGCCTTCTTGGCTGCAAATACAGAACAGGAAGAAACAAAGTCCATAATGTCCTTGGGCAGCGTGGGCCACCAGAAATGACGATAAATCAGATCCCGGGTCTTACGGACCCCCGCGTGACCTGCCAGTCTAGAGGAGTGTCCCCAGCGGAGGATTCTTCCCTGATCATACAGGCGCACAAAAGTCCTCCCTGGAGGAATGTCCCCAACTTGCAGGGGAATGACAGAGATAATGCAAGACGGATCAATCATATTCTGTGGACACTCCAAGGTGTCTTCAGTCTCGATAGACCTGGAAAAGGCATCGGCCCTCAAATTCTTGTCGGCTGGACGATAATGGAGCTCATAATACCTGAACATTCCATGACATCACAAGACCACATGATACCTGAACATTCCATGACATTACAGGACCACATAATACCTGAACATTCCATGACATCACAAGACCACATGATACCTGAACATTGCAAGACATCAGCTGATCACATGATACCTGATGTTCCATGACATCACAAGAAAACATGATACCTGAACATTCCAAGACATCTCAAAACTACATGATAACTGAACATTCCATGACATCACAAGACCACGATACCTGAACTTTCCAAGACCTCACAAGACTACATGATACCTAAACATTCCATTACATCACAAGACCAGAAAACACCACAACATTCCATGACATCATGAGACCACATGAAACCTGAACATTCCATGGCATAATAGGAAAACATGATACCTGAACATTCCATGACATCACAAGACCACATAATACTTGAACATTCCAAGACATCACAAGACAACATGATAACTAAACATTCATGACATCACAAGACCACATGATACCTGAACATTCCATGACATCAAAAGACCACATGATACCAGAAAATTTCATGACCTTAAAAGACCACATGATAACTGAATATTCAATGACATCACAAGACCACATGATACCTGAACATTCCATGACATCACAAGACCAAAATGATACCTGAACATTCCATGACATCACAAGACCAAAATGATACCTGAACATTCCACGAGATCACAAGACTACATGAAACCTAAACATTCCATGACATCACAAGACAACATAAAACATTAACATTCCATGACCTTAAAAGACCACATGATACCTGAAAATTCCATGACATCACAAGACAACACGATACCTGAACATTCCATGACATCACAAGTCCACATGTTACCTGAACATTCCTTGACATCACAAGACCATATGATACATGAACATTCCATGACATCACAAGAAACAACAACATTCCCTGACCTCACGAGACCACATGAAACCTGAACATTCCATAACATCACAAGACCACAAAACACCACAACATTCCATGACATAACAAGACCACATGATACCTGAACATTCCATGACATCACAAGTCCACGATACCTGAAACTTTTGTGACATCACATGACAACATGATGCCTGATACCTGACATCACAAGAAAACATGATACCTGAACATTCCATGACATCACAAAACAACATGATACCTGAACATTCCAAGACCTCACAAGACTACATGATACCTAAACATTCCATTACATCACAAGACCAGAAAACACCACAACATTCCATGACATCATGAGACCACATGAAACGTGAACATTCCATGACATCACAATCCCACATGATACCTCAACAATCCATGGCATAATAGGAAAACATGATACCTGAACATTCCATGACATCACAAGACCACATAATACCTGAACATTCCAAGACATCACACGACCACATGATAACTGAACATTCATGACATCACAAGACCACATAATACCTGAACATTCCATGACATCAAAAGACCACATGATACCCGAAAATTCCATGACCTTAAAAGACCACATGATAACTGAATATGCCATGACATCACAAGACCACATGATACCTGAACATTCCATGACATCACAAGACCAAAATAATACCTGAACATTCCATGACATCACAAGACCAAAATAATACCTGAACATTCCACGAGATCACAAGAATACATGAAACCTAAACATTCCATGTCATCACAAGACAACATAAAACATTAACATTCCATGACATCAGAAGACCACATGTTACCTGAACATTCCATGACATCACAAGACCATATGATACATGAATATTGCATGACATCACGAGACACAACAACATTCCATGACCTCACGAGACCACATGAAACCTGAACATTCCATAACATCACAAGACCACAAAACACCACAACATTCCATGACATAACAAGACCACATGATACCTGAACATTCCATAACATCACAAGTCCACATAATACCTGAAAAGTCTAGTAAGACCCAGCAGCAGTCTGTCAGTAACGACACCCGGTGATCATGTGACCAGTCACATGATCACCGGGAGGAATAGAGACAGCGCCGCTGCTGCTGCCTCTATTCCTATACACAGCGTTCATTGAGCGCTGTGTACAAATCATCAGAGAAGACAGAAGCAGCGAAAGCAGCTTCTATGCTCTCCTCAGGGTCCCCGGCAGTCACTGACAGCCGGAGACCCGACATTCAGCTGCCCGATCGCTCGGGCAGCAAGTTAAAACCCGAGCAGTAAAAAGTCTATGGCTCGGTTTTAAGGACCCCGACCGCTGGAAAATACAGCCAGCGGTCGGGAACCAGTTGTTAAACAGTGTACTATTATAGGCTCTGCTCCGGGACTCGCCTGACATCGGAGCAGAGCCTATACTAGCGTAGTGCGGCTCCTCCTTGGGCCTGCTCGGTCCTACGGCGCAAGGATGTCCCGCGGGCCGCAGATAACAGCCTCAAGGGCTGCATGCGACCCGTGTGCTGCATCGTATTGTATAATTCCCTATCAAAGCCTACTATGTGTAGGCTTTGATAGGGGAAGAACTAAAAGTACAGATGCCACTGTACCTCTCTAGTCCGCAGGTACCGTCCCTCTTCACTTTTTTCATTGTGAACACGCATAGGCGCGCTCACAGTGAAAAGCTGCATAGGCTGGGCGGGCGGGCACCCGCAGAAACGACACGTCTCCAGTGACGTGTCGTATCCCATCCGAGACCATGTGATCGGGATACGACACGACAGTGGAGGAGGAAGAAAACGTGACGTCAGAAGACATGTGATCGGAAGAAAAGAGCTGCCAGAACGGAGAACAGAAGCAAGATTGCACAGGTAAGTATATTATTCAATAGTTAATGTGTGCATTGTGTGTTTAAATTTAAAATAAAAATATATCTCGGACAACCCCTTTAATAACTTTCACATCATGTAAATAATACAAAATGGAGAATACATATCTTAGCAATTTGGCATCCTGCTTGATAATTCATACTGTAATTTAATACAAGAGAATATAAGCAAATAAACCATCTTTCACACATTCCATGACATCACAAGACCACAAAACACCACAACATCCATGACATCACAAGACCAAATGATACTCGAATGTTCCATAACATCACAAGACCACATGATACCTGAACATACCAAGTCATCAACAGACCACAAAACACCACAACATTCCATGACATCACAAGACCAAATGATACATGAACATTCCATGACATCACAATACCACATGATACCTGAATATTCCATGACATCACAAGACACCACAACATTTCATGACATCACAAGACCACATGACATTGAACATTCCATGACATCACAAGACCACATGATACCTGAATATTCCATGACAGTACAAGACCACATTATACCTGAACATTCCACGACATCACAAGACCACGATACCTGAACATTCCATGACATCACAAGACCACATGATACCTGAACATTCCATGACATCACAAGACTATATGATATCTGAACATTCCATGTCATCACAAGACCACAAAACACCACAACATTCCATGACATCACAAGACCAAATGATACATGAACATTCCATAACATCACAATACCACATGATACCTGAATATTCCATGACATTACAAGACACCACAACATTCCATGACATTACAAGACCACATGACATTGAACATTCCATGACATCACAATACCACATGGTACCTGAATATTCCATGAAATCACAAGACACCACAACATTGCATGATATCACAAGACCACATTATACCTGAACATTCCATGACATCACAAGATAAAACAACATTCCATGACATCATATGATACCTGAACATTTCATGAAATCACAAGCCCCAATACCTGAACATTCCATGACATCACAAGACCACATGATATCTGAACATTCCTTGACATCACAAGACCACAAAACACAAGAACATTACATGACATCACAAGAACACGATACCTGAATGTTCAATGACATCACAAGACCGCATGATACCTGAACATTCCATGACATCAAAGAGACCAAATGATGCATAAACAAACATTCCATGACATCACAAGACCACATGATACATGAACATTCCATGACATCACAAGACACCACAACATTGCATGACATCACAAGACCACATTTTAACGGAACATTTCATGACATCACATGATACCTGAACATTCCATGACATCACAAGACCACATAATACCTGAACACTCCATGACATCACAAGCCCAAATGATACATGAACATTCCATAACCTCAAAAGACCACATGATACCTAAACATTTCATGAAATCACAAGTCCACGATACCTGAACATTCCATGACATCACAATCCCACATGATACCTGAACATTCCATGACATCAACAGACCACATGATACCTGAACATTCTATGACATCACAAGACCACAAAACACAAGAACATTACATGACATCACTAGACCACATGATAACTGAACATTTCATGACATCACAAGACCACAAAATACCTGAACATTCTGTGACATCACAAGACACAACAACATTTCATGACATCACAAGACCACGATACCTGAACATTCTAGGACATCACAAGACCACATTATACCTGGACATTCCATGACATCACAAGAGCACATGATACCTGAACATTCCATGACATCACAAGACCAAATGATAACTGAACATTCCATGACATCACAAGACACCACAACATTGCATGACATTACAAGACCACATGATACCTGAACATTCCAATACATCACAAGACCACTTGTTACCTGAACATGTCATGACATCACAAGACCACTTGTTACCTGAACATGTCATGACATCACAAGACCACATGATATATGAACATTACTTGACATTACAAGACCACAAAACACAAGAACATTCCATGAAATTACAAGACCACATGTCACGAAGGGTCTGTGGACCCACTGGGCCGTACAGCCTTGGCGGTAAGGCAGCTGGCCAACAGGGCGCAGGTGAATGTCTATAGTTCTTATAGGTACCTGTGGCAGCTCAGACAGCAACAGGGCAGGTTCGGCTTGGACTAGGCAGCAGGTAGACGTCAGGCGAGGTGAAGCAGGTCAGACGTGGAATACAGCATGACACGACTTTGGCACAGCACAGTGCTCGACCAGGATGGTATGGAATGTAAGGAACAGGAGCTGGAACAGGTACAGGTACAGGAAACAGGAAACAAAAAACAGGAACACACTAGGAGGCCATCACATAGGCAAACTAGGAAACATCAACAACGCTCAGGCATAGAAGCAGGGGGCTGGACCCCCCTTGTAGTCCAGGGTACTCACGGGTCAAAGTTCGTCAAAAGTCTGGAGCTCTCACTGCCCCTTTAAGAGTGGGCATGTGCGTGCGCGCGCACCCTACGATATCCATCTGAGGTGAGTGGAAGTGGGCGCTCGCGTCTCATGAGGAGGAGACTGTGGCCAGCATTTGCCGACTTGTGGCGGCTGCTATCAGGAGGGGATTGGAGCTGACAGCCCGTAGCCACGAACATTATTGTATCCCCCCTATTACTCCCCCTCTTCTTGGTACCAGAACGAGAGAGAAACTTCTTCAGAAGAATAGGTGCATTGAGGTTCTCTTCTCCTTGTGTCAACTTTCTGTTTCATGTGGTCGACTGCTATTAGGATGGAGGATCGAGTCTGCTGCCAGATCTGTAGGATGTCTCTAAAAGCGGAGTCAGCCGCTGGAACCTCGGAAGTATCGGGCACCGGGAAAGGAATTCATAGGTTCTGGCCGTAAACAATGAAGAATGGTGTATTCCTTGTGGACTCGCTGGTGTGATTATTGTAGGAGAATTTAGTCCATGTGACCAACTGCACCCAGTCATAATGCTGCTTGGAAATGAAGTGGCGTAGGTAGTTCTCCAAGATCTGATTGATCCTCTCGACCTGACCATTGGACTGAGGATGGTAGGCTGATGAAAATTCCAACTTCACACCAAGGAGTCCGCAGAGGGCTCTCCAGAACTTTGTGGTAAACTAAACCCCCTGATCAGACACAATATGCTGCGGCAAGCCGTGCAGGCGAAATATGTGTCGGATGAACAGCTTGGCCAGTTGCGGAGCAGAAGGAAGACCGGTCAGAGGAACAAAGTGGGCAATCTTTGAAAATCGATACACCACCACCGAGACAGCACTGCGTCCAGCAGAAAGAGGCAGGTCCGTAATAAAGTCAATAGCTATATGCTGCCAGGGAGCATTGGGCACAGGCAATGGCTGGAGCAGACCAGCAGGTCTGGAGTGAGCGTCCTTCTTGGCTGCAAATACAGAACAGGAAGAAACAAAGTCCATAATGTCCTTGGGCAGCGTGGGCCACCAGAAATGACGAGCAATCAGATCCCGGGTCTTACGGACCCCCGCGTGACCTGCCAGTCTAGAGGAGTATCCCCAGTGGAGGATTCTTCCCTGATCATACAGGCGCACAAAACTCCTCCCTGGAAAAATGTCCCCAACTTGCAGGGGATTGACAGAGATAATGCAAGACGGTTCAATCATATTCTGTGGACACTCCAAGGTGTCTTCCGTCTCGAAAGACCTGGAAAAGGCATCGGCCCTCAAATTCTTGTCGGCTGGACGATAATGGAGCTCATAATACCTGAACATTCCATGACATCACAAGACCACATGATACCTGAACATTCCATGACATTACAAGACCACATAATACCTGAACATTCCATGACATCACAAGACCACATGATACCTAAACATTCCAAGACATCAGCTGATCACATGATACCTGATGTTCCATGACATTACAAGAAAACATGATGCCTGAACATTCAATAACATCACAAGATCGCATGATACCTGAACATTCCAAGACATCTCAAAACTACATGATAACTGAACATTCCATGACATCACAAGACCACGATACCTGAACATTCCAAGACCTCACAAGACTACATGATACCTAAACATTCCATTACATCACAAGACCAGAAAACACCACAGCATTCCATGACATCATGAGACCACATGAAACCTGAACATTCCATGGCATAATAGGAAAACATGATACCTGAACATTCCATGACATCACAAGACCACATAATACCTGAAAATTCCAAGACATCACACGACCACATGATAACTTAACATTCATGACATCACAAGACCACATAATACCTGAACATTCCATGACATCACAAGACCAAAAAAATACCTGAACATTCCATGACATCGCAAGACCAAAATGATACCTGAACATTCCACGAGATCACAAGAATACATGAAACCTAAACATTCCATGACATCACAAGACAACATAAAACATTAACATTCCATGACATCACAAGACCACATGATACCTGAAAATTCCATGACATCACAAGACAACACGATACCTGAACATTCCATGATATCACAAGTCCACATGTTACCTGAACATTCCATGACATCACAAGACCATATGATACATGAACATTCCATGACATCACGAGACACAACAACATTCCATGACCTCACGAGACCACATGAAACCTGAACATTCCATAACATCACAAGACCACAAAACACCACAACATTCCATGACATAACAAGACCACATGATACTTGAACATTCCATGACATCACAAGTCCACATGATACCAGAAAATTTTCTGACATCACATGACAACATGATGCCTGATACCTGACATCACAGGAAAACATGATACCTGAATACCTGAACATTCCATGACATCACAAGACAACATGATACCTGAACGTTCCATGACATCACAAGACCACATGATACCGAAACATTCCATGACATCACAATACCACATGATACCTGAACATTCCAAGACATCACAAGACCATATTGTAATGTCAGGATAGGGAAATAGACAGGTGAGCCCTTATCTACCCGCCACTCAGTCCCTGCCTACTTGCACAGCCTGTCCTAGGTGACGGCGTACAACTGGGCGACGGTCCCTACGCTCAATATATGCATGACAGACAAAACAAGACAAGCGTACACAGAAGCAAAGGGAAGTAGGGCAGTTGCCCACGACAACACCGTGAGCAACAGAGTAGTGGACGAGCCGAGTCAAACCAGGAGTGTACGTGGTAACAAATGCAGAGCAGGGGAATAGTCAGTCAAGCCAGGGTCAATATGAAGTAGAGGTCAATGGTAACAGCAGAAACAGCAGTGCCAGGAAACAAGAGAATCACAGGCAAAGGACAAGCAGCAAATTAAGGTATAAGTAGACCAAGGACGGGAGCTAGAACCATCTGGCCAGGCTGAGATAGGCTCTCCCACTCCTCAGCCTACCAGCCTGAGTGGTAGCAGATCGAGTCACCCTAGCAGACCTAGGAACAGGTGCAGGCTGATTAACCACGGGCGTCGAAACAGAAGCTGTGTCAAGCAAATCCTTTACATTACCCCCCCTTTAATGAGGGGCCACTGGACCCTTCTTAGGTGGAGCTGGCTTGTTGGGGAACCAAAGATGGAACTTCGTGAGCAATAACCCGGCGTTAACATCCTGGGCGGGTACCCAAGTCCTCTCCTCAGGCCCGTATCCTCTCCAATGGACCAGGTACTGGAGGGAGCCTTGGACCATCCTGCTGTCCACAATCTTGGCCACCTCGAATTCTACCCCTTCAGGGGTGAGAACAGGGACAGGAGGTTTCCTCGAGGTAACCAAGGACGGCGAGCAGCGTTTCAGGAGGGAGGCATGGAACACGTTGTGTATTTGAAAAGACGGGGATAACTCCAGCCGGAAGGAGACAGGGTTAAGGACCTCAATGACCTGGTACGGCCCTATATACCAGGGAGCAAATTTTTGGGCCGGAACTTTAAGGCGCAAATTTTTTTAAGACAACCACACCAGATCCCCGACCACAAACAAAGGGTTAGCAGAACGTTTTCTATCTGCCTGAGTCTTTTGTATGCTCTGTGACGCCTCAAGGTTCTTCTGAACCTGGGCCCAGATTGTGCAGAGTTCCCGATGAACTACATCTACCTCGGGATTGTTGGAACCACCAGGTGAAACGGAGGAGAAACGTGGATTAAATCCAAAATTACAGAAATAGGGGGAGACCCCTGACGAGTTACTGACCCGGTTATTGAGGGAAAATTCGGCGAGGGAAATGAAGGAGACCCAATAATCTTGGCAGTCAGAGATAAAACAACTTAAATATTGTTCTAGAGACTGATTAGTCCTCTCATTTTGGCCATTAGTTTCAGGATGGAAGGCCGAGGAGAAGGACAGATCAATCTCCAACTTCTTACAGAAAGCTCTCCAAAACAATGAAACAAATTGTACCCCTCTGTCAGAAACAATATTGACAGGAACCCAACGTCTTGGCATTGGGTAGTTTCTTGAGGGGCACAAAGTGGCACATCTTACTGAAGCGGTCTACTACAACCCACACCACCGACTTGCCTTGGGATGGAGGCAGATCGGTGATAAAATCCATGGAGATATGGGTCCAAGGTTTCTGGGGAATGGGCAAAGAACATAGTAAGCCCGTGGTCGGGACCTGGGAGTCTTGGACCTAGCACAAATTTCACAAGCGGCGACGTAGGCCTTAACGTCTTTTGGCAACCCAGGCCACCAATAGGTTCTAGAAATGAGGTGCTTGGTACCCAGGATGCCTGGATGGCCAGATAGTGCAGAGTCATGATTCTCCCTGAGTAACCTTAGTCGGAATTGTAGGGGAACAAACAGCTTGTTCCCAGGAAGGTTGCCGGGAGCTGAACCTTGATCAGCCGCAATTTCGGAGACTAAGTCAGAATCAACAGAGGATATGATTATACCTGGGGCAAAACACAAGCAGGATCCTCCGGAGGAGGACTGGCCATGAAGCTACGCGACAGCGCATCAGCTTTGATATTTTTAGACCCAGCCCTATAGGTGACCACAAAGTTGAATCTAGTAAAAAAACAACGCCCATGGAGCTTGTCTCCAGTTTAGCCTCCGGGCAGATTCTAGGAAAACCAGATTCTTGTGGTCGGTAAGGACCGTTACCTGGTGCCTAGCCCCCTCCAAGAAGTGGCGCCACTCTTCAAATGCCCATTTAAGGGCTAAGAGTTCGCGGTTACCAACGTCATAGTTACTCTCAGTGGGGGAGAACTTCCTGGAGAAGTAGTCACAGGGACGGAGATGGGTGAGAGTCCTAGTACCCTGGGATAAGAGAGCACCCACTCCCACCTCGGAGGTGTTAACCTCCACGATAATTGGCTCCATCTGGTTAGGCTGAATCAGCACTGGGGCAGAGATAAAGCACCTCTTAAGGACCTCAAAAGCCTGGACCGCCTCCGGACGCCAGTGAAGGAGATCGACACCTTTGCGAGTAAGGTCCGTAAGAGGCTTAGCGATGACCGAGAAGTTAGCAATAAATCTCCTATAATAATTAGCAAACCCCAGGAAGCACTGTAAAGCCTTCAGGGAGGCAGGTCGGACCCATTCAGCCACAGCCTGAACCTTGGCAGGGTCCATGTGGAATTCGTTAGGAGTGAGGATTTGACCCAAAAATGGTATCTCCTGCACCTCAAACACACACATTTATCGGTTTTAGCAACGATTTTCTTTTCCCGGAGGGCCTGGAGCACCTTCCTGACATGCTCAATGTTGGAGGATCAATCCTTGGAAAACACAAGAATTTCATCAAGGTACACTACAAGAAATACCCCCAGGAAGTCTCTTAAAATCGAATTTATGAAATTCTAGAAGACCGCGGGAGCATTACACAACCCAAAGGGCCTGACGAGGTATTCGAAATGACCTTCGGGCGTGTTAAACGCAGTCTTCCACTCATCCCCTTCTCTGATTCGGATAAGGTTATAAGCCCCCGAAGATCAAACTTAGAGAATCATTGGTCCCCCTGAACCTGATTGAAGAGATCAGGAATCAGAGGAAGGGGATATTGGTTCCTTACAGTGACCTTATTCAAGTTTCGGTAATCGATGCACGGCCTAAGACCACCACCCTTTTTCCCTACGAAGAAGTAGCTAGCACCTACCGTAGAAGTAGAGGGGCAAATGTAACCCTTGGCCAGGCTTTCCTGGATATATTCTCTCATGGCTTCACGTTCGGGACAAGAGAGATTAAACATCCTACCTTTAGGGAGCTTAGCTACTGGTACCAGATCGATTGCGCAATCGTACTCTCTATGTGGAGGTAACTCTTCGGAAGCCTTTTTAGAAAAAACATCAGCAAAATCCTGAATAAACTCAGGTAGAGTGTTCACCTCCTCAGTGAGAGAAACCAAATTAATAGAAAAACAGGACATCATGCATTCATTACCCCATTTAGTAAAGATCCCCAGTATTCCAGTTAAACGTGGGATTATGCATCTGCAACCAAGGAAGGCCTAAAACCAAATTGGACGATAATCCCTGCATCACCAACACAGAACACTGCTCCAAATGAATGGAGCCCACAATGAGTTCAAAAACAGGGGTATGCTGCGTAAAAGAACCATTAGCAAGTGAAGTGGAGTCGATACCCACTACCGGGACAGGTTTAGGCAAATCAATCAATGGCATAGCTAGAGACATAGCAAATTCCACAGACATAATATAAGCAGAGGACCTACCATAAAAAGACCTGAAAGGGAAGCAAGATCTTATTAGGTTTCATGTATACGGGAAATACCTGTGCGCCCAAGCGACCTCCCCGATGGTCACTTAGGCGCGGAAGTTTTCCATCTGCTTATTCTTACGCCTAGGACAGTCGTTCACTTGATGCTTGCAATTCCCACAGTAGAAGCAGAGACCATTCTTCCTGTGGAACACTCTACGTTGTTGGGGAGACACGGAGGCCCCAAGTTGCATTGGTTCATCCGAGTTTTTCGTGGAAGAACGAAGCAACGGAACCTCTGGAGCTATCATAGGGGAGCCAGAGGAGAAGGCACAAAAACGTTCAAGTCGTCGTTCCCTGAGACGTCGGTCAAGACGTACCGCTAAAGCCATAATTTGATCTAGAGAGTCAGAAGAGGGATAACTAACCAACAGGTCTTTCAAAGCGTTCAACAGACCCAATCTAAACTGGCACCTCAAGACAGGGTCATTCCAACGAGAAGCTACACACCAGTTCCTAAAGTCAGAACAGTACTCCTCAACGGGTCTCTTACCCTGATGTAAGGTCACCAGCTGACTCTCGGCAAAGGCAGTCTTGTCAGTCTTGTCATAGATGAGTCCGAGAGCCGAAAAAAAAGTCAACAGAAGAGAGTTCAGGGGCGTCAGGAGCCAAGGACAAGACCCATTCCTGGGGGCCGTCCTGGAGCCGGGACATAATTATACCCACTCGCTGGCTCTCAGAACCTGGGGCCTTAAACAAAAATAGAGCCTACAACTTTCCCGAAAGGAAAAAAATATCTTTAGGTCCCCTGAGAACCGGTCAGGCAACTTGAGGTAGGGTTCAAGAGGTGGTGTGGATGGCACTACCTGGGTAGCATCACGCTGGTTGCACCTCTGAGCCAGGTCTTGGACCTGTAGGGAGGGACCCTGCATTTGCTCAGCCAGGGCCTCAATGGGGTCCATAGTGTGTCAGAAATCAGGGTAGAAAAGGTATATGGGCCTGTGATTATGTAATGTTAGGATAGGGAGACAGACAGGTGAGCCCTAATCTACCCGCCACTCAGTCCCTGCCTACTTGCACAGCCCGTCCTAGGCGACGGCGTACAACTGGGCGACAGTCCCTACGCTCAATATGTGCACGACAGTCAAAACAAGACAAGGGTACACAGAAGCAACACCGTGAGCAACACCGTGAGCAACACCGTGAGCAAAAGAGTAGTGGACGAGCCGAGTCAAACCAGGAGTGTACGTGGTAACAAATGCAGTGCAGGAGAATAGTCATTCAAGCCAGGGTCAATATGAAGCAGAGGTCAATGGTAACAGCAGAAACAGCAGAGCCAGGAAACAAGAGAATCACAGGCAAACTACAAGCAGCAAATGAAGGTATAAGTAGACCAAGGGCGGGAGCTAGAGACGGCTGGCCAGGCTGCGATAGGTTCTCCCACTCCTCAGCCTACCAGCCTGAGTGATAGCAGATCGAGTCACTCTAGCAAACCTAGGAACAGATGCAGGCTGATTAACCACGGTCGTTGACACAGAAGCTGTGTCAGGCAAATCCTTTACACATATATATATAGTTACATAGTTACATAGTTAGTACAGCTGAAAAAAGACACATGTCCATCAAGTTCAACCAAGGGACGGGAAAAGGGAAGGAAAAAAATTTCTACACATAGGAGCTAATACTTTTTTGTTCTAGGTAATTATCTAACCCTTTTTTAAAGCTGTCTACTGTCCCTGCTGTGACCAGCTCCTGCGGTAGACTATTCCATAGATTCACAATTCTTACAGTAAAGAAGGCTTGTCGCCTCTGCAGGTTGAACCTTTTTTTCTCCAGATGGAGGGAGTGCCCCCTTGTTTTTTGAGGGGGTTTTACATGGAACAGGACTTCACCATATTTTTTGTATGTGCCATTAATATATTTATATAAATTAATCATGTCCCCCCTTAGTCATCTTTTTTCAAGGCTAAATAGGTTTAATTCTTTTAATCTTTACTTATAGATTCTCCATGCCCCTTATTAGCTTCGTTGCTCTTCTTTGTATTTTTTCTAACTCCAGGGCATCCTTTCTATGAACTGGAGCCCGGAACTGAACAGCATATTCTAGATGAGGCCTCACTAATGCTTTGTAAAGTGCCAATATTACATCCCTGTCCCGCAAGTCCATGTCTCTTTTAATACACGACAATATCCTGCTTGCCTTTGAAGCAGCTGATTGACACTGCATGCTGTTATTTAGTTTATGATTTACAAGTACACCCAGATCCTTCTCAACAAGTGAATCCGCCAGTGTAGCTCCCCCTAGGACATATGATGCATGCAGGTTGTTGGTAACCAGATGCATAACTCTACATTTATCTACATTAAACCTTAATTTGCCAACTGGATGCCCAAACACTTAGTTTGTATAAATCTGCTTGCAATTCACAAACATCTTCCATAGACTGAACTATATTACATAGCTTAGTGTCATCTGCAAAAATATAAATAGTGCTATTAATCCCATCCTCTATATCATTAATAAATGAGTTGAATAATAGTGGTCCCAGCACTGAACCCTGGGGTACACCACTTATTACCGGGGACCATTCAGAGTAGGAATCATTGACCACAACTCTCTGGATACGGTCCTTGAGCCAATTCTCAATCCAATTACAAACTATATTTTCTAAACCTATAGTCCTTAATTTACCCATTAGGCGTCTATGGGGGACAGTGTCAAATGCCTTTGCAAAGTTCAAAAACACTATATCCACAGCGGCCCCTCTGTCTAAGCTTCTGCTCACCTCTTCATAAAAACAGATTAGGTTAGTTTGACAACTTCTGTCCTTGCTGGCTGTCACTTATAATACAATTTTTTGTCACATAATCCTGTATATAGTCCCTCAATAGCCCCTCAAACATTTTCCCCACGATGGATGTTAAGCTTACTGGTCTATAATTACCCGGGGAAGACCTAGAGCCCTTTTTGAAAATAGGCACCACATTTGCCCTGCGCCAGTCCCTTGGCACTATTCCAGTCACTAGAGATTCTCTGAATATTATGAAAAGGGGGACAGAAATAACTGAACTAAGCTCTTTAAGAATTCTAGGGTGTAACCCATCTGGTCCCGGGGCCTTGTGCACATTTATTTTATTTTATTTAGCTTGGACCATATCTACATTCATCCAATTCAGTATATCAACTGATATATTAACAGCACTGGCACCGGCTACATCAGCTGCTCTTTCTTCAGTTGTATATACAGAGCTAAAGAACCCATTTAGTAACTCTGCCTTCTCTTGATCCCCTGTGACCAACTCCCCATTACCACTACCTAGGGGTCCTACATGTTCAGACTTTGGCTTTTTAGCATTTATATACTTGAAGAATTTTTTAGGATTTGTTTTACTATCCTTGGCCACCTGCCTTTCATTTTGTATTTTTGCTAATTTTATTACATTTTTACAGATTTTATTAAGCTCTTTATATTTTACAAAGGCTGCAGATGTACCCTCAGATTTGTATTTTTAAATCCCCTTTTTTTGTCATGTATTGCCCCTTTCACAGAAGGTGTAAGCCATGTGGGATTTAATTTTAGTCGTTTATACTTGTTACCTATAGGAATAAATTTTGCACTATAATTACCCAAAGTAGATTTGAAAATCTCCCATTTATCATTTGTCCCATTATTTGACATTAGTTCTTCCCAGTCTATATCCTGAATTGCAGCCTACATCCTGGGGAAATTGGCTTTCTTAAAATTAAATGTTTTTGCCCTCCCAGCCTGCGTTTGTTTTTTACAGTATAGGTAAAATGTAACTATATTGTGATCACTGTTACCATGGTTTTCACGAACATTGACATTCCCAACAAGATCTGCATTATTAGAAATTACCAGATCCAACAGAGCTTCACCTCTAGTCGGGTCTTCCACAAACTCGGCCATAAAATTTTCCTGCAACAGGTTGAGGAAATGTCTCCCCTTTGCAGTTGAAGCCGAACCATGACACCAATTAATATCCCGGAAATTAAAATCTCCCATTATCACTACAGTACCCGCCTGTGCAGCCCGCTCCATCTGTTTATATAGCTGACCTTCCATCTCCTCAGTTATATTGGGGGGTCTATAGATTACACCAAAAGTAATTTTTTCAGTGTTTACCTCCCTTTCTAGTTCCACCCACAAGGTTTCAACTTCCTCACAGTATTCACCCACTATTGTCTCTTTCATACTCGCCTTCATATCACTTCTCACATACATACAGACATAGACCACCGCCTTTCCTATTTGTCCTGTCTTTCCGAAACAGTGTAATACCCTGTAGATTTACAGCCCAGTCATGTGAAGAGTCCAGCCATGTTTCAGCAACACCAACTATATCTATATTTTCTTCCAGTACCAAGGCCTCCAGCTCCCCCATTTTGCTTGCTAGACTTCTGCCATTTGTGAACATACACTTTAACTTGCCTTTCAGTTTTTCACTTTTATTATCAGAAATGTGATTTGTCATTATTTGGACATTTTTATTTACACTGCTGTTTTGTAACAAAAGGATCTCCTTATCCTGTTGTCTAGTCCTCTCCCCACATTCTGTTTCTCCCTCTACAAATATAGTCTGACCCCTCTCTAACCTGACTACCGCTTTTTTTTCTACATTGACCTCCCTCCTCAGCCCTAGTTTAAACACTCCACCACCCCAGCTAGAATTCTCTCTCCCAGCACAGCGGACCCCCTTCCATTTAGGTGCAAGTCATCTGCAGAATACAGTTTGTACCGCAATGAAAAGTCAGCCCAGTGCTCTAGGAACCCAAAGCCTTCTCCTCTACACCAAGACTTAAGCCATGCATTTAACTCCCTGAGCTCCCGCTGTCTTTCCTGTGATGCGCATGGCACAGGCAGTATTCCTGAGAATACTACCTTGGAGGTCTTTCCCTTCAGCTTGTAGCCTAGTTCCTTAAAATTATTCTTATGGCTCCTCCACCATGATACATGAACATTCCATGACATAACGAGACACCACAACATTCCATGACATCATAAGACCACATGAAACCTAAACATTCCATGACATCACAATGACATCACAATCACACATGATACCTGAACATTCCATGTCATCAACAGACCACATGATACCTGAACATTCTATGACATCACAAGACCAGAAAACACCACTACATTCCATGACATCACAAGAACCCATGATACCAGAACATTTCATGACATCACAAGACCACATGATACCTTAACATTAAATGACATCACAAATCCACATGATACCTGAGCACTCTATAGCATAATAAGAAAACATAATGCCTGAACATTCCATGACATCACAAGACCAAATGATAACTGAACATTTCATGACATCACAAGACCACATGATACCTGAACATTCTATGACATCACCAGACCAGAAAACACCACTACATTCCATGACATCACAAGAACCCATGATACCAGAACATTCCATGACATCACAAGACAACATAATACCTGAACATTCCATGACATCACAAGAAAACATCATATATGAACATTCCATGACCTCAAAAGACCATATGATAAATTGAACATTCCATGACATAACAAGACCACATGATACGTGAACGTTCCATGACATTACAAGAATACATGATACATGAACATTCCATGACCTCAAAAGACCACATGATAACTGAACATTCCATGACATGACAAGACCACATGATACCTGAACATTCCATGACATCACAAGACCACATGTTACCTGAACATTCCATGACATCACAAGACACTACAACATTCCATGACATCACGAGACCACATGAAACCTGAACATTCCATAATATCACAAGACAACATGAAACCTGAACATTCCATGACATCAACAGACCACACAATACCTGAACATTCCATGACATCACAAGAACCCATGATATCTGAAAATTCCATGACATCACAAGACCACATGATACCTTAACATTAAATGACATCACAAATCCACATGATACCTGAGCACTCTATAGCATAATAAGAAAACATAATGCCTGAACATTCCATGACATCACAAGACCGCAAAACACCACAACATTCCATGACATGACAAGAACCCATGATATCTGAACATTCCATGACATCACAAGACTACATCATACCTTAACATTAAATGACATCAAAAATCCACATGATACCTGAACACTCTATAGCATATTAAGAAAATATAATGCCTGAACATTCCATGACATCACAAAAACCCATGAGACCTGAACATTCCATGAAATCACAAGACCACATATAACCTGAACATTCCATGACATCACAATCCTACATGATACCTGAACATTCCATGACATCAACAGACCACATGATACCTGAACATTCTATGAAATCACAAGACCAGAAAACACCACTACATTCCATGACATAACAAGGACCCATGATATCTGAACATTCCATGACATCACAGGGCCACATAATACCTAAACATTCATTCCATGACATCACAAGACCACATGATACATGAACATTTCATGACATCACAAGAAAACATGATACATGAACATTCCATGACCTAAAAAGACCACATGATAACTGAACATTCTATGACATGACAAGACCTCATGATACCTGAACATTCCATGACATCACAAGACCACATGATACCTTAACATTAAATGACATCACAAATCCACATGATACCTGAACATTCCAAGACATCACAAGACTACATGAAACCTGAACATTCCATGACATCACAAGACAACAGGATACCTGAAGATTCCATGACATCATAAGACACTGCAACATTGCATGACATCCCAAGACCACATGATACCTGAACAGTCCATGGTCTTGTGGTGTCATGGAATGTTCAGGTATCATGTAGTCTTGTGATGTCATGCAATGTTCAGGTATCATGTGGTCTTGTGATGTCATGGAATAATAAGATTTCATGTTGTCTTGTGATGTCATGGAATGTTCAGATATCATGGGGTCTTGTGATGTCATGTAATGTAAATAAGATTATATTGTCTTGTGATATCATGAAATGTTCAGGTTTCGTGTGGTCTTGTGATGTCATGGAATGTTGTGGTGTCTCGTAATGTCATGGAATGTTCATGAATCATGTGGTATTTTGATGTCATGGAACGTTCAGGTATCATGTGGCCCTGTGATGTCATGGAATGTCGTGTTGTCTTGTGATGTCATTGAATGTTCAGGTATTATGTGGTTTTGTGAAGTCTTGGAATCTTCAGGTCTCTTTTGATGTAATGGAATGTTTAGGTATATTGTGGTCTTGTGATGTCATGGAATGTTTAGGTAACATGTGGTCTTGTGATGTCATGAAATGTTCAGGTTTCATGTTGTCTTGTAATGTCATGGAATGTTCAGGTTGCATGTGGCCTTGTGATGTCCTGGAATGTTGTGGTGTCTCGTAATGTCATGGAATGTTCATGGCTCATGTAATATTTTGATGTCATGGAATGTTCAGGTGTCATGTGGTCTTGTAATGTAATGAAATGTTAAGGTTTCATGTTGTCTTGTAATGTCATGGAATGTTAAGGTTGCATGTGGTCTTCTGGTGTCATGGAATGTTGTGGTGTCTCATGTCATGGAATGTTCATGTATCATGTGGTCTTATAATGTCATCTAATATTCAGGTAACATGTGGTATTGTGATGTCATGGAATGTTCAGGTATCATGTGGTCTCGTAATGTCATGGAATGTTCATGTATCATGTGGTCTTTTGATATCATGGAATGTTCAGTTGTCATGTGGTCTTGTGATGTCATGGAATGTTGTGGTGTCTTGTGATGTCATAAAATGTTCAGTTATAATGTGGTTTTGTGATGTCTTGGAATGTTCTGGATGCCTTTTTATGTAATGGAATGTTCAGGTATCATGTGGCCCTGTGATGTCATGGAATGTCGTATTGTCTTGTGATGTCTTGGACTGTTCAGGTATTATGTGATTTTGTGATGTCTTGGAATCTTCAGATGTCTTTTGATGTAATGGAATGTTCAGATATATTCTGATCTTGTGATGTCATGGAATATTCAGGTTTCAAGTTGTCTTGTAATGTCATGGAATGTTCAGGTTGCATGTGGCCTTGTGATGTCCTGGAATGTTGTGGTGTCTCGTAATGTCATGGAATGTTCATGGATCATGTGGTATTTTGATGTCATGGAATGTTCAGGTCTCATGTGGTCTCGTGATGTCATGGAATGTTGTGGTGTCTCGTGATGTCATGAAATGTTCAGGTAACATGTGGTCTTGTGATGTTATGGACTGTCAGGTATCATGTGGTCTTGAGATGTCATGGAATGTTTAGGTAACATGTGGTCTTGTGATGTCATGGACTGTTGTGGTGTTTTGTGGTCTTGTGATGTCATGGAATGTTCAGGTTTCATGTTGTCTTGTAATGTCATTAAATGTTCAGATTTTATGTGGTCTTGTAATGTCATGAAATGTCCAGGTATCATGTGGTCTTGTGATGTCATGTAATGTTAAGGAGATTATATTGTCTTTTGATGTCATGGAATCTTCAGGTTTCATGTGGTCTTGTGATGTCTTGGAATGTTGTGGTGTCCTGTAATTTCATGGAATGTTCATGTATCATACGGTCTTGTGATGTCATGGAATGTTCAGGTATCATGTGGTCTTGTGATGTCATGTAATGTTTAAGAGATTATATTGTCTTGTGATGTCATGGAATGTTCAGGTTTCATGCTGTCTTGTGATGTCATGGAATGTTAAGGTAATATGTGGAAGGTTTCATGTTGTCTTGTGATGTCATGGAACGTTTAGATATCATGGGGTCTTGTGATGTAATTGAATGTTCAGATTTCATGTGGACTAGTGATGTCATGGGATGATGTGTTGTGTTGTTTTGTGATGTCATGGAATGTTCAGGTATAATGTGGTTTTGTGATTTCTTGGAATGTACCAGTGTCTTTTGATGCAATGGAATGTTCAAGTATCATGTGGTCTTGTGATGTCATGGAATATTCAGGTATCATGTGGCCTTGTGATGTCATGGAATAATAAGGTTTCAGAATGTTGTCTTGTGATGTCATGGAATTTTCAGGTATCAGGTGGCCTTGGGATGTCATGCAATGTTGTGGAGTCTTGTGATGTCATGGAGTGTTCATGGGCTTGTGTCGCGAAAAGTCTGGGGACCCACTGGGCCGTACCGCTTTGGCGGTAAGGCAGCTGGCCAACAGGGAGCAGGTGATTTTCTATAGTTCTATAGGTACCTGTGGCAGCTAAGACAGCAGCAGGGCAGGCTCGGCTGGGACTTAGGTAGCAGGCGGACGTCAGGCTGCGTAAAGCAGTTCAGATGTGGATGTATCCCGGCACGACTTTGGCATAGCTCCGTGCTAGACCAGGAAGGTATAGATGGCTAGGAACAGGAACTGGAAACAAGTATAGGTACAGGGACAGGGACATGGGTGAAAGTTCGTCCATGAGGTCCGGTGCGCGCGCTGCCCCTTTAAGAGCGGGCACGAGATGACAACCCGCAGCCACGGACATTACAGCTTGTGATGTCATAGAATGTTCAGGTATCATGTGGTCTTGTGATGACATGGAATGTTCAAGTATCATGTTGTCTTGTGATGTCATGGAATTTTCAGAATTCATGTGGTCTTGTGATGTCATGGAATGTTGTGTTGTATAGCAATGTATAGCAATGTCATGGAATGTTCAGGTATCATGTGGTATTGTGATGTCATGGAATGTTCTGGTATCATGTGGTCTTGTGATGTCATGGAATGTTCAGTTATTATGTGGTCTTTTAATGTCATGGAATGTACATGTATCATGTGGACTTGTGATGTCATGGAATGTTCAGGTATCATGTGGTCTTGTGATGTCATGGAATTTTCAGGTATTATGTTTTCTTGTGATGTCAGATATCAGGCATCATGTTGTCCTGTGATGTCACAAAATTTTCAGGTATCATGAGGTCTTGTGATTTCATGGAATGTTGAGATATCATGTATTCTTGTGATTTCATGGAATGTTCAGGTATCATGTGGTCTTGTGATGTCATGGAATGTTGTGGTGATTTGTGGTCTTGTGAGTTAATGGAATGTTCAGGTATCATGTGGTCTTGTGATGTCATGGAATGTTGTGGTGTCTCGTAATGTCATGGCATGTTCATGTATCATATGGTCTTGTGATGTCATGGAATGATCAGGTAACATGTGGTCTTGGGATGTCATGCAATGTTGTGGTGTCTTATGATGTCATGGAATCTTCAGGTTTCATGTGGTCTTGTGATGTCATAGAACATTCAGGTATCCTGTTGTCTTGTGATGTCACGGAATGTTCAGGTAACATGTGGTCTTCTGATGTCATGGAATGTTCAGGTTTCATGTAGTCTTGAGATGTCGTGGAATGTTCAGGCATCATTTTGGTCTTGTGATGTCTTGGAATGTTTAGGTATCATGTGGTTTTGAGATTTCTTGGAATGTTCATGTATCATGTGGTCTTGTGATTTCATGGAATGTTCAGGTAACGTGATCTGCTGATGTCTTGGAATGTTCAGGTATCATGTAGTCTTGTGATGTCATGGAATGTTCAGTTATCATGTGGTGTTGTGATGTCATGAAATGTTCAGGTATCATTTGGTCTTGTGATGTCATGGAATGTTCAGGTATTATTTTTTCTTATTATGCCATGGAGTGTTCAGATATCATGTGGATTTGTGATATCATGGAATGTTTAGGTATCATGTGTTCTTGTGATGTCATGCAATGTTCAGGTATCATGTTTTCTTGTGATGTCATGGAATGTTCAGCTATCATGGGTTCCTGTGATGTCATGGAATGTTGTGGTGTTATCTGGTCTTGTGATGTATTTGAATGTTCAGGTATCATGTGGTCTTGTGATGTCATGGAATGTTCAGATACCATGGGTTCCTGTGATGTCATGGAATGTTGTGGTGTTATCTGGTCTTGTGATGTCATGGAATGTTCAGGTATCATGTGGTCTGTTGATGTCATGGAATGTTCATGTGCAACCTACAAAGCGCAAAAGCGCAAGGGACATAACATCCCAATAGAATATGAAGATAACTACCATGAATAGTAAAAAATATACATCTTTATTATTACATAACGATACATGGTATTACAATAATAAATACAACAAAAGTAAAGGATCATATATCAGGAGAAATAGCAGTCAGGTACAGATGACAACATACCATGAGGGAAACAAGAGACAACCAATCTCTGAAACACGTCCCAATACTGTACATGCCATATACACAAGTATCATATAATGCCAATAAGGTATACAAAGTATATGTATATGAGGCTACATCTATAACAGAAATGCTGCCCGTTGCAAAATGTGCATAGCAAATGCCCGCTACAGATCAACTGCGCAGAAACAGGCATAAGTAACAGATATATGCCAAAAAAGGTAGTGTGAAAACGAATATACCTGTGGACATGATGGCAGCACGGGACGTGGAGAGATGGCACAGGAACGCCTCGACGCACGTTTCGCCTGCGACCGGCTTCGTCAGGAGGATGATCATCATTAAAAATGGGGGGTTTATATATTAGCAACAAGTGACTGATTCATTGGTGGCACCTGTGGAATGCACGTACAAGGCGGCGCTCAGGAGCCATGATGCAGACACTGCGTCAACAGGAAGCGCCAAGATGTCCACGTCGTGACGATGCGTCTCAGTTGCTGAAACGCACGTCACCATAGTAACGTAAACACACAAATCAGGCACTCCATGATGCAGTGCCCAGAGCGCATGCGCCAAAGAGCGTCTGCGCAAATAGAGCACAGAGACCATCAAGGAATCGATGGACATCTGATGTACACACACTTAATAGGATGCTGCTGCATAGTGGATGGGTTTGCCGACAAAAGTATATAATTTTTAATTTTTAATTCTATATCTCAATATTAATAAATACAATAAATAGAGACACCAATAAAAAATTTTTATATATATATAATACAGAAGGGACCCCATACATAAAATAAACAAAGCGGATAATAAATGAAATAAATAAATAAAACATATATAAATACAATATCTTAATCAATACATAATAGATCGATTTGAAATTTCATATAATTCATAAAATATACATAATAAATATATAAACAAACAAACAAAATATAAATATATGCAAAAAGTGACACAAAAGATGAATATGTGTAATTTGTACCAAAATATGGAAGAGTGTATTGTTAACACAATAAAGAAAAATAAAAAATAAAAAGTGATAGAAAATTATTATATAATGAGATAAAAATAAGAAAGATAAGAAATGAAAATAAAAAAATAAAATATAAGAGTGTAGAAATCCAAGTGAGACATAAATAAATAATGAAATACATTCAAGTGCTCAAAAATATAAGAGCTATGATAACGCATGAAAAAAAGTCGTTAATAAGTGACAAAGTACACATATGTAATGCACACATTAATATAGAGTTCACATACAAAAATACAAATAAATAATACAAATAGTTGTAAATTCTATAGAGTATATATAAAATGAAAAATAATAAAAAATAAATAATAACGACAAGTAATAAAATAAAGATAAAATTAAAGAATAAAAAATAGTAATAAAAAGTAAATAAAATAATAAATACGAAATAAATCAATGAATGAACAAAAAACAAACAACAAAGAACAAACAAAAAACAAAACAAAAATCAAACAACAAAACAAAAAACAAGAAGCTAAACACAGAACAAAAAACAAACAACAAAAAGCAAAAAACAAAAAACAAACAAACAAACAAAAGCAAAAAAGACAACAGCAGCAACACTAAACAGCATGTCCAAGACTGATGGTCACCCGCAATCTTCATAAAGGAGGACGTACATCTCACAGGATAAATAGAGACATCAATAGAACCAGAAACACTAGAATATAACAAAAATAAGATTAGAATATTGACAATACATAAGCAATCCCCCAAAACTAAAATTTGCGCTGCTTATAACAATCATAGAAAAGGTTTAAAGCTAGTGGCCTCATTGAGGCCAAAAGGTGTGGTGGTATTTAGCAGAGTGATCCACTTCATTTCTTTTTTCAGGAGGGCTTTACGATATCACCACCCCTACAACCCAAATTGACCCTGTCAATGCCCCGAAATCTTATACCACTAGGGTCACAGGAGTGATATAAATGGAAATGTCTAGCAATCGGCTGTAGTTGGTCAACATCTTTGGTGTTGTTTGCTGTACGAATCTTACTAACGTGTTCAAGTACACGTGTCTTAAAGGGCCTGCTAGTCATTCCTATATAGATCAAATCACAGGGGCATGTTGCAAAGTAAATCACAGCCTCCGTTTTACAGGTTATGTTGAACACAATCTTATACTCCCGATCTTTTTTGGAATCATAAAAGGAGGATGAGCGTATAATAAATGTACAGGCAGCACAGCTGCCGCAATTAAATGACCCCCAGGGTGGACCTCGACTACCAAATGGACTCATTTGAGTCTTGGAAATGTAATGACTAGAGGTCAAAAGATCACGCAAATTTTTGGATCTCCTCCAAGTAATAGAGGGATATTTAGACAGGCTAGATCAAGATCCGTGAGGAGCACGTTCTAATGCTTCTGCATGATTTTGCGAATTTCAAGCCATTGAGAGTTGAAGGTAGTAATAAACCTGACATTAGGATCAAAACTTTCTTTAGACTTGGGTTTACTCACCAGTAATCCCTCACGTGGTGTTTGTTTAGCTCTGAGATACCCACGTCTTATATCCCTCTGATTATATCCACGATCACGAAAACGTGCTGACATATCTGAAGCTTGATATTCAAATTTAGTCATGTTAGAACAGATACGCCGAGCTCTTAAAAAATGGCCTGTTGGAATAGCCCTCTTGACCTTTGGGTAGTGGGAGGAAGTGGCATGGAGAAGTGCATTGGTCGCGGTTTCCTTCCTAAAAATGTCTGTAGAGACAATATTATCAACATCCTTTGATATCAAGCTATCAAGAAATTCCACACATGACCTACTAAACTTCCAAGTAAGCCTGATGTTTGAATTGTTATCGTTCAGAGATGAAAGAAAAGATTCTAGGTGTTCGGTGGAGCCTTGCCAGATAAATAGAATGTCGTCTATGTATCTAGACCAGAGGAGTACGGCGTCATGACCAGGAGTGTTAAGGACAATCTCTTTCTCCCACAGCCCCAGGAACAAATTAGCATATGAGGGCGCACATGCTGCCCCCATTGCCGTGGCCTGGAACTGCAGAAAAAAACGATCCTTAAAGGTAAAAAAATTATGAGTAAGCGAGAACTCTAACAAAGTTATCACAAATGCAATGAGGTCAGAGTCATAGTTAGTCATACTCAAAAAATATTTGAGTATGGGAGAGTACCCATATAAATATCGGAGGCTCTCCAGCAATTTGAAGCATTGAGGACAACTGCTCAAAGGACTACCAAAATCCAAGAGAAAGGGGTAGGAGGGCAATTGCCCTAAAAATCCAATTATCACCCCTATCTGTTTGTTCATGCTGGAATAAGTTTATAAATATTTATGGGAGAACCTCTTGAAGTGAATATTAACAAAAAAACAACGTAGATTAAGAAACCTCATGTAGGTGGACTTTCTTTGCTGTCTCAGAATCATGTACAAATGCACATCATGAAAAACCAATGAAAAAGTTGCATATTATCTTGGCATGTGAAAAATTTATTTATGTGCACATATTACAAATCAGAAATGTTTAAACGAAACCTAGTAAATGTTACATTTTATATATACTCCGGATCTATCTCTTTTTTGTTATAATATTACGGAGAACGCACCTAAAACTATTACTGTCTATGTGGTGGACTTCAAATAATACCACGAACACTTACTTGTGATGTCGTGGAATGTTCAGGTATCATTTTGGTGTTGTGATGTCATGGAATGTTCAGGTATCATGTGGTTTTGAGTTTTCTTGGACTGTTCAGGTATCATGTGGTATTGTGATTTAATGGAATGTTCAGGTATCATGTGATCTTGTGATGTCTTGGAATGCTCAGGTATCATGTTGTCTTGTGATGTCATAGAATGTTAATGTTTTATGACGTCTTGTGATGTCATGGAATGTTCAGGTTTCATGTAGTCTTGTGATGTCGTGGAATGTTCAGGTATCATTTTGGTCTTGTGATGTCTTGGATTAATTAGGTACCATGTGCCCTTGTTATGTCATGTCATGGAATGTTCAGGTATCGTGTGGTTTTGAGTTTTCTTGGAATGTTCAGGTATCATGTGGTCTTGTGATTTAATGGAATGTTCAGGTATCATGTGATCTGCTGATGTCTTGGAATGTTCAGGTACCATGTAGTCTTGTGATGTCATGGAATATTCAGTTATGTGGTCTTTTGAGGTCATGGAACGTTCAGGTATTATGTGATCTTGTGATGTCATGGAATGTTCAGGTATCATTTGATCTTGTGATGTCTTGGAATGTTCAGGTATCATGTTGTCTTGTGATGTCATGGAATGTTAATGTTTTATGTCGTCTTGTGATGTCATGGAATGTTCAGGTTTCATGTAGTCTTGTGATGTCGTGGAATGTTCAGGTATCATTTTGGTCTTGTGATGTCTTGGATTGTTTAGGTACCATGTGCCCTTGTTATGTCATGGAATGTTCAGGTATCATGTGGTTTTGAGTTTTCTTGGAATGTTCAGCTATCATGTGGTTTTGAGTTTTCTTGGAATGTTCAGTTATCATGTGGTCTTTTGAGGTCATGGAATGTTCATGTATCATGTGGTCTTGTGATGTCATGGAATGTTCATGTATCATGTGGTCTTGTGATGTCTTGGAATGTTGAGGTATCATGTGGTCTTTTGAGGTCATGGAATGTTCAGGTATCATGTGGCCTTTTGATGTCATGGAATGTTCAGGTATCATGTGGTCTTGTGAAGTCATGAAATGTTCAGGGTATCATGTGGTCTTGTGATGTCTTGGAATGTTCAGGGTATCATGTTGTCTTGTGATGTCATGGAATGTTAATGTTTTATGTCGTCTTGTGATGTCATGGAATGTTCTGGTTTTATGTAGTCTTCTGATGTCGTGGAATGTTCAGGTATCATTTTGTTCTTGTGATGTCTTGGATTGTTTAGGTACCATTTGTCCTTGTTATGTCATGGAATGTTCAGGTATCATGTGGTTTTGAGATTTCTTGGAATGTTCAGGTATCATGTGGTCTTGTGATTTAATGGAATGTTCAGGTATCATGTGATCTTCTGATGTCTTGGAATGTTCAGGTACCATGTAGTCTTGTGATGTCATGGAATATTTAGTTATCATGTGGTCTTTTGAGGTCATGGAATGTTCATGTATCATGTGGTCTTGTGATGTCATGGAATGTTCATGTATCATGTGGTCTTGTGATGTCTTGGAATGTTGAGGTATCATGTAGTCTTTTGAGGTCATGGAATGTTCAGGTATCATGTGGTCTTTTGATGTCATGGAATGTTCAGGTATCATGTTGTCTTGTGATGTCATGGAATGTTAATGTTTTATGTCGTCTTGTGATGTCATGGAATGTTCAGGTTTCATGTAGTCTTGTGATGTCGTGGAATGTTCAGGTATCATTTTGGTCTTGTGATGTCTTGGATTGTTTAGGTACCATTTGTCCTTGTTATGTCATGGAATGTTCAGGTATCATGTGGTTTTGAGATTTCTTGGAATGTTCAGGTATCATGTGGTCTTGTGATTTAATGGAATGTTCAGGTATCATGTGATCTTCTGATGTCTTGGAATGTTCAGGTACCATGTAGTCTTGTGATGTCATGGAATATTTAGTTATCATGTGGTCTTTTGAGGTCATGGAATGTTCATGTATCATGTGGTCTTGTGATGTCATGGAATGTTCATGTATCATGTGGTCTTGTGATGTCTTGGAATGTTGAGGTATCATGTAGTCTTTTGAGGTCATGGAATGTTCAGGTATCATGTGGTCTTTTGATGTCATGGAATGTTCAGGCATCATGTGGTCTTGTGAAGTCATGGAATGTTCAGGTATCATGTGGTCTTGTGATGTCATGGAATGTTCAGGGTATCATGTGGTCTTGTGATGTCTTGGAATGTTCAGGTTTCATGTGGTCTCGTGATGTCATGGAATGTTAATGTTTTATGTCGTCTTGTGATTTCATGAATTGTTCAGGATTCATGTAGTCTTGTGATGTCGTGGAATGTTCAGGTATCATTTTGGTCTTGTGATGTCTTGGAATGTTTAGGTATCATGTGCTCTTGTTATGTCATGGAATGAACAGATATCATATGGTCTTGTGATGTCATGGAATGTTCAGGTAATATGTGGTCTTGAGATGTCATGGAATGTTCAGGTATCATTTGGTATTGTGATGTCATGGACTGTTCCGGTATCATGTGGTCTTGTGATGTCATGGAATGTTCAGGTATCATGATTTCTTGTGATGTCAGGTATTAGGCATCATGTGTTCATGTGATGTCATGTAATGTTCAGGTTTCATGTGGTCTTGTGATGTCATGGAATGTTGTTTTGTCTCGTGATGTCATGGAATGTTCATGTATCATATGGTCTAGAGATGTCATGGAATGTTCCGGTGGCATGTGGTCTTGTGATGTCATGGAATGTTCAGTTATTATGTGGTCTTTTGATGTCATGGATTGTACATGTATCATGTGGACTTGTGATGTCATGGAACGTTCAGGTATTATGTGATCTTGTGATGTCATGGCATGTTCAGGTATCATTTGATCTTGTGATGTCTTGGAATGTTCAGGGTATCATGTTGTCTTGTGATGTCATAGAATGTTAATGTTTTATGTCGTCTTGTGATGTCATGGAATGTTCAGGTTTCATGTAGTCTTGTGATGTCGTGGAATGTTTAGGTATCATTTTGGTCTTGTGATGTCTTGGATTGTTTAGGTACCATGTGCCCTTGTTATGTCATGGAATGTTAAGGTATCATGTGGTTTTGAGTTTTCTTGGAATGTTCAGGTATCATGTGGTCTTGTGATTTAATGGAATGTTCAGGTATCATGTGATCTGCTGATGTCTTGGAATGTTCAGGTACCATGTAGTCTTGTGATGTCATCGAATATTCAGTTATCATGTGGTCTTTTGAGGTCATGGAATGTTCATGTATCATGTGGTCTTGTGATGTCATGGAATGTTCATGCATCATGTGGTCTTGTGTTGTCTTGGAATGTTGAGGTGTCATGTGGTCTTTTGAGGTCATGGAATGTTCAGGTATCATGTGGTCTTTTGAGGTCATGGAATGTTCAGGTATCATGTGGTCTTGTGAAGTCATGGAATGTTCAGGGTATCATGTGGTCTTGTGAGGTCTTGGAATGTTCAGGTATCATGTGGTCTTTTGATGTCATGGAATGTTCAGGGTATCATGTGGTCTTGTGATGTATTGGAATGTTCAGGTATCATGTGGTCTTGTGATGTCATGGAATGTTCAGGGTATCATGTGGTCTTGTGATGTCTTGGAATGTTCAGGTTTCATGTG